>NC_044032.1:524415969-524727589 GCF_901765095.1 Microcaecilia unicolor
GGAACTCCACTGATCAGAAGGTAGTTGTCGGTATATGACCAAAGGACGAGATAAAGGTGGGGCAGGAGTACGAAAATGTTGTTCAAATCTGGAAGAAAAGTTTTTGTAGCAGGATTATTGATGAGATTGAGATGATTCAGTTGTGTAAAGGATTTGTGCTAAGCATTCATCAATGCTTACTCTATGACGGAGAATACCGTCTTTTTTTGTAGTCAGATTACTTAAAGCAGTTTTCAGTGTGCGATTAGCACGTTCAACAATAGCTTGACCAGTGGAGTTATAGGGGATACCAAAAAGGTGCTCAATATGCCAGAGGGTCAGGAACTCCTGTAAGGAGGTGGAAGTATAAGCAGGGGCATTGTCTGTCTTGAGAGTTTTAGGAACACCCATGACCGCAAAAGCTTGGAGAAGATGAGAGCGGACATGAGATGTAGTTTCCCCTTTTTGTGCAGTGACCCACAAAAATCCAGAATGAGTATCAACAACCACATGAAGCTTAGACCATTGACCAAAAGGGGGAAAGTGAGTAACGTCCATTTGCCAGAGGCTATTAACTTCCAGACCACGAGGATTAACTCCAGGAAAAAAGGTAGTAGGAGCTGAAAAGGAACATTGTGGACAATTTTTGATAATAGCTCTAGCTTCTTCTAAAGAAATTTGAAACTGGCGAGCTAGGCTAGGTGCATTTTGATGATGAAGTTCATGACTGCAGTGTGCTGTGGAGAAAAAATGAAGATGGCGATCCGCTCGAGCATTCCCTTCAGACAGACCACCAGGAAAAGGTTGATGACTGCGGATATGACCTATAAAGAGAGAAGAAAGGCGATTCTCCAAGTAACCTTGGAGGGTTAACAGTAAAGCATAAAAAGAGGCATCCATTTTGAATGATACATAACTGTCGGGCATGCGACGGACAAGATTAGCACAATATTGACTGTCAACAATAAGATTCAGTGGTTGATCTGAAAATAAAGAAAGAGCCAGGATGATGGCAGCAAGCTCTGAACGTTGAGCAGAGGTTTGTGGAGAGGTAAATTTGACGTGCCATTTGTTCAGATTGTACCAAGTAACCACCCCACGAGTGGGACTACCATCTGTAAAGACGGTGAGAGCAGTAGGGAGTGGACGTAAAGAAATGGGATCATGAAGAGTGATTGGCAAAATGGATGTGCCCTGTATGCGAGGGTCTTTAGGATAGTGGCAATCTATAATACCAACATAAGTGGCTAAAATAAATTGCAAGTCGTCGGAGAACTGAATCATTTTTTCCCACTGCCACAAAGAATGAGGAATGATGAGTTTAAGAATGTCGAAACCAGTCATGAATGTTGCTCGCTCTCGAGCTTTAGTAATCAGCAAGGCTAGTTGCTGGGGCCATTGTGTAATAGTAGAATGGAGAGTATTCTGTAAATAGACCCATTCTATCAATTTCGGAGGAGTTGTATCTTGATATAAGACACCAAACGGTTGTCGGTGGGTGGGGTCTTTGAGAACGCAAAAACAAAAAAGGGCAAATGCATCTCGTCTATCTGTCCATTTTGTTTGTAAGATTTGATCCAATTGTGACAGAATTGTTTGTTGCGATGCAGTGAGTGTAATTAATTCAGCAGGTGTTTTATGACCTTTTAATGCGAGAAACAGGGGTTGTAAAAATTCTGTAGGAAGTTTCAAGTAGGGACGTAACCAATTGAGATTTCCTAAAATCTCTTGTAATTGATGTAATGTCGTGGGAGACTGTAAATTGAGATGAGGAGCGACAGGTTGGGCTGCAGCTTTAGTCATACGGAAACCTAGATATAAATAGGGTTCCTTTTCTTGAACCTTCTCTGAGGCAATTGTTAATCCTGAGGAGGCCAAGATAGAAATTAAAGTAGATTTCCAAGAAGGGGGAAGAGTTATCCCTGCAATTAGTATATCATCCATATAATGATATACCAAAAGTTGAGGGAAATAGGCACGAAATGGTTGCAAGGCTTGATGAACATAGTATTGACAAATAGTGGGTGAATTTAACATTCCCTGGGCAAAACTTTCCAACAATACCTAGTAGTAGGGTGTGCATTATTGTAAACAGGTACAGTAAAAGCAAAGTATTTATAATCTTTTTCCTGGAGAGGAATTGAAAAAAAAACAATCCTTCAGATCTATAATAGCTAATTGATAATCATAAGGAATCAAATTAGGATTTGGAATACCACATTGTAACGGGCCCATTGGTTCTAAAATCGCATTAATAGCTCGTAGGTCATGTAAAAATCTCCATTTTCCGGATTTTTTCTTGATCACAAATACCGGAGTATTATATGGAGAATTGGTAGGCTCAATGTGATTTAATTGTAATTGTTCTTCCACCAATTGATGTAAAATCAACAGTTTTTCTCTGGTAATCGGCCACTGCTCTACCCAAACAGGTTGTCAGTTTTCCATTCCAAAGGAAGAGAAAAAGACATATTTATGAACTGTTAATCAGGTAGGATCAATGATGCATCTAATTGTTCCAAAAGGTCACGACCCCATAAATTAAAGGGTACTTGTAAAATACAGGGCTTAATATGTCCTAGAACCTTGGTATCGTTAGGATATGTAATAGATAACCATTGAGAACTTTGGGAGGCTGACTGAGTTCCCCCTATTCCTGTCACATGTGAAGTATCTTCAATGGGCCATTCCACAGGCCATTGTTTATAAGCTATGACAGAAACATCCGCCCCGGTATCTAATATACCAACAAAGGGCTTTTGTTGCAATAAAAATTGAGCAGTGGGTCGTGCATTAGAAACCGGTTTTAAAACTGCACTTACCTGTCGCGTAGATCCAAAGCCCCCTGTACGAGAGACAGTAGAAGGAATAGGTGCTGTAAAATATGGTAAAATAATTAATTGTGCCCACGAGTCCCCGGGAGAAATTGTTAAAGGTGATGAGGACCATACTTGAATTTTAACAATGCCTGTGTAATCAGCATCAATAACTCCAGGGATAACATGAATACCTGCCTTCGATGCAGAGGAGCGAGGTAATACTAAACCTACAGTAGCCGCTGGAATGGGTCCTTTAAAGGTAGTATTATATACCAAAACTTCATGAGGTAAGATGGCAGTTTTACATTCCGCTGCAATAAGGTCAATTCCTGCACTACCTTGTGTAGCAGTAGTACTATGAGCAAAAGACCCTTGCACTCCCTTTGGACCGAGGTTAGGAGTTAACCCGGAGCAAAGTTTTTTGGGGGTGGCGGTGTGGAATTAATTGGATTAGAGCGACATTGATTGGCCCAATGATATCCTTTTTGACATCGAGGACATTTTCGAGAAGGTCGTGAAGGTCCTTTTGCAAAGTTGGCACCCCCTCCTGGGGCTCTACACTGAGCTCGAAAATGTCCTGGTTTCTTACAATTAAAACACGTCCCCTGTGGCTTATTACCTTTTTGTATAGCTCCTGCTAACAAATTCATAGAATAACCATGAGTCCCCACATCTGCACATGCGCTCAATAAATCTGCTAAAGTAATTCCTGGGCGATGAGCTACAGTCTGCAATGCCTTTTTGCAATCTGAATTTGCATTTTCTTGGGCTAATTTAATCAATAACTCTGTTTGCGCATCAAGATTATCAATTTGCCTAGTTACAGCTTCCTGCAATCGATTAACAAATTGAAGGTAAGATTCGGTTGCACCCTGTTTAATTGATGCAAAAGATTTTGTTGGTTTATTCCCTTCTGGTGTTCTTTTAAATGCTCGCAAGATACAAGTGCCTATGGCTTGAAAACAGGTATCGTTTTGTTGAATTTGCATATCAAGGGTTGAAAATGGTCCCGATCCATAAATTTGATCAGGCACCAAATTAGTCCCAGTGATAAGTTGTGCTGCTTGCTTATATTCATTATCCCACACTACATATTGCGCAGGAGTTAACAGCATACGGAAAAGGTCTTTCCAATCTTTTGGAGTCATTAAGTAACCGTTACTAATCCCTTCTATCATGCCTTGAACAAATGAACTTTTTAAACCTGATTCTACGATAGCTCTACGTAATTCTCTCAAAACTTGATAAGGTAGAGCAGTCCATTCTGCATGATGTGTTTCGTTCCCTGCCTCTATTGTTGTAGTTCTAGTAACTGGGTATAAATTAGGATTAGGTTCCGAATTATCCCATAGATCATCGTTCCAAATGAATTCACCATTTTTCGTGCTTGCTGTATACCTAATTGAATTAAACTAGGTCGTTCTACGCTCTTTGGTGTTTTGGTAATAATAACGCTATCATTAGCGTTGTTGTTTTGGATATTTTCAATTGGTTTATTAGGGGTAGTAGTAGTAAAGTCAGGAGTTTTGTTTTGCTCTTCCCTTCCCATATCGGTGGCCAGCCGACAAGAAGGAGGAGAAGGTGTAGGTCCAAGAGTCGCGGGAGGTAAAAGAGACCAGGTCTTGCCTGGCAATTTGTTGGATATATTTTCGTTAGTAATGCCTGTCAATCCAGAAGAGAGAATTACTATAGTAGAATATATCTCTCTCCAAGTCAATAATATAGGAGTCGAAACTCTAGGCTCTAAACGAAACTGCTGCCCTATCTTTTCCCATGTTTGAGGATCGAATGATCCCTTCTCTGGATACCAGGGACATTGACAAACTATTTCCTCAATTAAACGCTCTATATCTTTAAGAGTTATTGGATTTCGGGAGGAACCATATCTTTGCGTTATAGTATATAGCTCCTGTGCATGTTGTTTATGTGATGATGTTAAATTTCCCCCCATACTTACAGTGTTCCGTAGAAGGAATGGCGCGCTGACTGTTCCAGTCGTAGTAAGTACGTCACGTTTTCACCGATCACGTCGGGGATCACCAGATGTTGCAAAATAACTCTCCTCTCGTGTGTCTGGGCAAAAAACTCTTTATTTGGGAGTCAATCCCCTTCTTATATACTCTATGAATATTCATGGATATTACATGTATTATCATTACTATTGGTTACATTTTGCTTACACAACCATGATCATGCATTGCTTACAAGAACAACTCTACATGAACAGCTCGTGAACCTGCTCAGGAATGTACAAACATCACCTGCTATTCTGCTACTTTCTCAGGAAAGAACAAAAACATCACATGCTAGATTCTCAGGAATATACAAAACATCATCTGCTGCCTGTATCCAAATACATTCTATCTACAGAGGTCTATTAAGAAGTTAATTAAAAAAAAAAAAGATTTTAGTAAGATGAACATCCATGGTTCCTGAAGCAACCACTAGGGGATTACATAGATGACTTACCTGAATTTGTTGTGGAGAGCTCCTCAGGCGGAACACCTTTCTGTAACCTGTACATGCTGAGTACCAGGTCTAAATAACAATGCCCATCTTTGTGGACATAGACATCCCTTCCCCTTCTGAAATCAGAATTGGACATCCATATTTTGATCCTTCTCTAGTCCCACCCAAAATACACCCACCTCATGCCCCCTTACCATCCATATCCTGGTTGTATAAAATTGGGATTTGGATATCCATGCAATATGGATGACTAAATGTCAGTTTTCAGGTGTCCTAAATACAAAATAGAGCTTCTAAAATAAGGGCCATAGTGTCTGAGAAAGCAGGAGATGTAGTTCCATATGGAGTGCGAACAGGTGAGAGCCTAGACAGGCAGGCAACATATTAGAGAAGGAATTTTGGTTTTAGTTTTTTTTTTCCGGTATAGGAACAGATGTGTGCAGTTAAAGAAGTAGGATCAGGTGTGGATTCAGAGATGCAAGAAATCAGCTTAGCAGGAAAGTAGCCAGACAATCTCAGAAAAAAAAAAAAAGGCTCAGGGAATCCATTGTGGAGTAGTATGTTGATTCAACTAGTTGTGGCACTTGCTCATACAGTAGCCTGGCTGTTAGCCAGAGTTGAGAAGCCTGATGAACCTTCTGGAAGATGTTTACCTCTGCACCCATACCATAACTACCATCACCATCCTACCCGAAGTTGTGGCTTAGCAAGCAGACTGTCCAACAATGGATCTGACAGACCCTAGTTTAAGACAAGCCAGGCCTGACAATAGGCTACATAATGAAAATATGTAATTAACAAATGTTTTTATCATGTGGAATCCTATTAACTTTTAAATAACCAGGATGTACAAGTTACACTATTAATTTTCTGCTTCTGTATGCAGCCATGTTCCTTATAGTAGCTTTTTTAATATCTTTGCTTATAACAGTAATGTGAGATGTTTACAATTCACCAGTTTTTTTTCTATTTTTGTAACTTATTTGCCCTTGTTTTCAGATTGCGTATATCATTTAAATGGATGGTGCGAGCCTTCTCAGGTTACCTAGCTACAGACCAGCTTCTGCTTTTGTGGGATAGAATCCTAGGATATAACTCATTGGAAATTCTTGCTGGTAATAAAAATTTTATATGCATACCACCATGAAAATAGTGAATGCCGACTGAAACCAATATGGCGCTAAGGGAACATACTAATGTAAAAGTAGCCATACAGAAATGTGTTCCAGGGGCATAGTTTGGGCACATTAGAGTGGAGTTGCAATGTACATGCATCTTTTATAAAATATACCAAGTGAACACCAAAAAAGACCCCAAAAGCAGGGACACTGAATTAACACTGTGTCATACAAATTGTTGGGTGATATGGGATCATCAGATACACAGGCTCTCACAAGCTACGTGTTCTTAAAACTTTCAGGAGCATTACTGCAACAATCATCATTGTATGGCAAGCAATCTGTTGATTTGTTTTTATGATTTCTATAATGTTGCAAATAAATGCTTGGCCTTTGAAATAATGATTTATGCTGCAAAAGGCAATATATCTAAATGGAAATCTTATTCTCTGACAAGCAGGACATATTGACACGTATGGGTGACATCATCTGACAGAGTGTAATGCAGGAACATCCCCAGATTTTTTTTTCCAAAAGCTTTTGGGAATCCTACCATTCATATGCGGGAACCTTCCCACTCGTCATCACTGTGCAGGACAAGCCAGTCTCCAATTTGTTTTAAATTTACTAATTTGTAGCTTAATTGCGTACCCCCTACTTCTAGTATTTTTGGAAAGAGTAAACAAGTAATTCACGTCTACCTGTTCCACTTCACTCATTATTTTATATAGCTCTATCATATCTCCCCTCAGCTATCTTTTCTCCTAGCTAAAGAGCCCTAGCCACTTTAGCCTTTGCTATTAGGGAAGTCCCATCCCCTTTATCATCAGCACAAGATCCTGGAATGTCCTGCCACGACAGCTTAAGGAGCTCGTCGACCATCAGCAGTTCAAGAAGTCCTTAAAGACCTTCTTATTCGCCAAGGCTTATTCCCCTGGCTACTCCTCTGTTTAACCTCTACCACTTGTTGGCTCTTCACCCCAGTCCTTTGCCCGTGTCATCCCGTGTACCTTCCCCTCCTGTCACATTCTGTTTCTTTGCCATCTCTATATTGAATTGTATACTCTTGACTTAAATGTAAGCCGCATTGCGCCTGCTTATGTGGGAAAATGTGGGGTAAAAATGCACCAAATAAATAAAAATAAAAATTGTTGTCACCCTTCTCTGTACCTTTTTTAATTCCACTATATCCTTTTTGAGATGCAGTGACCAGAATTGCATACAGTATTTGAGGTGCAACCGCACCATGGAGCGATACAAAGACATTATAACATCCTCATTTTTGTTTTCCATCCTTTCCTAACATTCTATTTGCTTTCATTGCCCCCACTATCCACTGAGCAGAGGGTTTCAACGCATCACCTAGATCCTTTTCCTGGTCGGTGACTCCTAATGCAGAACCTTGCATCTCATAGCTATAGTTCTGGTTCCTCTTTCCCACATGCATCACTTTGTACTTGCTCACATTAAACATCATGTGCCATTTGGATGCCCAGTCTCGTAAGGTCTTCTTGCAATGTTTTACAATCCTCTTGTGATTTTACGTCTTTGAATAACTGTGTCATCAGCAAATTTAATTACCTCACTAGTTATTCCCATTTCTAAATTATTTATAAACATGTTAAAAAGCAGCGCTCCCAGTACAGACTAGAGAGCTGCACAGGAACGGGGATAGCGGGATGGATCCTCTCCATGTCTGCAGGGATCCCACAGGGATGGATCCAGGTCCGTGGGAATCCCGTGGGGTTGGACCTAGATCCTGCAGGATCCCCGCAGAATTGCCTTCTCTCCTTCGAGCACAGTTATATATGAGTTAAACAGCAGAGAAAAACAGCCAGTGAGCAGTGCAAATGAAGAAATGGAAAATGAGGTGCTCACTGGCTGTTTTTCTCTGCTGTTTAACTTGAATCCATGGAGGTTATTAAACCCTACAGAAAGACTTCACCTTTGTTACTGCTCCACATCATTCCTACTCCAGGATAGACTTTTTACTCACCTCCAAATTATTCACTGAGCTCACCTATTGTACTCTCAGATCATGCCATAGTTTCTCTTCAAATCCAACTTGCATCTACTAAAAAATAATCATGTTAGAGACTCAGTGCCTCTATTCTTGTGGATGACAACTTTATAACCAGAATAACTTAAATATGACTTCACTAAACTTTGCAGTTAAGTCCCATCGAGATTTGATCTAATATAAATCAGGCCAATATATTTCAACGAATAAAGATGGTTGGCTTTTATCTAAATATCTAATAGCTAATTGCAAACAGCATTCTAAAATTGCTTCTGTTGTGTCCGGCAATGACTGTCATTAGATGATCCATCTATTGCTAAAGAATTTGAAAAGATCTATGAACAACTTTATACATCAACTGGCCCTCATGTCTTGGATATTGAGAGGGTAGTAGTTGATTCACTCTTACTGCATGAGGGTGTCTCCATGTCCTCCTTGCTTCCAGGAAAGATTGTACTAAGACATCTTGCAACTTTAAGTGGAGGAGGGAGGAGGTTTGCTGTCTGGTGTGAGGGCAAGACCTTAGACCCCTTTTCCTGCCCTACACTAAAACTGCTTGAGTACCTTCTACATTTGTCAGAGTCTGGTCTGAAGACCACTGAGTGGAAGGTAGGCCTATCTCTGTACAGCCTCTAGTTGTTTGATTCATGAGAGGTTTGCACTTACTCAAGTCCCCTGTCACTCCTCAGATCTCAATGTCATTCTCCCCCAGTGATGAAAGTTCCATTTGAGCCAGTTGATTCCAGCCATCTGAAGTTTTTGACCTGGAAGGTATTGTTCTTGGTGGTGGTCACTTCATCCTGCAGAGTGAGCCCCAGGGTCTAATAGCTGACCCACCTTACACTAAATTACATCATAATAGAGTAGTTCTGCGAACGCATCCTAAGTTCCTTCCTAAAATTGTGCATTCCATCTTAATCAGTCAATTGTCCTGCCAACATTTGTTCCCAATCCGCATTCCCATCCTGGTAAAAACACACTGCACACGTTGGACTGCAAGAGAGCCTTGCCCTTCTATCTGGAGCAGACTAAAATAGTAGTCCACCCAGCTTTTAACTCTAACAGGTCAGGGACAACTGTCAGCAAACACACTCTATCCAATTGGCTGAAAGACTGCATTTTCTTTACTTATGCCCAATCTGCACTGATTCTAGAGGGTCATGTCATGGCTCATAATGTTCGAGCCATGGCTGAATTGGTAACCCACTTGAGATAAGCCTTCATTCAGGAGATTTGCAGAGCTGCAACATGGTCATCAGTCAACACATTCACATCTCACTACTGTTTGGAACAGGATTCCTGATGTGACAGTCGGTTTGGTTGGTCAGTCCTACAAACTCTATTCAGAGCCTAGAATCCAAATTCAACCCCCTAGGACCATTTTTATTCTGTTCCAAGCTGTTTAAAAAAAATCATATGTTTTAAAACATTTTTTTTGTTATAGGCCTTAGCTTGTTGCAGACTTCGTTCATTTCTTTTCCTCTTTGGTAACTAGGGATTCCAATATGTGTTAATGTGATGTCCTGCTTGTCCTTGGAGAAAGCAAAATTACTCACTTGTAGCAGATGTTCTCTGAGGACAGCAGGACACATATTCATACATCCCACTCTACTTCCCTAGGAGTTGTATTCTATTAGCTTTCTAATAGACTGACTAGTCCCCTGCGGTCATGGCAGCAGGAAGGCATACATACACGCGCAGTAGGACTCCCAAAAGCTTGTGGAAAAGAAGCTGGAGAATGTCCCTGCATTGGGCTGAGTTGTCCTTGAAGAATATCTGCTAGAGTTGAGTAACTTTATTGCTTATTAGTAAAATTTATTTATCAGGATTTATTTACCGCCTTTTTGAAGGAGAAAATGTGAAAATGCAAGTTTCCCAAGCAGTAAAGCCAAGTTTTACCAAACACTGCATCAAGTAACAGCAGTGATATAAACGCTGCTGATGAAAAACTTTGCAGAGCACAGCAATCAAAATATAAAGGAAGCGAGAACTCATTGGTTATTTTATTGTGTTTTCACTTCCCTTATCGTTTGATCACCATGTTCTGCCAGAGACTGATGAGTAGCACAGTAAAGCTCCTGAGAACTTTTTTTTTTTCAAGGTCATATTTATTTGCATTTCAAATTTTTTATCAGAATACAACCATAGCATAATTAATACAACCAAAAGAGAATCATTCCAAGTAATTTAGTTCCTCTAACAATTCTTCCCCAACTTATCCCCGCCCTCCCTCATTCCATCCCATCCCACCCCTCCATACGTCCCCCCTTATCAAACCTTAACAGTTCAAGATCTTGCTTCTTGCGACTGGGGTGAGAGAGTCCCAGAATGGAGACCAGATGTTGCAAAACTTATCACCTCTCTTGGAGGCCAAGTCCGCAACTCCTTTCTTCTCTAAGGCGCAACAGTGGATCATTGCCGATCTCCAATGAGATACCGTTGGGCATTCTGGAGCCAGCCACAGTTGTAAAATAACACGCTTTGCCATCAGAACAGTTCTCTTTAAAAAGGCCACAAAGCCCACTGCTCCTGAGAATTTGAAGGAGATGTGGTTTCTAAGAGCCTGTGAATCTGATGGATGCAGGGTTTTGCATAAAATACATAAGGATATATTCATGGAGTACATGCACACATTTATGCCTGTCTTGAAGAAGGTGTAAATTTGGGCGAGAACATTTTTGCACTACCTGAGATTATTATACAGGCCTATTTCAAAAAGGCGCATGGGCGCCTAAACACTCCATTGGATTTCACACATATGCGTACTGTTAATAAAAATTTGCCACCAATGTACAGGGTAACTAAGTAACTCCATGGAAAACTGAGTCAGTCCTGGTTTTACGTATCACATGTGCGTGCTTTAGATGACTCAGCTTATCACCTTGGATATGAATCTATATGGTCACCCTAAACTTTAGGTTCTGAAAATCTGACTTTGGAAGATCCCATAGAAGACCCTAACTTTCAGGTTTTTTTTAAAGGTAGCCATAAATGTTTATTATATCATTAGTATATTTTAAGCTAATTTACAGTTACTGCTTACAGCTGATTAGTAGTTGAGCAGTTTTAAATCATTTATCTATCATTTGCTTTCTTTTTCAGTTCTTGCAGCTGCTGTGTTTGCTTTCCGAGCAGTGAACCTGATGGAAGTGACATCACTAGCTGCAGCTGAAGTATGATAAGTTATAGTTAGATGAGATTGTAATAGTTTCTGATGTATTTCCAGCCAAGGAAACTTAAGCTTTAGATTCTCTTCAAGTAATGCAAAGCTCTTTACTTAAATTCTTACATTGGGTAAAACTTAAAAGAAAATCAAAATTTGAGTTTAAGTAGTATGCTTTGAGCACTCTTCTGTCACATGCAGAATACTATTCACGTATAATTTTGTAAAATGTAAAGCAACAGTATTTTGTGGTTTCTAAGGGCCCTGTTTACTAAGGTGTGCTAGCATTTTTAGCAAGTTCTAAAAATTAGTTTGCACTAACGCTAGAAATGCCCAAAGGAATATATGGGTGTCTGTAGTATTAGCACGCGCTAAAAATGCTAGTGCAGCTTAGTAAACAGGGCCCTAAGTTTTTCATAAACAAAATATGCCCTTTTTTGAATAATAATTTATACACCCTTATATAGATATAAAGATGATATTGGTACTGATATATATTCAGGCAGATATAGAGAGATATATTTAGAGAAAAATAGATATTCTGCTATTGAGTGTGGGTAGACTGACTCACGAATGGAGATATATGGCTTTATTCAGTCAGAACCTTGTCCCATTCTTTGTCTGTGGAAACAGTCTTTATTGACTCAAGCCCATAGTGCTTACAGGAAATCTTGACAGAGAAGTTCAATATTTTATTTATAGGTATTTCTTGATTTTTCCATTTATTTTACACTCCCAAACATAACATATTCTGTTATAAAATATTAAATTACATAAAATGTGCCAGTATAGAATATTTATAGTATTTACATTTCTGATCTCTTAATACCATTTTTATAATGTTGAAAATTTTTGCATAGATATCACTCTTTAATATGGAAAAATTAGTTAATTACCTGATAATTTTGTTTACTTTAGTCCCAAAGGATCAGTCCAGACAAATGGGTTGTGACCATCTGCCAGCAGGTGGAGATAGAGAACACCAATGACCTGTTGTGCCTCATAAGCTGCTGCGCTTAGCAACCAAGCCAGTATTTGATGACAAAGCAGTGAAAGAGAGTGACTTCCAGAGAAAAAAGAACTATGAAATAAAGCACAAAACAAGTGCCTTAGAAATAACAGAATGAAATTACATAGAACCCGGAAAAATCGAAACCATCACAAAGGGTGTGCTCTGGACTGATCTAAAGGGACTAAAGGAAAGAAAATGATTAGGTAATTAACTCATTTTTCTGTCCATTATGCTCCAAGGATCAGTCCAGACAAATTGGATGTACAAAAACAATCTTTAAGAGGGAAGGAACTGTGATATCTTCAGCGAGAACCATGACCCCATAGAACACATCTGCTCGAGCAGACACATCCAAATGGTAATGCTTAATAAAGGAATGAGAAGAAGGCCATGTCGCTGACCAACAAATCTCTGCAAACGAAATTGCCCTAGACTCTGGCAAAGACCTGATAAAATGAGCCTTGACATGCATGGGAGCAACATTCTGGGGAAGGGGGAGCCTCCTCCGAAAGGATGGGCTCCACCTCAGGGGCATAGCCACGGGTGGGCCTGGGCTCACCCAATTTGGGGTCAGGCCCACCCAGCAGCAGTGTTCCTGCACAGCGATTCCGGTCGCAGGCTCAGCTCGCAGCGATTCCCACATGCTGCCTGCCGCTCAACAATCTCCTTGCAGCTACTAAGCGCTAACCCGGAAACCTCTCCTCTGCCGCATCTTGACTGGGCAGAAACCGGAGGTTGTGGCAGAGGAGAGGCTTCTGGGTTAGCGCTTAGTAGCTGCAAGGAGATTGTTGAGAGTGGCAGCCGGCAGGCAGCTTGTGGAAATTGCTGCAAGCCGAGCCTGCGACCGGAATCGCTGCGAGCTACAGGAACACTGCTGTTGGGCGGGCCTGCAAGGAGGGTGAGGGAAGATGGGGTGAAAGTTGCTGCACGGGGGAAGGGATGATGGGGGAAAGATGTTGCGCGGGGGAGGGAAGACAGGGACAGCAGCTGCACAGGGGGGAGGGAAGATGGAAGGAAAAATGCTGCACAGGGGGGAGGGAAGATGGAAAGATGAGGCATGGTGGGTGGGGGAGATGGTGCACAGAGAAGAAAGGAGAGATGCAACAAAGGGGTGGAGGGGTGAGGAAGGGAGAAGTCTTGGCTGCATATGAGGTGGAGGGGAGGGTGACATGCTGCATAGAGAAGGGGGTAGGTGGTGAGAGGGGGAGAAATGTTGAAGATAGGGGTGGAGAGGAGGGAGAAATGGTGGTCATAGGGGTGGAGGGAAGGGAGAAATGTTAGACATGATGGTAGAGGGGAGGAAGGGAGAGGTGCTGCATGGGAAGGGGAGAGAGATGTTGGACCAGAACACAAGGGAGAGGGAGAGAGAAATGTTGGACATGATGGTAGAGGGGAGGAAGGTAGAGATGCTGTATGGGAAGGGGAGAGAGATGTTGGACCCAGAACAAAAAGGAGAGAGAGATTGTGAACAGTGGGAATGAGAGGGGGAGATAGACAGGGGGGTGGATGAGAGGGAGGCAGAGGTACACAGTAGTTGGTGAGGGGGGAAAATGCTGGGCCATGGGGGGAGAGGACAGGAGTGAAGAGAGAAGGGGCAGGAAAATATAAGGCTACCAGGGTGCAGTGGGGAGGGGATCAGATGCTGGTTAGAAGGATGGAGGGAGGAAGACAATGGGAATGGTGGAACCTTGTGTGAGAGGCCAAGAGGGGGAGGAGGGGGTGGCAAGGAAATGAATGAGAGAGAGTGATTACAGAGGGTAGAAATATGGTAATGGGGAGTAGATTAAAGATAAAAGAGAAAGTAGGGGTGGGGAGGAGTAAGATGGGGAATGGGAGAGCTAGTGTGTGAAAGAAGAAGATGGAAATTTGATAGGTAGTTGAAAAGTAAAAAGGAAATGAAGGGTGAGAGGCAGAAAAGAGCTAAAAAGGAATGATCAATATGTCAGAGGCAGGAATAGTGAGGGAACAGACAGGAGAGAGGAGAAAAGACAAATGGACTGCAGCCGCTTGAAGAAGAATTAGCAGACGACAGAGAGGAAAGCAGAAAAGAGAAATTGGAACCAGCAAGATGGAAAAATAAAATGTCCAGACAACAGAGGTAGAAACAAAGCATTTTATTTTGACTGTTTTAAATGGAATATGTTAGCTTTTGGAAATGTGCATAGCAAATGTCTTTGTATTGTGCTCTGTAGAAAAGGAAATGCATCTCTGTTTTATGTCTCCAGTGTTGCAGTAATGCTATGTTTAACTTCTTGGGGTTCCCTTTCAATTTTTGTCTAAATATTTTTATTTCTAATTTGTGATCCCTTGTTCTCTATTTGGTGAGGGTCTGTTGGTGTGATAATAATGGCAGGTGGGCAATTGGAGAGGAGGCAAAGAGGAGAGGGAATAGGGAAGGGGAGCCCTCCTTTATTTTCTGACCTGGGCCCAAGCAGGTCTAACACCAGTCCTAACCCTTGCTGTACAGCTGGTGAGGATTCCCAGGCATCCCCAGCTAAGGACCTCCTTCAAAGGCAGCCAGAACTCCCTTCTACCAAGCTCTGGCAACAGCATCCTTGAGCCATCGACAGCTAAGCATGTGTGGGGTGCTGGCATCAGTGGCTTAGGGTCATTGCTGCTGCCTGCCAAGCTTGGTAAAAGAGAGTTCTGGCCACCTTCAGAGAAAGTCTTCAGCTGACTGAGCTTGAGGATCCTCATTAGCTAAAGTATTTATATTTTGAGGTGGAGGTAGGGCAGAGCAGAGAAAATTTTGTGCCCACCCACTTTGGGCTCAGGCCCACCCAAAACTGGCTGTCTGGCTACGCCACTGCTCCACCTTAACCAGGGTGGGGCCAGGCTGCTGGCATCGGCATTTAAAAAGGAGATAGAGCAGCTTTTAAACTAGAAATGGGGGGAAGGCCGACAGTCGCTCAAAAGCGCATGGTTCGGGATAAGGTATCTTTCAAAGATATCACCAAAACAGGGAAGATATGGTATCCTGATAGTGAGGTTGCAAAAGAGAGACCATTGTAGATCAGGTGTCTTAAATAAAAATCAGACAAAAGATTGCAAATTAATACGGTCAAGTACTGAGCATGATGTAAATAGGAACAACAAACATAGTTTGAAATGTCTATATGCGAATGCCAGGAGCCTAAGAAATAAGATGGGAGAGTTAGAATATATTGCACTAAATGAAAAATTAGATAAAATAGACATCTCTGAGACCTGGTGGAAGGAGGATAGCTAGTGGGACACTGTCATAACTGGGTACAAATTATATTGTAGTGATAGGGTGGATCGAATTTGTGGAGGGGTAGCATTGTATATTAGCGAGAGCCTTGAATCAAATAGATTGAAAATTCTGCAGGAAACAAAACACTTCTTGGAATCACTGTCGATTGAAATTCCATGTGTAAAGGGGAAAAGGATAGTGAGAGGAGTGTACTACTGTCCACCTGGCCAGGATGAACAGACAGATGCAGAAATGTTAAAGCAAATTAGAGACACAAACAAACTGGGCAACATAATAATGGTGATTTCAATTACCCCCGATATTGACTGGGTAAATCAAGGACTGCTTTATGGAGCAGCTGATACAGGAGCCGACCTGAGAATGAAAAATGCTAGACCTAGTCCTTAGGTGGAGCGCATGATCTAGTACGGGAGGTAATGGTGCTGGGGCCGCTTGATAACAGTGATCATAATATGATCGGATTTGATATTAGCTTTGAAGTAAGTATACATTAGCATTTAACTTTAAAAAAGGAAACTATGATAAAATTAGAAGAACGGTGAAAAAAAAACTTAGAGAAGCAGCTGCAAGGGTCAAAAATTTACATCAGACATGGATGCTGTTCAAAAACACCATCCTGGAAGCCCAGGCCAAATATATTCCGCGTATTAAAAAAGGAGGGCAGAGGACCAAACGACAGCCGGCGTGGTTAAAAAGTGAGGTGAAGGAAGCTATTAGAGCTGAAAGAAAATCCTTCAGGAAATGGAAGAAGGAACCGACTGAAAATAATAAGAAACAACATAAGGAATGTCAAGTCAAATGCAAAGTGCTGATAAGGAAGACTAAGAGGGACTTCGAAAAATAGATTGCGTTGGAGGCAAAAACACAAAGTAAAAAATGTTAAGGTATATTAAAAGCAGGACGCTGGCAAAAGAATAATTTGGACCATTAGATGACCGAGGAGTAAAAGGGGTGATCAGGGAAGACAAAGCCGTAGTGGAGAGATTAAATGAATTCTTTGCTTCGGTCTTCACTGAGAATAATTTGGGAGAGATACCGGTGCCAGAAATAGTATTTGAAGCTGACGAGTCGGAGAAACTGAATGAAATCTCTATAAACCTGTAGGATGTAATGGGGCAGTTCTACAAATTGAATAGTAGCAAATCTCCTGGACAAGATGGTATTCATCCCAGAGTACTGATTGAACTGAAAAATGAGCTTGCGGAGCTATTGTTAGTAATTTGTAATTTATTCTTAAAATCGAGCGTGGTACCGGAAGATAGGAGGGCGGCCAATGTAACGCCAATTTTTTAAAAAGGTTCCAGAGGAGATACGGGAAATTATAGACCAGTTAGTCTGACGTCGGTGCCGGGCAAAATGGTAGAGAGTATTATAAAGAACAAAATTACAGAGCATATTCAAAAGCATGGATTAATGAGACAAAGCCAACATGAATTTAGTGAAGGGAAATCTTGCCTCACCAACCCATTACATTTCTTTGAAGGGGTAAACAAACATGTGGATAAAGGTGAGCCCATTGATATTACGTGTCTGGATTTTCAGAAGACATTTGACAAAGTACCTCATGAAAGACTCCAGAGGAAATTGAAGAGTCATGGGATAGGAGGTAGTGTTCTGTTGTGGATTAAAAACTGGTTAAAAGATGGAAAACAGAGAGTAGAGTTAAATGGTCAGTATTCTCAATGGAGAAAGGGTAGTTAGTGGGGTTCCCCAGGGGTCTGTGCTGGGACCGCTGCTTTTTAACATATTTATAAATGACCTAGAGATGGGAATAACTAGTGAGGTAAGTAAATTTTCTGATGACACAAAGTTATTCAAAATCGTTAAATCGCGGGAGGATTGTGAAAAATTACAAGAGGACCTTACGAGACTGGGAGACTGGGCGTCTAAATGGCAGATGACGTTTAATGTGAGCAAGTGCAAAGTGATGCATATGGGAAAGAGGAACCCGAATTATAGCTACATCATGCAGGGCTCCAAGTTAGGAGTCACAGACCAAAAAAGGGATCTAGATGTCGTCGTCGATGATACGTTGAAACCTTCTTCTCAGTGTGCTGCTGCGGCTAAGAAAGTGAATGTTAGGTATTCTAAGGAAAGGAATGGAAAACAAAAATGAGGATGTTATAATGTATGGCTTCATGGTGCGACCGCACCTCGAATATCGTGTTCAATTCTGGTTGCTGCATCTCAAAAAAGATATAGTGAAATTAGAAAAGGTGCAGAGAAGGGCGACAAAAATGATAAAGGGGATGGGACGACTTCCCTATGAGGAATGGCTAAAGTGGCTAAGGCTCTTCAGCTTGAAGAAAAGGCGGCTGAGGGGAGATATGACAGAGGTTTAAATGAGTGGAGTTGAACGGGTAGATGTGAAGCGTCTGTTTACGCTTTCCAAATATACTACGACTAGGGGGCATGCAATGAAGCTACAATGTAGTAAATTTAAAATGAATCGGAGAAAGGTTTTCTTCACTTAACGTGTAATTAAACTCTGGAATTTGTTGCCAGAGAATGTGGTAAAGGCGGTTAGCTTAGCGGAGTTTTAAAAAGGTTTGGACGGCGTCCTAAAGGAAAAGTCCATAGACCATTATTAAATGGACTTGAGGAAAATCCACTATTTCTGGGATAAGCAGTATAAAATGTTTTGTACTTTTTTGGGATTTTGCCAGGTATTTGTGACCTGGATTGCCACTGTTGGAAACAGGATGCTGGGCTGGGTGGACCTTTGGTCTTTTCCAGTACTTATGTACTTATGTATCCCTCAGAATGTAAACTGAAGAAATAACCTCCTTAAGCCATTGAGCCACTGTCACTTTGGAGGCTGGCAAACCCTTCTGGTGTCCCACAAATAGGATAAAAAGATTATCAGACTGCCTGAAATCATTGGTAGCGGTAAGATAGCGCATAAGGACGCGCTTCACATCCAACAGTTGCAGGGAAGCGTATTCTTCAGATTAGATCTCCCTGGATAATGAAGGAAGAAACACAGTCTGATTGACATGAAAAGGAGATACAGTCTTTGGCAAAAAGGACAGAACTGTCTGTATGGAAACTACCAAGTCAGAAAAGCTGAGAAAGGGATCCCTGCAAGGAGAGAGCTTGAAGCTCTGAAATTCTCCGTGCCGATGAAATAGCAACTAGAAATGCTGCCTTTAAAGAAAGATCTTTGATAGTTGCCGAATGAAGGGGTTCAAAGGGGGCCGATTGAAGAGCCTTAAGAACCACTTGAAGACTCCACTGAGGACAAATATTGTGGAGAGGGAGATGCAAATGAGTGACTCCCTTAAGGAATCACACTATATCAGGGTTAGCAGCCAATGAGGCATATTCTTATCTTGCCTCTATGACACGCCAACACTGCCACCTAAACCTTGAACAAATTGAGAACCTTTTTTGAATCCCTCCTGAAGGAAGGATAAAATTTGAGACAAGCACGAAATGGAGAAACACCATTCAGTACAGACCAGCTCTTAAAAGTTCTCCACACTCTACACAAGAAGAAGAAGTGGAATTTCAGCAAGGTAGTAAGAACATCATACACGTAACCCTTCTTCCTCAATCATGCCCTCTCAAGAGCCAGGCTTTAAAACCAAAGCAGGAGAGATACTCCATAAGTACTGGACTTTGGTGTAATAAGCATGTGTGTTGAGGAATAGTCAACTGAGGAGCATTTTGAAGATTGAAGAGGTCTGCATACCAAGGATGTCTGGCGCTGCAAGAATGACCTTCCCAGGATGATGCACAATCCTGTGTAACATCCTTCCCACAAGAGGCCATCCGACGGCAAAGGCTGTACCAGTGCACCCATTCCTATGGAGTCTTTCTCCCTGAAGTGGCTGTAGAATCTGTGTACTTACACATTGAGTCTAGATGCCATGAGGTCCAGAACCGGAAGGCCTCATTGTGTGGAAATGAGGCAAAATGCAGTCTGATAGTTGCAATTCCCCCAGGTCCAGAGAAACTCTGCTGAGGAGATACGCTTTCGAGATCAGTGAACCTGCTACGTGAGATGCTGAAATCATTGGAATGTTCAGTTCCGCCCGCTGAAAAAGAAGACATGCCTCCTGGGCTAGAGATACACTCTTTGTTCCTCCTTGTCTATTGATGTAAGGCATGGCTGTCACCCTGTCCGAGAGCACTCCCACTGGCCCCCCGCGAAGAGGCACAAAGGTTAGTAGAGCTTTCCGGACAGCTCGAAGTTCTAATCTGTTGATGGATCAGGAAGCCTCTACTCTCAACCAGTTGCCATATGTAGAGTGGTGAAGATAATGGGCTCCCCATCCAAAGAAGCTGGCATCGGAGGTGAGAGCATATCCACTGGGAGTCTGTAAGGGCAACTTAGGCAGATCAAACTGCTCTAAATCAGTTGGCAACAGGGGATATAATTTGGAAATAGCACGAGCCACCCAGAGGTTAGAATCAGGGGTCTCCCACTGAGCTGCAATAAGCTCCTGCATAGCCTCGTGAATATGGAAAGATACAGGAGATCTCTTAGTACCTGACATAATAGATGGAGCAGCACCAGAGGAATGAGAAGCAGTGGAAGAAATGTTTAAAGTCTCCATAGATTTTGTGATCAACAGAGGCAACTCTGCTCTCAAAAACAGCCTAGCTACAGTAGGATCATTACCCCCATCTGCCTCTGAAATGTCCAAGTCAGGGCCATCAGCAAAATTAGAACAGTCAGAATACACAGATAAAACCTCCACTGAGTCCTGAGGAAGAACATTCCTGCGAAACGGAAAGTTTTTGTTTCTTTGGAAGCTGCTCCTCAAAAGCAACTTGAGGGGAAGAAGGAGATGCAGCTTGAGCTGACTTTAATAAAAAGGCCTGATGCAATAAAAGAACAAATTCAGGTGAAACTGGCAGGGCAGATACTTCTATCCCCCGCAAAACCAACATCCCGGGACACAGTAGCGGGCGAAGAACCTGCTAACAAAATGGCTGCCAAAGTCTCATGGAGCACAGGAGCCGTTGGTGCTGAGCCCACCAAAACTGCCATTGAAGTGGGGCCAGATTGAACTCTTGGAGATGGAGTACTGATGGCCAAAGTAGGCAAAAGCAGCATGAACACAGAAGTAAAGCAAAGCATGCAGGAATTGGTAGCAGAGAGCGCGCCAAGACTTAATAGGCTCAGGCATAGAGAATAATAAATACTAGTAAAAAAGGCCCGTTTCCCAAACAAATGAAACGGGCGCTAGCAAGGTTTTAGCTTTCCTCCGTTTTGTAAGGCTTTTTTTTTTTTTGGGGGGGGGGGGGGGGTTGTCAGCCTTCCTCCTTTTCATGCATGTTAGTCTCCCCTATTAATTTCCCTGTACCTGGTTAATTCAGTGAGTGTTGTGTTGTCACTGTGCCTAATCTGCGAATTTAGCGTTTCCGTTTGCAGGGGGGGCGAGTGCTTGGTCGTGGCTCTGAGGGGTATGCTTTTGGCGTTCCGTTTGGTTGGAGGCAGCACATACCGGCGAAAGGTTTTTCTGAGAATTCTGTGTTTCCGTTTGCAGGGGTTGGGTGGTCGTTTTTCCTTTTGAAGGGGTGGAGGCCTGTTTGTGGCTGGGAGGGGTCTGTTTTTTGCGTTCCGTTTGTGGTGGAGGGAGAGCCTACCGGCGAAAGACTTTTTTGCGAATTCAGGGTTTTCCGTTTGAAGGGGTGGACGGGTTTGTTGCTCGGAGGGGTATGCTTTTTGCGTTTCGTTTGGGGTGTAGGCAGCACATACGTGTAGCCGGAGCATGGGAGTCAGAATCTTAATCTGCCTCCAGTGTTGTTCGTAGTCACCGTGCTGCTTTGAAAGTGGCCGGTTGTGCAGCTGTTTCTCCTCCCTTGTTCCGAGGCCTTTGTTTTTGATTGGTTCGTTTAGTGATGCATCTTACATCACGTTTCGTTGTGTGGGAACAATTCTGGCAACAGTTCTGGTTTAATGTCTTTTCTCCGCCCTCGACGTCATCACGTTGTGACGCGAGGGCGGGGCAGGCAGTCTTTGTTGAGAATGCGATCTACACCATGACTCTTTTTTAGAATGTTGGAGAAGTTGAGGCTTCATTAGAACGTTGGAGGTGCATTTTGTATAGAGAGATACTCACAGAAAACAGCCAGTCTCGTGACCTCCAAGGCACTGAAGCCCCATCCCACAGCACAAGCGCTCTCAAAAAGAACCACAGTGTCTGTGTTTTTTTAAAGATAGAGGCAGGAGAAAAAGAGAATGGAAGACAAATAAAGAGGTGGAAAGTGGCAGGGAGGGACCTAGACCACTAGGTTTACACCTGAGGCACAGGATATTCTCTACCCCAAACTCAACTGAACCTGCAAGCAGTACAGGAGGCCACACAGTAAAAACACACAGGAGCTGCTATCCCACCTGCTGGAAATAGAGAATGCTGGCTTGGTTGCTAAGCGCAGGAGCTTATGAGGCACAACTCATTAGAGTTCTCTATCTCCACACCTGCTAGCGGATGGTCACAACCCATTTGTCTAGACTGATCCTTGAGACGTAATGGAATAAACGAATACAACGATGACTATGATTGATGAGAAAATTAAGTCTTGGTTGAAGTCTGTCAAGGGTGACTCACTTGGCATTAGACTTTTAAGTACTGGATATGCACATCTCAAAATACAGGGTAGGGATTCATAAATGTACATTTATTTTTAGAAGCAAGATGAAATGTTAGACCTCTTGCACACCCATGATAACCACATCTATTTGAAGTAAGTTTAAAGACCAAAATAATGCATAGTTCATTTTCAAACTCAATTAATTTTTATCATGATTTAATAATTTCAGAAGTCTATAATAAGAACACATTTACAAAAATAAACACTTGTTTACTAACATGCATTAATGTAATTCAACACATGTTAAATAACACAAGCCTTATTTTCAATTGGTCCTGTTCACTAACTGTGGGGCTCTTTTATGTTATTGCACTTACTACGCTTTAACAGCAAATATTAATGTGTGGTTAATGCAAAGGCTGTACAGTAACAGTCCACACAGATTCTTTTCCCATAACCTACCCATTTCCCACTTCCTAACACAGTATACAGTTAATGCACAAATTAGTGTACACTGTCATGCTATTGCAGTAAAATTACCGCATTTGTGCAGTAACCGTACTTGCTAATTCACACAACTGTTTAATGCACTTTAGTAAAAGGGCCCCCGTGTGTATAACATGGCATTAGTGTACATTAATGAACATAAATGGGAGCTTAAGGATGGCAGAATGTTTGTAGTCAAGCCAACAGAGTACACCAAGATCACTTGAAATTTCCACTTAGTGTTACTGCTACTGTCACTTTCACCAATGTTTGATTTCTTTGATTTAGTGGGAAAGGAGTTCATTGAGAGACATTATAACACATCTTTTATGTTCTTTATTCTAGGCAGTACTTGCTGATCTTTCAACTCTGAAGGTTATGCCTCTTCTTCAAATCTTCTTGTTTGCTACTGTCGACTGATCTACTTCTAGGTCACTGATACCATATATCCAGTCTTTCATAAGAAGTTAATCATGAATTATACAGCAACTGCATAAAATCAGAACTAAACCATAAGTATACAAGTCAGCAAAGATTATGTTCCTATTACAGTTTGAAGCACGACTTATAAACAATGGATTTTGCACCAAATTTTCCACTGCATCCTGCTTAATATCAGCATAAGAGTAACAAATATATCTGTGCTGCACAGTATTGCATACATTTCTCCTTAATTCTCATTACTTACTAATAGAACAATGCTTAAATGCAAATTATTGTGCAAAAAGCATATAATATACTATTAAAATGAATTCAACAATGACTGTTCTTTAATAAACCTCTACATGTCATATAAATTCTATTAGAATTTCAGTCTTGTGTTATATTACAGTAAACTTCACTTTCATGCCAGATCTTGGCAGTCTGGCTGAATAAACCAAGATTGCTATATAATATGAGTGAGGGAAAACCTCTCTGTAATTTACCACTGTAGAAATGGTGGGGGGAAAAGACCTCAGATGACTGTGGTATTTTTTTCAGATGCCAGAGTAAAATAGTATCACAGCATCCAAACCACAATTCACAGCTTCTATGTTCGATCACAAAACCCTCAACAAAATCAATACTAAGTTTTTTGTGAAAAAAAAAATTATTGTTGGTGCAAACAGTTTTTATCAACCAAAAATGTGCAGTGACATAGAGAGGCATAATCGAACGGGGCCACCCATCTACAGTGGTGGAAATAAGTATTTGATCCCTTGCTGATTTTGTAAGTTTGCCCACTGACAAAGACATGAGCAGCCCATAATTGAAGGGTAGGTTATTGGTAACAGTGAGAGATAGCACATCACAAATTAAATCCGGAAAATCACATTGTGGAAAGTATATGAATACTTATTTCCACCACTGTATAAGGGCGGCCATCTGTAATGACAGCCCCGTAAAGCGGCGTACCCGACCATATTATCGAAACAAGATGGGCGGCCATCTTTCGTTACGGTAATACGTTTGGGGCCGGCCAAATCTCAACATTTGGGCCGCCCTTAGAGATAGCCGCCATTGGTTTTCACCAATAATGGAAACTAATGGCGGCCATCTCAAACCCGGCCAAATCCAAGCCATTTGGTCATGGGAGGAGCCAGCATTTGTAGTGTACTGGTCCCCGTCACATGCCAGGACACTAACTGGGCACCCTAGGGGGCACTGCAGTGGACTTCACAAATTGATCCTAGGTGCATAGCTCCCTTGTATGCTGAGCCCCCCAAAACCCACTACCTACAACTGTACAACACTACAGTTGTACTACTTAAAGGGTAGTGGGGGGGGCACCTAGATGTGGGTACAGTGGGCTTTGGAGGGCTCCCATTTACCACCACAAGTATAACAGGTAGGGGGGGGGGGGTGGGCCTGGGTCCACCTGCCTGAAGTGCACTGTAGTACCCACTAAAAACTGCTCCAGGGACCCCCATAGTACTGTGATGGAGCTGGGTATGACATTAGAGGCTGGCAAAAAATGTTTTTAAACTTTTGTGTGGGAGGGCGTTGGTGACCACTGGGGGAATAAGGGGAGGTCATCCCTGATTCCCTCCGGTGGTCATCTGGTCAGTTCTGGCACCTTTTCAAGGCTTGGTCGTGAACAAATAGGGACCAAGTAAAGTCGGCCAAATGCTCGTCAGAGCCGGCCTTCTTTTTTCCATTATCGGCTGAGGCCAGCCATCTCTTAACCACGCCCCCATCCCGCTTTCGGTACACTGCTGACACGCCCCCTTAAACTTTGGCCGGCCCTGCGACAGAAAGCAGTTGAAGCCGGCCAAACTCGGCTTTTGATTATACCGATTTGGCCGGCCTTAGGAGAAGGCTGGCCATCTCCCGATTTGTGTCGGAAGATGGCCGCCCTTCTCCTTCGAAAATAAGCAGGATAATTATCATGTAACCAAGTCCAAAAAGAACTGAAAGTTGAACTTATGTGGCAATCTGAATCGTAGAATCTTGGTCCCAACAGGGACCCGTTTCACCATGCAGCTTCCTCAGGGGACTGAATACTTCCGTGCCTTTTCTTATGTTACTGCCCGTTCAACTGCCAAGAAATGAAACAAAAAAATATGTCACTCTATTTTGAATTGAGTTTTTGACATTTATTGAGTATTTCCTTTTGGGTTTTTTTTTTTTTGTTACTTTGCTATATAATATGAGAAATGGATCTTCTTTTCTCTATAATCACTATAGAAGTGTTATGTTGTTTTATAAATTATACTGATTTCCTACAAATTTTAATTAATTAATTGCTTTCTTACTGCATTGGTTAAAATAAATGAGAATCCATAGAGACTTATTTAGATTGCTATGATCAGTCAGTATCCCTTGTGCCAAGAGGAAGAATGTGCTGGAAGAAGCTAGATTGGTTACTCCTGGGTGGAAGACTCGAGGCTTCTGTAGTCTAAACTGATCCCTTAAAATCTATCATGCAAATATGTTTGTGTCCAATCTTCCTTATAATCCCCCACAGGGCCCTTTAATGCTTTAATTTTACTTAAAAATTAGCTTAAAAAACCATTATATTCTGTACATATCTGCCAGCCTGAACTTATAAGGCCTGATTTTATAATAGGATGCCTACTATATTTTGCAGAAACAGGGCCTAACCTGCAAACACTGTTAGCAGTTAGTACATAGGCCTCACGGTAAGGTAATAGCTCTCAGGCCGCCTCTGCCCCGGCTTCCAGCCTTTGCCGATGTCCACCTTCGATTAGCTCTTGAAACCCTGCATAAGGTCTGTTCTTCTTTTGTTACTGTGTCTCTAAATAATTCTATCCAAGAAAGAGAAGTTAAGAAAACTATTGAAAATGTTTCCGCTAAACAGATTAAATTGGAAACGGACATGGCAAAAGTTCAAGAGCATCAAGCTCAATTTGCAGGAGACTGATTACTTCTTCATCATAAAATTGAAAATTTAGAGAATATAACTAGGAACTTAAATTTACGAATACTTAATTTTCCACATTCAAAGTTTATTGCTCCAAGGGAAATGTTTCATAAATTTCTAAGAGAGAATTTTAAATATTCAGAACAATCTTTACCACCAGTTCAGAAGTTATATTACCTAGATACAAAAGTTGAACAACAGGACACTCGAGAGCAACAGATAGCTCAAGACAATATTTCTGCGCTCTTGGAACAATCCAAGGAGGAAATTAAAACTAGAGCTACACTTGTGGTCTCTTTGGTATTTCTTCAAGATAGTTATAAGACACATTCTGAATTTCTGGGGGGCAAAGTGTCACTTTTTTCTGATATTTCTAAATGGACTCAACAAAGGAGAAAAAAATTCTTGGAAATGAAGTAAGAGACTCTTTCACTAAATGCTTGTTTCCAGCTGAGATTTCCATGTAAGTTCATTCTTTTCTTTAAAGACAAAAAATTATGTTTTTTGAACCTCTTCAAGTGCGTAGTTTTTTTTTTTTTTAATTCACAGGGTAGTAGGGAGGAGAACCAAATGTTAAGCTGATTAGTTTAAACCTGGGGTAACTACCTGTATATATTTCTTTGTAATATTTCCTATATCCAACTTCCTTTGTAGGTAATCATGGATCCCTCTCTCATTTGTGGACTAAATAACCAATAATTCAATTTACAGTTATTACCTTTTTCAGATTGTATTTCTTTTGGAAATTGGTGTATTCTTTCAAAGATTATATTATCTTTGTATTTAATTGAAAAGATTTATATCTAAATAATTAAAAAAATAAATAAATAAATAAGGAGAACAGGAATGGAGAAACTCAGGAACAGACATGAAACAGGAATACAGTATTTGGGAGTGTGAGCCTTAAACAGGGTTGGTAATCCTGGGAATGGTTTGGGCCAGAAGTACCTGTGGATTGACTTTCCCCGACTAGACTCTAGTAATGGAAGCCACACAGTCTGATTGGGGGAAGGGGACAGAACAGGTTTTCTTTGCAAAAACTGGAGAAAGTAGGCCTCTACTGAACTGTGTAAAAGGAATTAAGGAAGAGCTTGGTACATATACTTGGAATTAATAAGGAAAGATATTTGAGAAGTATATAATATTTGCTGTTGAAAAAGAAAAGCACTAGAGATATATGTAAATGGTGCACAAAGTGGGCAGCTTGAATAAAGAGTCTGTTAGTAACACTTCTGAAGCCGCAGGTGTAAAGTTGTTGAGCGTACTTTACGGCTGCAGCCCAGTTAGAGGTAATAGGCAGTCTCTGGGAATATCTCAGAGAGGGAGAGACTCCTACATAAGTATATAAGTATTGCCATACTGGGACAGACCAAAGGGTCCATCAAGCCCAGCATCCTGTTTCCAACAGTGGCCAATCCAAGTCACAAATACCTGGCAAGATTCCAAAAAAAGTACAAAACATGTTATACTGCTTATCCCAGAAATAGTGCATTTTCCCCAAGTCCAATTTAATAATGGTCTATGGACTTTTCCTTTAGGAAGCAGTCCAAACCTTTTTTAAACTCTGCTAAGCTAACCGCCTTTACCGCATTTTCTGGCAACGAATTCCAGTTGAGTGAAGAAAAGGTTTCTCCGATTCGTTTTAAATTTACTACTTATGTAGCTTTATCGCATGCTCCCTAGTCCTAGTATTTTGTCTACCCGTTCAACTCCACTCATTATTTTATAAACCTCTATCATATCTCCCCTCAGCCGCCTTTTCTCCAAGCTGAAGAGCCCTAGCCATCCCTTCCCCTTTATCATTTTCGTCGCCCTTCTCTGCACCTTTTCTAATTCCACTATATCTTCTTTGAGATGCAGCAACCAGAATTGAACACAATATTCAAGATGCATTCGCACCATGGAGCAATTCAAAGGCATTAAAATGTCCTCATTTTTGTTTTCCATCCCTTTCCTAATAATACCTAACATTCTATTTGCTTTCTTAGCTGCAGCAGCACACTGAGCAGAAGGTTTCACTGTATCATCAACGACGACACCTAGATCCCTTTCTTGGTCCGTGACTCCTAACGTGGAACCTTGCATGACATAGATATAATTCGGGTTCCTCTTTCCCACATGCATCACTTTGCACTTGCTCACGTTAAACGTCATCTGCCATTTAGACACCCAGTCTCCGAGTCTTGTAAGGTCCTCTTGTAATTTTTCACAATTCTCTCGCAATTTAACGACTTTGAATAGCTTTGTGCCATCAGCAAATTTAATTACCTCACTAGTTACTCTCATCTGTCCCAGCTCACCTTTGTCCACATGTTTGTTTACCCCTTCAAAGAAATGTAATAGGTTGGTGAGGCAAGATTTCCCTTCACTAAATTCATGTTAGCTTTGTCTCATTAATCCATGCTTTTGAATATGCTCTGTAATTTTATTCTTTATAATAGTATCTACAATTTTGGCCGGCACCAACGTCAGACTAACCGGTCTATAATTTCCCGGATCTCCTCTGGAACCTTTTTTAAAAATCGGCGTTACATTGGCCACCCTCCTATCTTCCGGTACCATGCTCGATTTTAAGGATAAATTACATATTACTAACAATAGCTCCGTAAGTTCATTTTTCAGTTCTATCAGTACTCTGGGATGAATACCATCCGATCCAGGAGATTTGCTACTCTTCAATTTGTAGAACTGCCCTATTACATCCTCCAGGTTCATAAAGAATTCATTCAGTTTCTCCAACTCGTCAGCTTCAAATACCATTTCTGGCACCGGTATCTCTCCCAAATCTTCCTCAAGTGGATTTTCCCCAATTCAATTTAATAATGGTCTATGGACTTTTCCTTTAGGAAGCCGTCCAGGCCCTTTTTAAACTCCGCTAAACTAACCGCCTTTACCACATTCTCTGGCAACGCATTCCAGAGTTTAATTACATGTTGATCCTCCTGTCTCCATCTTGGAAACGACTTCCATGATTTTGGGGGCAGTATTCAACCGTGAGTGTTCCAACCTTCAGTCTGGTGGTGTTTGCAAGGAGGTTTAATAAGACAGGAGCCTGCATGACGTCAAAAAGCCAAAGCCATCTTCCCTTGCCACTGCCATATTGGTCAGAACAAAACAACTATTATCTGCTGTATCCACTTTGTCATTGTTCATTTTTATTTTATCTCAGTTATAGTTAGAAACATGTTGGCTTGTGTAGCATATGGATATACACAGAGGAAGTATCACAACGGAATAACCTTTCAATGGTTAAGAGTAGTAATTTGTTCTAAATCACAATCTGTGTCATTTTGAGGGGCTGGTTATAGGGACACCCTAGCACACGTTGTATTGGTGCTGAGATTTTTTTCACCTAGTAAAGGGCTACCAAAACAGAGATTGTGTTCTAAGAATTAGATGTTCAGCTTTCACAGTTTCTATTTTTAGCTACAAAGGTTTTTTAAACCTTAATTAGATTGAAACCTGGGAACATTAAAAAAAAAAATTTTCTGTGCCTAGATCAAAAGAGAAAGATGGTATATTGGAGCATGCTCCTTTTTGTTTTGTGGAATGCAATGGTATAGTTCAAAAATGCACTTCATATTTTTTATTGCTACTATTTAACAGGTATTGAATAATGACGGAAGCACTACTTTCATGCAAAAGTCCAGAGTCAGTCTAAATGTGCCAGTTCTGTTGTATATATTTATTTGGATTTAAATGCAAGCAGCAACAGTATTAGTCCCCAGATTCATACAAAGAAAATAAATATTTTTGTTGCCTGTTATGTGGAGGAACAGAAAGAAATCATGGTGAACCTGGATGATGTACTGAGCCAAGTCAACAAATTAAAGAGTAGTAAATCACCTGGACCGGATGGCATACTTCTAAGGGTACTCAAAGAACTCAAGCATGAAGTTGCTGATCTGCTGTTAGTAATATATAACCTGTCATTAAAATTGTCCATAGTACCTGAAGCTTAAAGGGTGGTCAATGTAACACCTAGTTTTAAAAATGGTTCGAGGGGTGATCCAGGAAATTACAGACTGATAAACCTGACTTCAGTGCCAGGTAAAATAGTGGAAATTATTACAAAGAATAAAATTACAGAACACGTAGACAAACATGGTTTAATGGGAAAGAATCAGCATGGGTTCAGCCAAGGGAAGTCTTGCCTCACCAATTTGCTTCATTTCTTTGAAGGCATGAATAAACATGTGGTTAAAGGTAAGCCAGGTGATATAGTGTATCTAGATTTCCAGAAATCTTTTAACAAAGTTCCTTTTGAGAGACTCCTGAGAAAATTAGGAGGCAAGGTTCTGATGTGGATTAGGAAATGGTTATTGGACAGAAAACAGAGAGTAGGGTTAAATGGTCATTTCTCTCAATGGAGGAGGGTGAACAGTGGGGTGCCATAGGGATCAGTACTGGGACAGGTGCTGTTTAACATATTTATAAATGATATGGAAATCAGACCAGGTGAGGTGATTAAATTTGCAGATGACACAAAACTATTCAAGGATGTTAAAACACATGCGGGCTGTGAAAAAGTCAGGAAGACCTTAGGAAATTGGAATACTGGGCATCCAAATGGCAGATGAAACTTAATGTGGACAAATGCAAAGTGATGCACATTGGAAAGAATAATCTGAATCAGTTATTTATTTATTTATTTATTGCATTTGTATCCCACATTTTCCCACCGATGCTAGGGCCTATCTTGGAGATCAGCACCCAAGATAAAGATCTATGTGTCATTGTAGATAATACACTGAAATCTGCTCCGTGTGTGGCAGTAGCCAAAAATGCAAACAGGATGCTAGGAATTATTAGGAAATGGATTGCAAATAAGACAGAAAATACTATAATGCCTCTGTATCACTCCATGGTGCAACCTCATCTTGAGTATTGCTTTTAGTCCTGGTCGCTGTATCAAAAAAAAGATGTAGCAGAATTAGAAAAGTTTCAAAGAAGAGTGACCAAAATAATAAAGGGGATGGAACTCCTCATATGAGGAAAGGCTAAAGAGGTTAGGGCTATTCAGCTTGGAAAAGAGACAGATGAGGGGAAATATGATTGAGGTCTACTAAATCCTGAGTGGTGTAGAACGAGTATAAGTGAATCAATTTTTTACTCATTCAAAAAGTACAAAGACATGGGGACACTCAAGGAAATTACATGGAAATACTTTAAAAACAAATAGGAGGAACTATCTTTTCACTCAACGAATAGTTAAGCTTTGGAACTCTTTGCCAGAGGACATGGTAATAGTGATTGGTGTATGTGGGTTTTAAAAAGGTTTGGACAAGTTCCTGGAGGAAAAGTTCATAGGCTGGATGGGGAAGCTACTGCTTGCCCTGGGATTGGTAGCATGTAAAGTTGCCATTTTGGGGGTTTCTGCCAGGTACTTGTGACCTGGCTTGGCCACTGTTGGAAATGCGGTACTGAGTTAGATGGACCATTGGTCTGACCCAGTATGGTTATTCTTATGTTCTTGTGTACTGGTTTATTATTACTACTAAGTATTACATATTAGGGGCATTTTCTTAAAATGTTGATGGTTTTAATTAATTTATCCAGACCTTACATGCACATGATGTTGCTTTTTAAACCCAAAGGTGAAACCTAAGGGTGGTTGAACAATTAGGTATAAACTGTGTTGTTTCTGACTTTGTTTTGGACTGCTGTGGGTCCTACTGACTTGTATATCTGCTATCTGGAATTTTGGAAGATGGAAAAGAGGAAATTTTAAAAAAATTGGATGTACTCTGTTGAAGTTGTTTACTTTTGCAATGTGTGTATGGATGCCTGTTCTGGTGTGTGCATGTGACAATGTTTGAATAACTGTCTATGATTTCTGAATATGTGGCATCATTAAAAGACAGAATTTTAAATGCTCAGTTGGGTATATATGCTAATCTCAATCAACATTGTTAAAATGTTTCAGACATATCCATCGACTTGCTCCCATGATGTTATTATCATCCAGAAAGAAGAGATAAAAGAGTTTTTAGTTTTGGCACAGTGTAAAGCATCACAAGAACAAAATATCAGAAAACCAATGGACTGTATGAAACTAAATATTTTTATTATTTTGACTTAAAAACTACTTGTTTCTGAAACATGCTTAAAAGAGAAAAATCCATTTGTGTATCTAAAATGTAAACCCCTACAAAAGAGATGAAATGAAGGTGTGACTCCATGTACCCCAATGAAAGGAGAGTTTAGTTTTGCTTCCATTTGATTTCAATATAGTCCATCTTTAGAACACCAAGCTTTCCAAGGCAGATTACAACAGTTAAAATGGAACCATCAGGAAATAGGATATCCTCACTGAGATTTAGCAATGTAGCTGGAGGAGTAGCAGTCTAGTGGTTAGGGCAGCGGGCTTTGATTCTGGTGAACTGGGTTCAAATTCCATTGCAGTTCCTTGTGGTTCTGTGCAAGTCACTTGAACTTCCATTGCCCTGTGTACAAAAATACCTGTATATAATATGTAAACTGCTTTGTTGTAACCACAGAAAGGTGGTATATCAAGTCCCATCCCTCCCTTATTGGGTAGAAAAATTAGCACAAAATACAGAGTTTATTACTGCAGTTTCTACCAGCTGCAATAATTTTTAATTCTGTTTTAGTGAATTTCAGTTGTATTTTATGATATATATCTATATATTGGAAGCTTTCAAATAACTTAAAAAACTGTCAAATTAAAAAAAAAAAAACCACAAAATAATCCACTCAATGAAAAATAAGTAAATCATATTGTTTTGTAAAAAAAAAAAAAGGAAGGAAGGAAAAGCAAAGAGCTCAAAATCAACAGATTTATAGAGGTGAAATGATTGTGGCAGTTGAGAAGGAGCAGGAGTGTTGTTTACAAAAAGATGTCCTGCCATCTGGGACCCTCAAGCAGCTAAGCAAAACACTGGCCATCATTGGCCCGAGGGTGTGTGGAAAGCTCAAAGAATTTGGCTTGATTCTTACCCTGCACTTTATATGAGTTCTTTTGAGAGAAATGCTTTTCTATACTTGTATAATTAACCATTAAGGGACATTGAATGTTGAAAAACAGCAATGATATAAACGATAAAAACTGATAAAAGAAATAGAAAAATGTTTTTTGAAAGAGTTTTGCCAGTGATGAAGAGGAGATCTTTTGGATCATTTCAGCTCTATAAATCTGTTGATTTTGAGCTCTCTGAGGCTTTTCCTTCATTTTTTACAAAAATTGTGAGTTAGTTATTTTTCATTGAGTGCATTACTTTGTGTTTATTTATCTCTAGCATTTTTGTAATTCCACACCATATTTTTTGTTGCTCTAAAATTAAAAAACACACACACAGGCAGTCATAAGTGTTTGCTATTATTTTTATGTAGAAATATCTTTATTATCATCATAAACAAAAATAAAGGCATCGAGCCACAGCACTGAAATCAACAACACAGCATTGCAAATAACAAAGCACGCTCTGGAGCACTGACAAATACATTTTGAATATAACCCCCCCCCCCCCCCCCCCCCTTAACAGACCCCTCAGAAACTCTCCAATTCCCCTTACATTCCAATCTCCTCCTAACAGAGAGAATGCAAAACCTAAAAGGTTTAATAAAACAATATAAACCTCACAAGTTTGCTATTGTTGTTCTGACCAATAGGGTGGCAAGCTCCGCCCACAGCCTTCAGCCCAGATAATTGTGCCAGATAGGCGCATGCTGTTTCCTGTCATTAAACCTCCTTCAGTGTTCGGCTGCCTCTCTGGGCATTGCAAGACCCATTCTGGCACTCCAGTAGCCTCTCTTAGTGCATCACAGCAACTTCTTCCATCCTCATGGGAATCTTGCAAACCTGGAAGTCATAAATGTGGGATTTCCATGATCCCCATGCTCATGCATCTCAACTCCCAACTCTCCTGTTGGTATACCACTGGAATTTGGTATCATCCACAAAAGACAAACATTTCCAACAGCTCTTCCAAGAAATCAGTTATGAAAATCTTAAAAAGAATGGGACAAAGGATCAATCCCTGTGACACACAACTGGTAATGGCCCTATCTTCAGAGTGAGCTACATTTACCACTATCTTCTGTCACCTCTTAACCGGTTTCTATCTCGGTTACATTAAGGGCCATACCAAACACTTTCAGTTTATTTATAAGTCTCCGATGAAGAACCAAGTCAAAGACCTTGTTGAAAATCCGAGTACAGCACATCTAGCATTCTTGCAAAACCCAGAAAGTGCTGGCACTAAGGCCTAAAGTCTGAAAAGGTCACTGAAATCTAGGCACTGGCATGCAGCATCCTAAGCATGAATAGCATAAGTTGGCCTTTATGTGCTACCATTTACGCATGGCTGCTTATGCCATGTCAGTGGCTGGTGTAAATGACTACAACTAAATATTGCAATTGCACCCGTAACTGACAGTATTCTAGAATCTTAGCATGTAAGTGCTAGGCACACCCTTGATCTGCCCATGCTTCTACATGCATGTCCTCTTACAGTTACATGCTATAGCATTTGCACACGTGGAGGGGCATATTCAAACGGGGCGCCCATGTTTTTCTGGGGCCATCCTCGCAAGACGGTTCCGTGAAGGGGCGGAGAAACCCGTATTATCGAAACAAGATGGGCTTCCATCTTTCTTTTCGATAATACGGTCAGGGACGCCCAAATCAGCAAATTTAGGACAACCTTAGAGCTGGTCATCCCCAGGACTTGGTCATTTCTGATTTTCGGCGATAATGGAAAGCGAGGACACCCATCTCAGAACCGACCAAATCCAAGCCATTTGGTCATGGGAGGAGCCAGCATTCGTAGTGTACTGGTCCCACTAACTGAACGGAAAAAGCCCTTCCCTTACCGATCCCTTTGTGATTTGGAAAGGAATGGGCATGCATGAAGGAAATCGCATGCAAATGAGCTGCTCACTGTTATAATAGCCATCTACAACCTTAGAAAAACACAAGTCCAGGTGAAAATGTCCAAAGGCTCGTCAGGGATGGCTTAAAAAAAAAAAAAAAAGAGTATGGGTAAAGTATGTCCTTCGCTATGCCTCCATCCCTATGACAGCAGTTGAGGACGTCCTTCCTATTCCTCCGTCCCTGCGACGGCAGTTGAGGATGTCCAAAATGTGGATATTTCTGTGAGAAGGACATCCATGCCTTTACTTTATTATGCCTCCAACACCCCCTTTATTTGGATTTTGGATCACAAGTAGCAGCAGTGGGATTTGAATCGGCCACCTCTGGATTGCAAAGCCAGTGCTCTAACCACTAGCCCACTCCTCCACTCCACTCCCTTGAAATTTGGCTGCCCCTGTGTGGGGGGGGGGCAGTTGAGGACGTCCAAAATGTTTGAAAGCAGGACGTCCACGCCTTCATTATGCCTCCGCTGACACACACATACCTCCCCCCCCCCCCAGGGACCTGCATACTGCCCCTTTCACAGGGATGACCAAACTTCAAGGGAGTGGAGTGGCCTAGTGGTTAGAGCACTGGTCTTGCAATCCAGAGGTGGCCAGTTCAAATCCCACTGCTGCTACTTGTGATCCAAAATCCAAATAAATAAAGGGGGTGTCAGAGGCATAATAAAGTAAAGGCATGGATGTCCTTCTCACAGAAACATCCTCAACTGCCGTCACAGGGATGGAGGCATAACGAAGGACGTCCTTCACCCATACTCTTAAAAAAAATTAAAAAAAAAAAGTTTAAAAGTTTTTTTTTCAGGGTGAGAGGTGGTTAGTGACCACTGGGGAAGTCAGGGGAGGTCATCCCCAATTCCCTACAGTGGTCATCTGGTCATTTAGGTCACATTTTTGTGGCTTGGTTGTAAAAAAAAAAAAAAAAAAGGACCAAGTAAAGTCAGCCAAGTGTTCATCAGGGACGCCCTTCTTTTTTCCATTATTGCTTGAGGACGCCCATCTGTTAGGCATGCCCCAGTCCCGCCTTCGCTACACCTCCAACATGCCCCGGGAACTTTGGTCATCCCCATAATGGAAAGCAGTTGGGGACGCCCAAAATCGTCTTTCAATTATGCCGATTTGGTCGACCCTGAGAGAAGGCCACCCGTCTCCTGATTTGTGTCAAAAGATGGGAGCCCTTCTCTTTCAAAAATAAGCCTGTAAGTGTGCCTTGCACACTAACATTAGTGCATGCTAAAAAAATAAGCATGCGCTAAATGCTAGGTAATATATTCTTATGAGCATTAGAATTTAGCACGTGCTAATCAGCGCACTGAAAACACTACCGTGCCTTTGTAAAAGACCCCTTTAAGTTTCTAGAATAGTGACTAGCAAATCAGTGCCCATTAGTACCAATTAACTCCATTATCACTGATAATTAACAGCACCTAATTTACTAATTTGTGTATAACTAGCAGTTTTCTATAAACTCTGCACACAATTTTGTGTGCTAAGTGCAAGTATATGCACACAAAATTATAGAATGAGGAGGCTAATGTCCTAACTTACACATATGTGACTAGAACTTTGGTGCCCCTCTTCCAAAGTAGCCAAAGAAATTTGATAACATGTGAAAGAACCTGCAAGAGTTTCTTGAAGGGTTCCACTGCTGGTGGGAGGGCAGCCAGTCTCTTCTGTAATACTGACAAATACCAAATAGGATTGGTCCAGAAGGGAATGAGAGGAGCAGTAGAGTTTTGGGCTCAGGAGTGACTGTGGACCATATCAGAAAGGGATTCAAACGCTTTCCTAACTGTCTTAGAGCAGTGATTTGGAAAGTTTGAAACTTCACTAGAAACAGTTCCTATTTCACTTACTGCAGATAACCTGCTACTTGCAAGAGGTACTTTTACATTTATTAACAGTCTCCTTGAATCAGGATCCACAGGGAGCTGTCAAGTGTTGTTGCCTACAGCTGTAAAGGTTCTTAACCACAGAAAGCAGTGCTGTTTCTATCAATGCTGTGATAACTATTACAGACCTCCATATCCTAAGCTTTTATTATCATCAGAAAACAGATGGATTAATGCATGAGTGCACCCCCTCTGTTGCAAGAATGAGGTGGTGATGGTGGTGGTAAAATCAATTTTGGACACTGAAAGAACTGTCTATCCCTGCAGAGCTCAAGCTGCTTGGGGTCTAGCCTTGAAGGAAATTAGAGTAGCAGATGCCACGAGTTCTGTGCCTTTTAGAAACAAGCCACACTGCTCCCCGCAGAACAAGCATTCTGTGCTCACAGCATGAAATGGTGAATGAAACTAACCAGAGAGCTAAACCCAAATTCACAATGTTATTAAATTGGTAACAAGAACTGTAAATTATACAACTTGTTGGGTGTTGAAGTTGAACAACGATTGGATGTTACAAAGTTTCTAAGCTGAACAATTGTAAATCTTTTCTTGAAGTACTTCTATTGAATTGCTAGATAAAAAAAATAAATAAATAAAGCATTGCACTCTGGAGAGGCAGGCAGGCAGGTAGGTAGGTAAGGCTGAGCTGCAGGCCCTTCAGATTTCTGGCCCAAAACATCCAGTGGAGAAGTGGCCTTGTGGGTGGGGTGCTGGACTTTGGTCCTGAGGAACTGAGTTTGATTCCCACTTCAGGCACAGGCAGCTAACTCTGGGCAAGTCATTTAACCCTCCATTGCCCCATGTAAGCTGCATTGAGCCTGCCATGAGTGGGAAAGCGTGGGGTACAAATGTAATAAAAATAAATTTTACACTGGCCCCAACCTCAGATTCATCCACAAATCAGAATCCATGATCCATACTTCATACTTCAGTGCTAGGAAATCAAAGTGGATGTGACTGCAGGTATTCTTTGTAGCCAGCAGGTGGCAGCATAAGATAAACATGCATACAGAGAACTAATAAAATGAAAGTATAACACTAAATTACTACTGTGGAAAAGTAAGTTGGACCCCACCACTTCTGATGGTTTGAACTAGTCCATGTCCATCTTTAATCCTCGGCCAGAATGGGACCCTTCTGTCTTAGCCAGGGTTATTGCCTGAGTAAAACTGGTATATGGAAAGGGTTCAGAGTCTCCTGACTTGCCCCTGCGACAGCCAGTCCTGTTGGAGTTGCAGTTAACAAAGATGGCTGTCTGCAGCCTGTATCTGAATAGGCAAGTGACTGTGTCTTTATTAAAGATGAATCTATTTCTGACAGAGCAAGGATCTGGAGGCAGATATGTAGAAGATTGGGTGAAAACTAGTGTAGCCTCTACTAGTTTGGAGTCCCTCACCATTAGGGTTTACTGTGCAGGAGATCAGGTGTACATAACTTAATTTAGGCAGCATTGTAATTAAAAAGTTCTCTCTTGGATTCTGGATGTTAGGAAAGGACCAGCTTAGCTGATAGGCCATTGGGTACTTGGATCTCTTCCCCCCATCCCCACAAACTCCACAGTTATTCTGAACCACAATGTAATAAGCATTTTTGGTTATCAAGTTAATCAGTAAAACATAGGCAGAATTGTAGATATTACTATTTCCATTACATTGAGATAAGGAATGTCTACTACACTGAGGATACTAGCTTTCTCTTTCTTGCTCCATTGTACTTCTTCATCTTGTTGGATTTTAATCTCAGGCAGTAGCTGCAGGTGTTTCTTCCTTGAACCCCAAGCCCCCTTGATCCTTCTGTCAGATCAGTGGCCCACCCAACAGTAGCACATATTTAGTGGTAGCTGGTGAGGATCCCAAGCTTGGCCAGCTGAAGACTTCCCCCTGATGGTAATGAAAACTCTACTCTCCATGATACTGGCACCTACACATGCTCAGTTTTCAGCGCATGCCTGCTGCAGACTGCCAAGGAGGAATGAAGCGTTTTCCCACCAGCTGAGATATTTTTTTGTGGTGGGGGGGAGGGGGAGAACACTTGGTGCCCACCCACTTCTTGCCTAGGCCCACCCAAAATCTGTTGTCTGGCTACGCCCCTGTAGATTCCTTGTACATCTGGTTACTGAAGTGAAATGTAGCGGCAAGTGCTCACTGCAGATGAACCTTGGCTCTCTTTGTTTCAGATTCTGAAGCTGGATCATTGCTTTCCTGGGATCAGTGGAAACCCTTTGATTTCTCCTTATGTCAAGGGCTTCCTTCTACCCATGACTCGTTATGATCATTGACTGTTGGTAGTGTCCAGGTCTAGCTGGTCAGAACACCAAAGAACATATGGTAGGATGGTTTAATCAGCCAAAGACCTTTGGGCTAGGTATTTATACCATTTCACATTTCCCTTCAAGTGAGGTCTCCTCCCACCATTGCATCACTGGTGAGAAAAAGCCTCCCATGTTCATGAAACCAGGAATGTCATAGAAAGATCACAATACATTATTTTTGTAGAACCACTAGATGCCTCTACTATGAAAACAAGGTAGAGCACAAAGGGTTTTTTTTACTAAGATACGGTAGCGTTTTTAGCTCATGGTGAAAAACAGCTGGTGGTTTACCATGAGCTAAGAAGGCTACCGGGGATTAGTAAAGACCCTCTAAGGGGCTCTATACTAGGAAGCCATAAAGAAAAACCCAGTTTACTTTAAGTGCAAAACTGAAACCACCAGGTTCAGAGAGGAAGAACTTTACATTGCAAGATAAATATTCCAGATAAGAAACATGAGAAGAGAAGAGTAATATTAAAGAGGAAGCAGAAGAGACTTGCAGCCATAACTGACAGAACTACAACAAACACAGCTACAGTAAACAGCAAGCATCCAAAGAAAGGAAAAATATTTAAAACCCAAACCAAGGCATTCTCAAATAGTTAGAGGTTTGTAGTTCCTTTGCAGAGGTTTGAGAGATTAGGGAAACCATCTACAAGCAGATAGCATTAGTGTTGGATGGAGGGGCTAATCATTACTGGGTATGTTTTGAAAATAGAAAAATAAACCCACTGATTATTCAGCCAGTGGCAGGCAGTGCAGTTACCTACCAATGCCAGTGTTGACCCTGGGTATTCAATCCTGGGCCATTGCTGGTGACTGACATTGAATATACATGGGTTTTTTTGCCAGCTCTAACTTAACCAGCTATGTGAATATTCAGCACTGGCCAGTTAAGTTAGTAGCGGGCAAAGATAGGACTGCTAAGTATGCGATCTGATTTGCCTGCTAAACTTAGCCAGCCCGTGCTTTAATATTCATGAATAGCTAGCTATATTGCATGATTTAATCGCTAAACGCTTATATTCAGTTGAGATAACTGGCTATCTCGTGCTGAATATTAGCACTTAGCTGGTTAAGTGCTATTTAATTGGCCAGGAGCTGTTCCTGGCCAATTAAATAGCACTGAATATTGGGTCCAAAAAGTTTAACTTTACTTAGTTGGCAAGCCTATATTTCTACCGCTAATAAAATGGTAGAATCCATGTTATGCAATCTCGGTTTATGAAGTTCAAGAGGTCACAAGATAGGTTCCAATGAAGAAGCAATACTGTAGAGAGGAATAATGGATTGTATCTGACTGAAAGGGAAGCATGGTCCATGATAAGTAGATTAGACCCTACATTGACAAGAATTTAAAGTAGAGGAAGTTTTGATGGAAATTGGTTAACTCAGGCAGGCATTCCGAACAATAGAGTAAGCAGAAGAACGTACAAGGATGAGGATAGCATCTACATATTCCTCCTGTCTGACCACTAAATGGCATGTAGATGCTATACAGATTAGCATATACAGTCCTCTTTTCTTTATGGCTCATGGCAGGGGCTGACTCTCGGCTAACTGGTACATTTTGGGTGCATTTCAGGTGTATTAAGTTTTAACGCTTCCTATTCAACTGCATGTGTTAAAATTTGTTGGTGGATAAGAAAATAATTTAATGCATACTACATGGAAGAGAAGGTGCATATGTTTGATGCAACACTTCCTGTCCAAACCTCACTCCCACGAAAGTATAGCCAATTGGAGTACATCCCCGAATTGCCTCGCTTCAACTCACTTTCTGGAAGCTAGAAGCTCAACCACTTTTGTCCTCAGCACTAACAACCAGCCCATTGAGCCAAGCTTACTTTTACACATTTTGCAGGGTTGATCAGGGCACCATGCATGAGTAGAAAGTGGAAGGCATGCAACTACGCTGCCCCCTCTCTATGTCCATCCACATCATCTAGGCAAAAAGATAGGTGGTTGAATGTATAATGGTGCTACTGGAGAGAGGGGGTGATGTTAATAGCAAAACCACTTGATAAGAAGGGGGACACCAAAGGGGGAATTACCAAGTTCAGGTTTCATAGTGAAGCTCAAATTAAGGGTGGCAGCAAGTGCCTCAAAATGCTCCTGTGGCAGCTGCCTCACTTTACCCTTGTTTTATTCAGGTCTAGTCCAGCCAACACAGAGGAGCTAATATCAGGGAAAAGTAGAGTTACAATAGCATGTGGTGTAGTCATTCTAATCCCCCCTCCTCTTATTTTTGAAACAGTTGGCAGGTAAATTCTGGGAGGTGACAAGGAGCAGCACAGGCCACAGAGTTGGTCTTGAGACCTGATTCTGTTAATCGTAGAAGGTATTCAAGCAGTTTTTTTCTGGGACAGGAAAATGGATTTCAGGCCTTGCCAGATGATAAAATACTTCTATTTAAAGCCACAAGCGCTCCTAGTTCAAACTCTTCTGGAAGCCAACAGAATCTGAGATACACTGGTAAGTTTGGGGAATCTACCATTGCCCTCTCAACATCCAAGCCTTGAAAGCTAGGAATTGAATGTAAGGATATTGACTGCCCAATACTTAAACCATTTAACCATCCAGGAATGGCTCCTGGCTGGTTAAATTGAAGAGCAGCAAATCACCTGGACTGGATGGTATTCATCCCAGAGTACTGATAGAACTGAAAAATGAACTTGCAGAACCATTGTTAGTAATATGTAATTTATCTTTAAAATCAAGCATGGCTACCGAAAGATTAGAGGGTAGAAAAATGTTGAAGACCCATCTCTTCAAGAAAGCTTACCCTAATGACCCAACTTAACTTTTTAAGCCCACCCACATGATTCCTGCCCTGACAATTATTATATGTTTGACCATGTCTCACAATCTCCTTATGCTCATTCCTCAATCTCTTCCTCTCCATCCTTCCTACTCCTTACCCCTCCCAATCTCTTCTCCTTTTGCTCATCCTATCTTTGTTTACCTCTCCATGCTCAATTTATATATCCTCAAAACCCCACTACTACTATGTTTACTACAACTTGTAACATTCTCCTTCAAGACTTTGTAATTCTAATTACTATGTAAGCCACATTGAACCTGCTATGTGTGGGAAAGCGCGGGGTACAGATGTAATTAATAATCATAATAATGCTTATCCAGAAAATAGTAGATTTTCTTCAAGTCCAATTTAATAATGGTCTATAGACTTTTCCTTTAGGAAGCCATCCAAACATTTTTAAAACTCTGCTAAGCTAACTGCATTTACCACATTCTCTGGCAATGAATTCCAGAGTTTAATTACACGTTGAATGAAGAAATATTTTCTCCAATTCATTTTAAATTTACCACTCTGTAACTTCATCACATGCCCCCTAGTCCTAGTATTTTTGGTAAGCGTAAACAGAAGCTTCACGTCTACCCATTCCACTCCACTCGTATCTCCCAGTCAGGACTGGGGCACGATTAAGAGATGGGCGTCCTCGGCAGATAATGGAAAAAAGAAGGGCGTTCCTGACGACCACTTGGCCAACTTTACTTGGTCCATTTTTTCGTGTGACCAAGCCTCAAAAAGGTGCCTGAACTGACCAGATGACCACCGGAGGGAATCAGGGATGACCTCCCCTTACCCCCCAAGTGGTCACCAACCCCCTCCCACCCTAAAAAAAAACTTTAAAACTTTTTTTGCCAGCCTCAAATGTCATACCCAGCTCCATGACAGCAGTATGCAGGTCCCTGGAGCAGTCTTAGTGGGTGCAGTGCACTTCAGCCAGGCGGACCCAGGCCCATCCCCCCTACCTGTTATATTTGTGGAGGAAACAGCAAGCCCTCCAAAACCCACCCGAAACCCACTGTACCCACATCTAGGTGCCCCCTTCACCCCTTAGGGCTATGGTAGTGGTGTACAGTTGTGGGGAGTTGGTTTGGGGGGAGGGTGGGTTGGGGGGCTCAGCACCCAAGCTACGGGAGCTATGCACCTGGGAACAATTTGTGAAGTCCACTGCAGTGCCCCCTAGGGTGCCCGGTTGGTGTCCTGGCATGTCAGGGGGTCCAGTGCACTACAAATTCTGGCTCCTCCCACATGACATGAGCGCCCTCAGTTTCCATTATGGCCGAAAACCAGGGATGACCATCTCTAAGGTCGACCTAAATGTTGAGATTTGGGCGTCCCAGACCGTATTATCGAAACGAAAGATTTCCTGAGTATACTTGCTTCAAAGCTAATATAAAATTTGATCATATTATGATCACTGTTATCAAGTGGCCCCAGCACCATTACCTCCCACACCAGATCATGCGCTCCAGTAAGGACTAGGTCTAGAATTTTTCCTTCTCTCGTCGGCTCCTGTACCAGCTGCTCCATAAAGCAGTCCTTGAGTTCGTCAAGGAATTTTACCTCCCTAGCATGCCCCAATGTTACATTTACCCAGTCAATATCAGGGTAATTTAAATCACCCATTATTATTGTGTTGCCCAGTTTGTTTGCGTCCCTAATTTCCTTTAACATTTCTACATCCATCTGTTCATCCTGAACAAGCAGACGGTAGTACACTCCTATCACTATCCTTTTCCCCTTTACACATGGAAAATTTAAACCCATAGTAATTCCAAGATGTGTTTTGTTTCCTGCAGAATTTTCAATCTATTTGATTCAAGGCTCTCCTTAACATACAATGCTACCCCTCCACCAATTCGATCCACCCTATCACTACGATATAATTTGTACCCCAGTATGTTATGACAGTGTCCCACTGGCTATCCTCCTTCCACCAGGTCTCAGAGATGCCTATTATATCTAATTTTTCATTTAGTGCAATATGTTCTAACTCTCCATCTTATTTCTTAGGCTTCTAGCATTCGCATATAGACATTTAAAATGATGTTTGTTGTTCCTATTTACATCATGCTCAGTACTTGACAGTATTAATTTGCAATCTGAGTTGCACCTGAGTCCTGTTGTTCAAAGCCCACTGCATTGACCAGTGCTACTTCTTACACTTGCCGCTCTAATAGGAATGGCCATAATACCTGAAGCTGCCACAGTGCCTGGTACTAACTGTCACTTTCACTTCTTAGGTGGGTGGGACCACTGGAAGATGAAGGGGAGGGGTCATGCCTTCATCCCTCCAGTGGTCAGCTGCTTAATCAAGGCACTTTTTTGTACCCTGAACATGTTTGAAACAGGTTTAGATAAAAACACCCTACTTTGTTGCATTAGACATTTCTTCTCGATCCATTATTACTGGAAGACGTCTTCATTTGGGCCCACACTAGTGCTGCCCAAAGCATGCCTCCAATACAACCCCTTGCTATTTGGATGAACTGTAGTCCAAATTATGCCTTTAAAAAATCACAATTTGGACTTTTTTGTCAGATGGACCTTGGTTTTTTTGGCCATGTGCTGCACCCATATTTATGGAGGCAGGATGCATTGTTATGTATATTGTAACCAGGTACCTCTAAGTGCAGCCAAGGATAGAACAATCTCCTCCAGCCACGGGCTCCAGGTACAGTCAAGAAATAAATGTCCACCAGCAACTTCAATCTTAAGGACTTTATTCTATGCAGGTTTCTAGTAGACCTGATACACAGTTCCAACAGCAGCATTCACCTTCAATCTTAAGCACATGTAAGCCACCTGAAAGTGCATGGCACATAGTCCCCTTTAAGCAGCAGGCTATCAGCACATACCAGGATTCAATACAGGCTCACAGATAGCTCCAGTTTGGGCTCTTTATCCAGTGCACAATAAACCGTAGTTCAATTCCAAATAGAAGCAGTTCTTTCAGTTCATCATCACAGTTAAATCACAAAGCAGCAGTTTCTACCTTCTACTCCCTTTACCTTCAGGAGAGTTCAATACTTTAGGGACTCCTCATACCCAAGGGATTTCACCCTGCATCAGCTTCACTGGTAAATTCAATACTTTAGGGACCTCCCTTACCCAAGGATTTTCAGCCTGCAAATACTTTTGGGACTTCCTCACACCCCAAGAGATTTCAGCCTGCTTCAGTACTTTAGGGGCCTCTCTTACCCAAGGGTTTTCACCCTGCAACTGTTTTTCTCTTTCTGCTTCTCTCTTCCCTGGGACTCCTTCCCACCTGCCTAATCAATCCCTGGCTTCTGCTCTCACAACCAATCATTCTCCTTCCATTAGCTTCCCCCATACCCATACCCATACCAGCTGAGTTGAGCATTAGACTAATGATGAGCTCCTGCCCACAGATTTTCCTATCTCTCTTTCCCCCTAGTGGCAGCCAATCTACATGTCCTGCCAGCGTACACCCATGTCTTCCCCGATTGCAGCTAGGAGTTCAATCCGGGTTCTTCATCTCACCCCCTGGCTCCTTGCCTGCAATGCCTTCTGGGACTTGTATTTCAAACTGACACTGCCTTAACCCAACTATCCTGGATGTGACTTTATCACAATATTTAATATGAGTATTATTGTGTTCAATAGCATTGTCTATGTAATAGATAGCACTGTGTATTAGGACTGCTTTTCCTATAATTTGCAGTATCCTGTGATGGACTCCTTTTGAGGTTTCTCTATTGGCTTTTAGCTCTGAGCTAGGGCCAGCCTTCCCTCTCTGCCCCTGCGGGCTGTGTGAGAGAGTTCAGTCTTGCTAGCATGCTTTGTGATCAGCAGCTGTTCTAGAGCTGATCCCTCCTAAATCTACTGCAATTCCATCAAGATTTTCACCAATTCCCCAAGTCATTCCCCATTTATTTTCCCTGTGTTTCTCCCCCTTATTCACCTTCAAGTGTTACAGCTTTTCCCCTCAGATGGGCTGAGGTTCTGGCCATGTCCTTGCCTCTGGGGTGGCTAGATACAGACATTATGTGCAGAAGGCAACAATTCTCTTCTAAGCAACTGAACTGTAAGCTGGATTTTCTTTGTTTATTCTGAGTACTACAACAAAGAAGATTTGCTTAAGAATTGAGAGTCTACTGGTAAAACTTCTACTTGGGGATGGTTTAAGCTGGCTGTTGAAGCTACACTATACTTTGCCTAGAACAGTACAAGCCATTTTGAGGTATCCATCTGCTTTGGAAACAAGAACATTATATCAAGAAAATGCATAGAATCCCAAACATAAAATGAAGCTCTTATAGTAAAGATTTTGTTAAAAACTGTCCATAAATATAAACTGTGTTTCAAAAAAAAAAAAAAAAAACACCCTACAAAGCTTGTTTTCTGCATAACTCGGACAACATTTGACCAATTTAAATAAAATTTGGCATATATCATCCTTAATACATTTGAAATAACTTACATAAATAATAATGCCACCACCTAGCAATTATTGTCATGATACATGTGGAGGGGCATAATCGAACTGAAACGCCTATCTCCATGGGCGTTTATCTCCGAGGACGGGTCTGTGAAGGGGCGGGCCGAACCGAATTTTTGAAAAAATGGACGTTTTTGAGCTGGGCGTTTGTGTTTTTTTTTTTAGCGATAATGGAAACTAAAAACGCCCAGCTCAAAAACGTCTTAATCCGAGCCATTTGGTCATGGGAGGGGCCAGGATTGGTAGTACACCGGCCCCCCTGATATGCCAGGACACCAACTGGGCACCCTAGGTCAGTGCGGTGGACTTTAGAAAAAGTTCCCACATGCATAGCTCCCTTACCACGGGTGCTGAGCTCCCAACCCCCTTCCCCCAAAACCCACTACCCACAAATGTACAACACTACCATAGCTCTTAGGGGTGAAGGGGGCACCTACATGTGGGTACAGTGGGTTTTGGAGGCCTCCCATTTACCAGCACAAGTGTTACAGGTGGGGGAGGGATGGGCCTGGGGCCACCTGGCTGAAGTGCACTGCGGTACCCACTAAAGGTGCTCCAGGGACCTGCATACATGCAGGCCTCTAGGACTGGTTGCTGCTATAAAACATTGGCACACCAGTTGACATCTGAAGACTAATCTCTCCGAAAACGTCCTTTATTGGAATAACCGCCTTTACTCACAGTTAACTGCAGATCAAAGGTTGTGCCCCACTGGCAACGAGTCTCCCTGGTACTGAGATGAGCAGTAGGTCAGAGCTGGCAGAATGCTGTACAATGCCCTCTTTCAGCCATATTCAAGGGAAGAACTAAGTTGTCTAACATGGCTAACACAGGAAAGGGAACTAAAACTGGCTTACAAAAATGGCCACTACCGCATGGACTACAAGAGGAAACACAACAGGGCACACTCTGACCCAGTAGGCAGGGGGAAAAGCACCATGGGAGATGAGCCTACCAACTACCAACATCATAAGACTGTAACACAAGCTAATGAAATCACGGAGCCCAATACCCTACACCCACCACAATGTAATGCTGATGTGACCCTGTACTGCACCCGAGAGCCACATCTGACCCAGGGAAAAGCTGTGACAGGATCAAACACATTCTGCTGTCATGGAGGTGGGTACGGCATTTGAAGCTGGCATACAGGCTGGAAAAAAAGTTTTTAAAGTGGGGTTTTTTTGGTGGGAGGGGGTTAGTGACCACTGGGGGAGTCCGGGGAGGTCATCCCCGATTCCCTCCAGTGGTCATCTGGGCAGTTGGAGCACTTTTTTGGGACTTGTTCGTGAAAAAAAGGGTCCAAAAAAAGTGACCCAAAATCGCGGTAAAAACGCCTTTTTTTCGATTATCAGCTAAAGATGCCCATCTCTCCTCAGCTGATAACCACACCCCAGTTTCGCCTCCGACACGCCCCTGTCAACTTTATTCGTTCCCGCGACGGAGTGCAGTTGGAAACGCCCAAAATCGACTTTCGATTATACCGATTTGGGTGCCTTTGCGAGACAAACGTCTATCTCCCGATTTAGGTCGCAGTATAGGCGTTTTTCTCTTTTGAAAATAAGCTGGATAGTCACCATTTTTCTTTAAACATAAACAGTTGCCATGGTTTTCTGTCAGGAGGATCTGATCCTTATTAAAATTTTATATTGTGTGTGTGGGGGGGGGGGGGGGATCTAGTAAGCAACAAACAGGATAGCTATGTAGAGAATATGCTGTCTCGGCTAGTCTCCTAGAACATCAATTTTTCTTGACTAAAACATCACAAAAAAAAGCCCCAATTGAAATAATACTGACTTTTAAGCATGTCCTTACTAAAGTCAGGCAAACAAGAAGTCAATTCTTTACTAAATGCTGGATCTAAACACTTGAAACATGATCCAGCAACATCTGAAAAGACAGCACCAGGAAAAGCTGTGGTAAGCACATCAGACACTCTTGTCAAACAATTCAGAGCATTATGCATTCTTACAATGAAGCATTTTGAAACCACCTATGAAGTAAAAAATGATCTGGCATCACTCACAGCATCGGTATCAGATTTTCAATCGAGACTTGAAACTTTGGAGACAAAAACTGAATGTACTACTTAGGACTTTAACCAATTTCAATCTCAGGCTGCCAATCGCCTTAAACTAGACAGAACTTGGACGATTTAGCCCTTAGTAGAAGGCATAATAACATAAGAATCATTGGATTAAAGGAAGGCTTTGAAGGATCCAATGTAATAAAATTTCTTGGCTCCCAGCCATCCTCCAACTGAACATGGAGTATCCACTCAAATTTGAACAGGTACACAGATTATCATCTAGGCCCAAGCCAGAAATGAACCCACACATGATTGAAGCAAAATTGCTGCAGTTCTTGCAAACTCTTCAAATGTTGACAGCTATATGCGCAATACCTTCTTTGCTGTATGAAGGTCGCAAGATACTAATAGATCTCAACTCGGCCAAGTCCATGGCACATAAAAGAAACCAATTTCTAGAAATGCATCTATGAGTGAAAGAACTTGGTGTAAGATTCAGATTGTAGTACCCGGCACAAATGACCATCACTTTAAAACAGGGGCGTAGCCAGACAGCAGATTTTGGGTGGGCCTAGGCAAGAAGTGGGTGGGCACCAAGTGTTCTCCCCCCCCCCCCCCCCCCCCCAGATACAAAAAAAAATATCTCAGTTGGTGGGAAAATGCTTCTTTCCACCTTGTCAGTCTGCAGCAGGCATGCGCTAAAAACTGAGCATGTGCATGTGCCAGTATCGTGGATAGTGTTTTTGTTACCATCAGGGGGAAGTCTTCAGCTAGCAGAGCTTGGGATCCCCAACAGCTACCGCTAAATGTGTGCTACTGTTGGGTGGGCCTGAGCCCTAAGTGGGTGGGCACCAGCCCACTCAGGCCTACTTGTGGCTACACCACTGCTTTAAAATAGCACCACACACACCTTTGATCTGCCAGAGGCTCTGCAAGTTTATTTGGATCAACAGGTAAGTAATGGAATGGCAGGCTGATAATCTCTAATCATTATATCTACCTGTAATCCTGCATATAAACATCTTTTCAGTGATTTATCAGCTTGGATTATTAATTTATGATATCAGAAAATTATGGAGTACCAGACAGCAAAGGAAACACAAGCAAGAGTCCACACTCCGCAAAAAGTGAAAAGCAAAGAACAGACAATGGAGTTGACGAGAATGGCAGGAAGTCTTTAATAAGCAACCCTTCAAACTGACTTGACATGGACCGTGTTTCGGTGACAGGGCCTGCGACAGCAGTCTATCATCTTAGGCTAGAAGAGGCCACCAAAATTAGATCTACATCACATAAGAACACAATGATTGAATAATGTGTCATATACACACATTGATGACTGCAGATACAGCTGCGTATTGAGATCTGAATCCAGCGATAAGCCCACCAAACACGTATTGGACAGCAGGCCACTGTCCTACAGTCTGATCTTTCGGCAGCCTTTGATGTCATAGACCATTCCAAATTGTTGAATATGCTAAGTGAATTAGGTACAGCTGGAAGAGTATTTGCTTAGATAAAGGTTTTTTTTGGAAAATAGAACCTATAAAGTAAAATATCAAAAGTTGGTATCTCTTTTATGGAGGGCTGTAAGTGGGATCCACAGAGGCCTCCTTCGTCCCTAATTCTACTCAACGTTGTCATGTACTGTCTGGATATATATCTGGTAAATCTAGAGGAAAACTACTATATATCTGCTGATGATATTATTCTACTCATACCCATAAAGTGTAAAACGTTAATTCCAACATGGTCTATCCAGGTTTGTATAAACGCTGTTGAATAGTTGTGGCAAAATTGTCATCTTAAGCTAAATGCTGATAAAAACAAAAATGATCTGGCTAGGGACTTTGACACCATCACTTACAGATAATACACTCCCTTTAAAAAATGTATGCTTGAAAAATGAAACAACATTGAAAGTGATTGGCATCTCCTTTGATCCTTTGCTGAATTTTGCATATCATGTTGCTCAATTGGCCAAGCAGAATTTCTGGAAACTGAGGTAATTGTGCAGAATATGAAAATACTTCTCTTTTACCCAGTTCAGTTAAATAGTCCATGCCCTTATAATTATCAGATTGTATTATTGCAATTTACTTTATGTTGGTTGCTCAAGAATGTTATGTAGAAGACTGCAGACACTGCAGAATACTGCAGTTAGATTGATCTGCCAGGCAAACAAATGGGAAAGAGCAACTCTGTTGAGACTTGTGCATTGGCTTTCTATAAAAGCATAAATATTGGACTGCATCCCCTGGTAGTGTGCCGATTAGCACTGCACCAAACCTGTGCTGAAAAACACTTTCTATTTTTCAGAGCAGGAGGTGTGACTATGGGCAGAAAGCAGATGTGCCCAGTGCTAATCGGGTAGCATGGGCACATTGCTGTGTGCTGCCAAACTACCACGGGGTTAGTGCAGGAGCCCTTAGCACCTATAAAATAGGTGGCTGTAAGGGCTCCTGCGGTAATGGCTACATGCTAATTGGGAAATTAGTACGTGGCCATTAAATATACAGTGCGGCCATTCTACTGCCATGTGAAAAGTGGCTGCAACTCATACACTAACAGTGCCAGCCACTTTTTAGTGTGGATTAGTAAGAGAGTCCCATGATTCTTATGGCTCACATTGAAAGCTCACCTCAGATAATGTTACAAGGTTTTCCACTTAATAGATATAAATATGTCTTCTCATCAGTTTGATTTAAAATTGTCACGGACTGAAGGAAATGTGGGCTCTTGGGCCGCTGCCGATGAACGGCAGCAGCAGGTGAACCTTCCAACCAGGACTGGACTAAACAGGCAGGACTGGAACAAACCAGAAGTGCAATAAGCACACAGGCAGGAACAAATCAGACGTACAATAAACACACAGGCAATACTAAGAAACAGAACTTGGCTAGGCAGGAACAGGGTATACAGAAACTGAGCTTGGCTAGGCAGGAGCAGGGTACATAGGAACAAAGCTTGGCTAGGCAGGAACAGAGTACATAGGAGCAGATCCTGGCTAGGCAGGAACAGAGTACACAGGAGCAGAACCAAGTAAAGCTAGAAGAAAGGCACTCAAACGGGCCACAAGATCTAACTGGAATCTGTGCACACCAAAGCCCTCTCATACAGGCCACAAGTCCGAACTGGAACCCCGGCACAAAGGCAGAAGGCAAAAGAGAAGGCACGTACACACAGGCAGAGACAAACACAAGAAGGCTGAACACAGAAGCAAAGCTGCACTGGATCCCACAGAAACACAAAGGCAAAAGGTAAGCCCATGCATAGGGTTACCATATTTGGTCGCCCCCAAAAGAGGACACATGCCCCACCCCCAACACAACCCACCCCACCCCCTTTCACCCCCCGCCATGCTCCCTGTCACATATTGCCCCACCGGTTATCTCAGCTGAATATTGCTGGTTAGCACCTAGCGAATAACCGGTTATATTGCACAACTTATCTGGTTAGGCCACTGATATTCAGCGCCTAACCGGATAAGTTTAGCGGTCAAATAGGACCACATAAATAGCTGTCCTTTCTTTAACTGCTAAACAGTTAACCAGTTAGCGCTGAATATCGCCATAGCCAGTTAACTTTATAGTGGTTAAAAAAACCCTGGATCTTCAATGCCATGGTATTGAATTTCCGTGTTTAACACCAGCAGTGAACAGCAAACGTGCTGCCCACCGCCAGCTAAATATTGGGCCCTAACAGCCTAATACATACAATGTGTCTGATGTGAAAATATATGAAAAGAGAACCCCATGTAACCTGCCCCATAGTTGACTAAGAGTATATTCAAATATATCTGTAAATCATAGTTGGCACATTCTTGTCCAATGCATCCTGAGTCTTGTGGAGATAATGTTATGTTGTGTCCAGGAGGTTTGGTGACCTTTAGTACTGGAACCCAAGATCCACTTCTAGGTTTAAGAGGAGAAAAAGTGTCCTCCAGGATCTGCTAAAACGTAAAGACATAGAAAAGTACTCTAACTTTGTCTACTGTCATGGGTAGACCAACCTTGGTGCTAATGCTGTCCTTGCATTCCCCCCCCCCCCCCCCTCCACACACACACACAGCTTCTGAACAGCGCTCTTTGATCGTCAGCCACCAGTTTTATCATACTTTATAACAGGAACACAGTCTTATCTTCATCAGACAGGGTAACTCAGCAGTACTCCTTCAAAACAGCGCAACTACAGGACTATCTTAGCTTCAGCAGTCTCTTCTAATAGCCCACTTTTTTCAAACAGCTTTACTTCCCAGTGCGCCTCTACTGTACCTCCAAGACTTCTGGCTTCTACACAGGGGCTATCCTCTTTAATGCCCTTCAGGTGGTTCTTGCTGTTTCCCACTGGCTCGGCGCCTCTCTGGCCTTCAAAAGCACTCCTTCAGCCCTTTTGCCCTAACCTATGCCTCCCAGGGCTAATGAAGACAGAGGGGGAATGGTCCTGCCCTATATTCCTACTGGACTTGGAACACTCCCATTGACCAATTACTGGGACTGGGATCAAACAGTTATATTTCACCTACTTTGCCTTTAAAGCCAACCAGCAGCTTTCCATAGCTTCTTAACATTCCCCCAATCTGCTTATCAGCTTTTGGGTACTGCAGATCCAAGGAAAGCTTATGTCATAGCTTCACAGGCAGGGCACATTCATAGCTTTGTCTCTCTGGGGTGGCTGTCCCTCTCTCCCTTCCTCTCGAGAGCACTTTTCTCTCTCCTGCTCCTTTGCATACTGCCCTTTTGGTTCCCCTCTTCCTTTCCAGTAGCTTCTGAGCTCCTTCTACCTTTCTCCCGGGAGCTCACTCTGGCCAGCCTGCTTTCCCATTGGCTACATTAGTCCAAAACTACAATTCCCAACATGCCCCAGGATCCTCCCCTCCAGCTTGAGCTCTGAGCACGATTGCCTCGGTCTGTGCCTGCCCCTTCCCTGCTTTCTATTGCCAGCATGCACAGAGAATCTCTCTAGTGTGCTGGGAGACTAGTCTCTTTTAGGGTTACAATATGGCTCCAGCAAAAGGAGAACACATTGATCCAGTCCGGGTTTTGCTTCCATTGAAAGCAATGGAAGTAAAACCCAGACTGGCTCAATCTGTCCCCCTTTTTCTGGAGCCATATGGTAACCCCTAGTCTCTTTCCCTTTCCCCTCCTGGTTTTCCCAAACCATCCCATGAAGAACACAGAAGCTCAACTCTCCCTCCTCTGGGAAAACAGACCACAATCCACAGCCTCCCACCTTTGTCAAGCTTTCAGATTTGTTCTCCATTTCTTTAGGGCTCTACCCATGCTTAATGCTTCGGTTTTGCTAGGGCATCCTCTTGATCCTGGGGATGTGTAAAACCCCTGCCCCCACCCCCAGTCTCTGGTGTCATCCCTAAGTGTCATACTACTTAGCATGAGGCAGGAAAAAATTTAGACAGCTTGGACTCACATGCCTATTTTACTAGTATCAAAATGTTTCAGTGCTGCATGATCACCCCTTTGGAAAGTTAACCCGCAAGCAGTGCAAAGTAAGACGTGTTATACAGGATCTGTTGGAATGCATATCCTGGTTTGGAGAAGAAGGGGTATAATGGATTTAGAACAAGATAACATTAAAATACAACATTTTTAAATGCAATAATTAGGAAGACCTTAACTCTCTCAAACAAACAAGTCTAAATTGCCTTAGTTCATTCAGCTTTACTGTCTTCATACAATATTTTCCTTAGTGTCCACCAGAACCAACTTGAGTCATAGATGTTACCACTCATGTTCATAAATGCTGTGAAACACTCATTGTGGAAGTGGCTTCAGAGTAAAAAATCTTTGGTAGCGAACAGCTTCTCTAGACAGTGACAGGATGCTTCTAATGTCATGTCTAAGAATGCCATCAAAGAGTCCAAAAACAATCAAGCAGGCATGCATGCAGAAACAATGTCCTTTTAAAAAATTATTATTTTATATTTACATATTTCCAAAATAAAAATAAGCATTAACACCCATGAGAAAAAACACAGGAAATCTGAACACAAAAATTACTAAACAAGGGCTGTGGTAAAAGAGGAAAACCTGTTGCTAGAAGTCATGAATCATTGGTCCACCAAACAACAAATGGAAGGTCCACATGAAAGGAGATATTTAAGGAAATAAACAAAGGAAATTCTAGTTTCCTGAGCAACAATACAGCTTCATGTAATCCATGTGAATCTATGACCTATCACCAGCAAGTCCTCTAGAGTGTTGAGCCAGCAGAGCAGCCTCAACTACTTTGCTGGACAAAATGGTGGCTAGATGAAGGGGGTCAAAGATATAACCGAGCCCTGAAATTTAACAATGCACTTCCTTAGAAAGTTTAAGAAAGATGTACCCGGGGCATCACATTAGGCCTCATGTCCTCTTCTTTTTTTTTTTTGCATGGTCTGAGCCATATCAAGAAACTGCAAGTCAGAACAACACATCTTTATATTTAAAGAAGGTTTTAGTAGCCAACCATTCTCCGACATATGTACTAATTGAACAACTGCAGTTTCAATACCTGAATTCTCAAGAAAACTGTTAAATCCAGACTATCAAAGAGTTGAAATTACAAGCCTTCAATGGCTTTCCTCTTGCCCTGAGGGATGTAATATATTTTTGAGCATGGAGGAACTGTTGTCAGGAACACTTTCAGTACCTCAAACATAACTTTTTTTTTGTTTAAATGAAGCCTTTACCTCGATAACGGAACAATAAACTCAGGAAACATTACAGATAATCAATCTGAATTTGACTCATACAGGCATGTTCCATCAACTTAAACACTTTTGTTCTACTTTATCAACTTACATATAGAGATCTATGAGATACTTCAATTTTTTACTGATGGATAACTTGCTCCTCCACCTTCCCTCAACCACCATATCCCCTTCCCTCCCCCTCTCAAACTTATAACTTTTAAAACAAAAGAAACTTAGGAAGATTGTTCACATAAAATTTTTTGTGCCTCATCAAATTCTCTGGATTTTCAGCTTTACTATGCAATAGTTATTAAACTTGTGTGCAGACTCAGACTTTTTACTTTGATTTCAGATTGTTAGGCCGTTTTTGGCATTTTTCAGTATTTCACAGATTCATACAAATATAAGAATAGTCATACTAGGTCAGACTGATGGGTCATCTAGCCCAGTATCCTGCTTCTAACAGTAGTCAATCCAGGTCACAAGTATCTGGCAGAAACCCAATAGTTAATTAAAGCAGTTAAGGTATGCTCCAACAGAGCAAGAGTGGTGGAAACCAAAAAATATATAAAACAACTCAATTACTACACATATCTAAATTAATTTAAATGTCCTGACATTTCAAGAAGAAAAACTCTCTAAGACAAACCTAGCTCGGAGGCATCATATAGCAGTTATATCAGCTATGATATCTCCTATAGCCCACAGCTATTTCAGATCTGCAACACTTAAAACTCATTCTAATCATCTGCCTCCAATGCTAAAGTATGTCGTTTTTAATTTAATTATGAACAGTCTTTTATTTAATTAAAAAAAAATCAGCAACCCCAGTACTTAATTGAGACAGCAATAGCAGAGCGCCAGAAGTAATTGAGACTCCTGACGCCCACTACGAATAAAGCATGGCGTTTTGGTTCCACAGAATCTGCTTCTGGGGTAGTTCCAAACAAGGTCACCGAATAACGCCACATCACACACGCAGCAACCATCAAAAAGACGCTAAGGCTAAAATAAAACTCAATAGTAGCAAGATTCCTGCTACCAATCCCAGGGACAGCAATGTATTTCCCCATTTCTGTCTGAATAGCAGACCATGGACTTTTCTTCCAGGAACTTGTTACAAATTCAGTTCTTAATCATAACTCCACTGACTATATTAAGATTATAGCTGGTGATTTCAATCTTCCTCAGGACTACATACTAGATAGACAATCCACATGTCGCCCTTCTAAACCTCAGTCCAGGAAAGTGCTATTAAATATGATTGATCTTTTATCCCTGTCTGACCCCTGGAGAATTCTTCATCCCACTGACAGAAATTATACATTCTTCTCCCCACCACCTGTATAAAAATTATAAAAACTACTAAAAAAAGATAAAATGAATTAAAAGAACAATAGCAAAAAAAGAACACTAGACACTGTTGCACGTTACACTGTATCACGGAAGGTTGGAGGTTGTAGATGATTATAAATTGTCACACTACATAGGCTCACCTGATTGGTGGTAAAAAAAAGTTGCCTAAGTGACCGTATGAGACTTCTCCAATACTAATTAATAATTATTGGCACTGTGAGTCTTATGCTCTACCATTAGTTGGTTTCATAGGAATATATGGGCATCTCTAGCATTTAGTGCATGCTTATTTTTAGCATGCACTAAAAATGCTAGCGAGCCTTTGTAAGAGGCCCATTTAGGAGCCTTTGTAGCGTGACAATTTATAATCATCGACAACCTCCAACCTTCCGTGATACAGTGTAACGTGCAACAGTGTCTAGTGTTCTTTTTTTGCTATTGTTCTTTTAATTCATTTTATCTTTTTTTAGTAGTTTTTATAATTTTTATACAGGTTGTGATCCTGATTGCTCACAATATCTTGCACATCTTCACATCTTTCTTACACCTGATTGGTGTTTAAAAAAAAGTTGCCTAAGTGACCGTATGAGACTTCTCCAATACTAATTAATAATTATTGGCACTGTGAGTCTTATACTCTACCATTAGTTGGTTTTGTATGTATCAAAGTTGTATTGGTAGATTATTGCCACACTCATTTTGACATATATTCCTATGGGCATCTCTAACGTTTAGCGTATGCTAATCATCAGTGCATGCTAAAAACGCTACCGGGCCTTTGTAAAAGTCCTCCTAAGTTCTCCAATCCTTATTTCTTTATTACATACTATTATCCTTTCTCATCTTACTTTCTGCAATCAAACATTGAAAGACACTACAATTACTCTCTCATTAATTGATGGCAAATTGAAGACCATCAGATGGAACTCTTCACATATTGTTTTATGGAATAGTCCTAAAATCAAGATAGAAAATAAATCAATGTCATGGTCATCATGGCAAAAGCTTAACCTGTCGTCACTAGAACAAATCATAGACAACAGTAGTATTGATATTACCCTTTTATCTAACAGGTGCTTTACAAATTCTTTGTGATGACATTATGCTGAAAGATAAAATGATGTCGGCTTTTTGTAAAATAATCAATCCTATCAACTTTCCTAGTAAAAAAAAGTATTTCAGATGTCTGGCTTAAGGATTTGTCTCTGCAACCCATAGGAATAGACTAGGAACTTTTCTGGAGTTGAATAAATAGGCCAACACATTCAACTATCTTTCTCAATCTTTACTTTTTCTTTTGCATAGAGCTTTCTGGACTCCAGTCAAAAAATGGAAAGCTGGTCTTTCCACTTCTAATCAATGTTGGCATTGTCATAATGCTCACGGCACATTAATGCACATGGTATATGACTGTCAATGAATACAGGTTTTTTTGGAAGCACATATCGGACTATATACTTAATATCTTTTATTGCTCTATTTCGGTATATGCTAGTAATTATTTTCTTTTTCTGTACACTGAAATTCTCAATGTATATTTTCATTTTATACTATGTTTATTACAAAATTCAATAAAAATGTTTGAAATTAACAAAATAAAACAATAAGAATAAAAATATTTGCAAACTAAGGACCTAAAAAAAGCAATAGGTGATAAACTACAGGTTTTTTTTAATATATGACATTGTGATAAAGTCACATCCAGGATAGTTGGGTTAAGGCAGTTTCAGTCTGAAATACAAGTCCCAGAAGGCATTGCAGGCAAGGAGCCAGAGGGTGAGATGAAGAACCCGGACTGGACTCCTAGCTGCAATCGGGGAAGACATGGGTGTAAGCTGGCAGGTTGTGTAGAGTGGCTGCCACTAGGCGGAAAGAGAGATAGGAAACCCTGTGTGCAGGAGCTCATCATTAGTTTAATGCTCAACTCAGCTGGTATGGGTGTGGGGAAGCTAATGGAAGGAGAATGATTGGTTGTGGTAGCTGAAGCCAGGGATTGATTAGGCAGGTGGGAAGGAGTCTCAGGAGTTCAGTTCAGAAGGAGAGAAGCAGTTGCAGGCTGAAAACCCTTGGGCAGGGAGGTCCCTAAAGTACTGGCAGTTGCAGGTTGAAAACCCTTGGGCAGGGAGGTCCCTAAAGTACTGAAGCAGGCTGAAATTCTTTGGGTGAGAGGAAGTCCCAAAAGTATTGAATTTACGGTGAAGCTGATGCAGGGGAAAACCCTTGGGTAGAGGGAGTCCCTAAAATATTGAACTCTCCTAAAGGTAAAGAGGATAGAAGGTAGAGACTGCTGCTTGGTGACTGAACTGTCATGATGAACTGAAAGAACTGTTTGTCTTGGGAATTGACCTACTGTTTATTGGGCATTAGATAAAGAGCCCAGACTGGAGCTGACTGTAAGCCTGTATTGAATCCTGGTATGTGCTGATAGCTTGCTGCTTAAAGGGGACTGTTGGCCACACACTTTCAGGTGGCTTATATGTGCTTAAGATTGAAGGTGAATGCCGTTGTTGGAACTGTGTATTAGAAACCTGCATGGAATAAAAGTCCTTAAGATTGAAGTTACTGGTGGACATCTATTTCTTCATTGTACCGGGAGCCTGTGGCTGGAGGAGATTGTTCTATCCTTGGCTGCACAAGAAAGGTACCTGGTTACAACATTCACAAAACAAAATAATTTTTATAGCTCTTCTAAAAATGCCATAATTGAGTCAATGGAGGGTTAAATGACAGGCCCTAGGTTACAAAGAATGACAGTGGGATTTGAACATTGACTTTCCTTGTTCTTAGCCCACTGCTCAAACCACTAGACTACTCCTTCCCCCATAAGAAATTTATGCTAACTTTCATATCATGTATTCTTCTAGGTGTGAAATACTATCTCACTCAAATTTTGTGGGCATTTCTAACCATAGTAATTGCAGAGGATTTAGCCCTTTTTCATATCAGTTCTGACACATAAACCAATTAACCCTCTCTCCTGCCTCTGCTCATCACCTGGAATTTACCAGACAAATTATTTCTCCCACCCCGGTCCTTCCCTTCCCCCTGAGCTAAGGAGTGAAGTAAATCATGGTCGATTTAAAAAATGATTTACAGACATACCTGTATACACAAGTCTATGGAGGACCCTAGAATTATACTACAGGAAACACTTCCCTTTCCCTACATTTCCTATCCACCTCCCTTCTGTAGCTCACTCTTGGTAAAATTATATTTCTTTTCATTCTTTTGTTTTTTTTTTTGTAAGTCACTATTATATAATGTTCAAAAGGTGGTATATCAAGAAATCAAACTAGACTCTGTCTTCCTTACCCAGCGCCACCCTAAAGTCTTTCTCCTAGCTTGATCAATATCTAGAGATACTTCACCCATCCACTTATTCATTTTTCCTGTAATTTTGAAGAGGAAAGGGATACCATCCCTATCCCCAACTGAGGCTCACAAGATGTCCATTTTGTCTTTCACGGATAAGAAAAACTCCATGGAGACACAAATCCAGAGAGCTGTGATCAGCTGGCAGGTTACAGTCTCCTCCTGGCAATACTCTTGTCTCAAAAGTAGTAGAAGCAAAACAGTAATGGGAATTAAAAAAAAATCATTTGGTAAACACACAGGACCCTTAATTGGCAAGCTGAAAACAAAGGGAAATGGGACTTGATATACTGCCTTTCTGAGGTTTTTGCAACTACATTCAAAGCGGTTTACAAATATTCAGGTACTTATTTTTTGTACCAGGGGCAATGGCGGGTTAAGTGACTTGCCCAGAGTCACAAGGAGCTGCAGTGGGAATCAAACTCAGTTCCCCAGGATCAAAGTCCACTGCACTAACCACTAGGCTACTCCTCCTTACACAGGATGAAAAATCTACTCAAAACAGTAGTAAAATTAATATACTGGGTGGAGCTTCCACAGTTTATAGTCCTTCAATGTATCTAGATACTCTTCAAGAAAACTGGGGGTACATACTTCAGGAGGAGAGGGAGCAACTCTCTTGGTTAGAACCACCACCCTTGGGATACAAAATTCTTGGGTCAGGGCCAGTTAGGGCTAGGAGACCATTGACCCAAGATCACTCTCTCTTCTTGCTTCCACTCCCCAAAAATGCCTGGCCCTACCATTAGGTGAATGCCTAGGGTGGCACAATTCCAAGGCCATCACCAGCATAGCAGTCAGTGGCACTAAGTTCAGCATGGCCAGCATAGGGCCTTTAGCATATGCATATTCGCTCCTGCCTGTCATGGCTGCCTCTTCAAAATGGCTGGTGCGATCTCTAGCAGCAGCCTTGCAGTATTAACAAAAAATATGTTTTCTTGGGACTTTAGCCCAATTTCTTGTGTTATTATCCATCTTAAGCCACGGTGGGCAAACAGGTAAGTAAGCTCCCATGCCTGTAATCCCTTGAAACAATCCAGCAACTTTCTTGGCTCTGAGGTTGGTTCCTACTCCTGTCACTTCAGGGTCAAGGACTGTGCTAGACAATCAATGACCTTTTTTTCAGTAGATATGTAGATTCTGCAACCTGGAGGTTATTTTTGTTTTGTCCCTTTGCATTGGCCAGGGACTTATAACCAAAACCATGGTCTCCTTACTGTGAGGTGCAGTGACCAGGAATCTGAACCAAAAACAGGAACCAGGACCCCCACCCTTGAGCTGGGTACTTATACCAGCCCAGAATTTCCTCCAAGGGATGTATCCTCCCATCCTGTCAATCAAGTTGAAAGGACTCAACTCCTGTTCTAGAAATTCTGGGGTGATAAAAAGGTCAGAACTCCTTTACTTTGGTAAACACTAATGCTCTACTCAAAAGACAGAATTTTAGCCGTCTCTTCACTATTTTTTGAAATACCTATAAAATAACCTAAAATTCTCCAAGGTCTCATAATCAATAGAAATCTTTATTTAGGGTTGCCACCTCATCCCAGGTCAACCAAACTGGCTGTTTTAGTCCATGATCCCCCACCCCCACACACATACCACACACAAACACGCTGCTGCAGGGAGCTGATTTCAATGAGAAAATCGGAACTTTAAATACGTCCATGCATAAGGGCAATACCTTCAGTAGATCAGCCTCTTTGATTGACCCGGAGGAGGTGGCAATCCTGTCTTATCTGTCTGTCTTTAATTACCTCTAGCTGGCTTCCTTTAGTCTATATAGTGGTCTCTCATCCAGTGGCATACCTACCTTTATTGCAACTCGAGGTGCACCCCCTCCTCCGAGCAAGGGTGTGCACTGAGCAGTCATGTGACTGTTGTCTCTGCCAGTGCCCTGCCCCAGAACAGGAAGTTGATTTCAGAGGGGATAGGGGACCAACAGAGCCAACAGCCGTATGACTGCTGAACACACCCAGGGCGGACCTCCCAACCCTTGGTACACTAGCAGGCTTATTTTCGAAAGTGATCGCAGGTGATCTTCCGACATACATCGGGAGATGGCCGGCGATCTTGCAAAAGCGGCAAAATCGGTATAATTGAAAGCTGCTTTTTTGACACCATCGCTGCTTTCCCGTCGCCGTGCCTGCGAAAGTTCAAGGGGCGTGTCGGCCGCAAAGCGAAGGCGGGGCATGGGCATGGCTACCAGATGGCCAGCTTTTGCGGATAATGGAAAAAAAAAGTGGCGTTAATCAGTATTTCGCCGGGATTACTTGGTCCTTTAATTTTCACGACCAAGCCTCAAAAAGGTGCCCCAATTGACCAGATGACCACGGGAGGGAATGGGGGATGACCTCCCCATAATCCCCCAGTGGTCACCAACCCCCTTCCACACTAAAAAAATTAAAAAACTTTTTTGCCAGCCTCAAATGTCATACCTAGCTCCCTGACAGCAGTATGCAAGTCCCTGGAGCAGTTTTTAATGGGTGCAGTGCACTTCAGGCAGGCAGACCCAGGTCCATCCCCCCCTACCTGTTCCACTTGTGGTGGTTAATGTACAGCCCTCCAACCCCCCCCCCCAAAAAAAACCCCCACTGTACCCACATGTAGGTGCCCCCCTTCACCCATAAGGACTATGGTAGTGGTGTACAGTTGTGGGGAGTGGGTTTTGGGGGGGGGGGAGTTGGGGGGCTCAGCACCCAAGGGAAGGGAGCTATGCACCTGGGAGGTATTTGTATATTTTTTAAACATTTTTAGAAGTGCCCCCTAGGGTGCTCGGTTGCTGCCCTGGCATGTCAGGGGGACCGGTGCACTACAATGCCTTGGATTTTGCCAGGTTTGAGATTGCTGGCATTTTTTTCCATTATCACTGAAAAACAAAACTGGCCATCTGAAACCCGGTGAATTCTGGCATTTGGCTGGGCTAAACCGTATTATCGAAAAAAAAGATGGCCGGCCATCTGTTTCGAAAATACGTTTCCGTCCAGCTGTTGCGCCACCACCAAAATCGATCGATCGCCGGCGACGTTCGATTATGCCCCTCTAGAGCTCTCATCCACTCCTCTCCCTCAGTGGCTGTCACACTCTCTCCCAACTCTAGTCTCTGTAGCTGTCTTTCATCCTTTCTTACTCCTCTGTAGCTGTCACACCCTCTCCCAGTCCTAGTCTGTAGCCCTCTAACCTTCTCTCAGTTGTAGACTGTCTCTCACACTCTTTTACCCCCCTGTAAAAGCCTGTTGCTGTCTCCCTCTTCTCCCAGCCCTAGTTTGTAGCCATCTGTCTCCCTGTCCCTTCCTCATGCTTTGCTCAGATTCTTAGACTAAACACTTCACACAGGGACTTATACCTGACGACTCTACATACATCCATCCAGTAGCACTATAAAAATGATAGTTATTAAGTTTCTCCTTCTCTGTCCCCTCATTTATTAGGGAAAACACATAACTGAATATAACTCACTTTGGAAAAAGGCGTCGGCTAAATGCATAAATAAATAAATAAATAAATAAATCTATTAAACCTTTTAGCTTGTAACCTCTTTAGGACAGGAACTCTTTTGACATTGCCAAATATTTATTTCTCTTTCTTTTCTTCTTCACAATCTGCCCACATTGCCCAGTATCTCCCTCCTGTCTAGAATCCCCCCCCCTCCCGTCCTCTCTCAAACTAATATTTAATTCTCCTTGGTCCCAAGTTCCTTTATAAGCAGTGGTTCTCAAGTCAAACAGGCATTCCATTGGTCCCTTTTTTGAGAACTCTGCCTCAGCACAGATGGCCTCAAACTCCTCTCACAGCAGTAGTATTGGCAGGCAGCTCCAGAGCACTCAGTTCCTTCACGTGGTCCTGTTCAGCAGCTAGTTGGCACCCAGAATTTGCAAAGTACAAGCGATAGAAGCAATTCTAGGAACTTTCAGTAATGGTCACCTTGAGATCTAATGTGGAGTGGTGGCTCACATACCCTCTCACATACTACTACTACTACTACTACTACTACTACTACTATTTAGCATTTCTATAGCGCTACAAGGCGTACGCAGCGCTGCACAAACATAGAAGAAAGACAGTCCCTGCTCAAAGAGCTTACAATCTAATAAACAAAAAATAAATAAAGTAAGCAAATCAAATCAATTAATGTGAACAGGAAGGAAGAGAGGAGGGTAGGTGGAGGCGAGTGGTTACAAGTGGTTACGAGTCAAAAGCAATGTTAAAGAGGTGGGCTTTCAGTCTAGATTTAAAGGTGGCCAAGGATGGGGCAAGACGTAGGGGCTCAGGAAGTTTATTCCAGGCGTAGGGTGCAGCGAGACAGAAGGCGCGAAGTCTGGAGTTGGCAGTAGTGGAGAAGGAGACCAGCATGTGAAGATTTCTTAGGTCTCTTTAGAGACAGCAGTCCCACACCCACCATGCTCAGGACAAATGTCACAAATCACTGCTGTGACTTAGAAAGAACTGCAGTAGTAGAGGCTGAGAGCTCACAAATGTCCTTTTCACCCTCTGGTTTAGTTTCCCTCATCCCATCTCAACTGTAGTTCAAATAACCTCATTTTCTCCTGCCCTAGATTTTGGTGGTGCATAGTACATATTGCTTTAAAGTTGATGGTGCCTGTGCAGTACTGTGTCCCCATTCTTGCTCGCATGTTGTTTCCTCTCACTGTCAAATTACATATAACACTCTCTTGCACTCTGTGGTGCTCCCCCCCCCCCCCCCAATCACTGCAGGAGTAGAACAAAGTGTTTTCCCATCATTCTGGGGCTGATGCAGAAAGCCATGTGGTACAGCCCTATGCCAATGGCTTAACACAAGGCTTCTACTGCAAAATTAACTCCAAAAGACACCGCAGCAATGTAATAAGCAATGAGCATGCAAATTACTGCCTGTGTTAAAAACACTCACTAATCTACAGCTCTTTGCCAAAATGTTTCCCTTCCTGTCAATTAGCTCACACACTAACAGGAAGGGGAACATTTAAAAAAAAGTCACCTGCTCTGCATCAGCCCCTTTGAAAATCCCGGGTAGTCTAGCAACCAACTACCTCCCCCCCCCCCCACAAATATATGGCACCCCACCCCCACATGGGTGCTGCTATATGTGTGTCACGTTTTCCAAGCTGGAACTAGGTTTTTGAGCCCTTGGGCCACTGCCGAGGAGCGGCAGTGGCAGGCAAAACCACACCACATGGAGTGGCAGTGGCAGGCAAAACCACCCCACATCGGCGACTAGGTATAACAGGACTGGAACCCCGGGCTGGAGTAGCAGCAGAGGCAAACAAGCAGGAATAAGCAGAGCAGGCACACTTAAACTTCACCTGCACTTGGCCGCCTTTCACCAGGAGTTGAGCCCCTGACTGCAGGTGGCCGGCAGGACTTACTGGGCAAGGCAGGACTGGATACCCACTAGGCTGAACCAGGACTGAGGGTCAGAGGGGAAAGGAACATACAGGGGCAGCAGGGCAAGGAAGGGAAAGCTAAAGGGCAGGACTGAAAGCTGCAAGTAGCCACTAAAACAGGGAACAAAACATTGATAACAAGACACAGAACTGAAAACTGCAGAGCAGCCACAAAGACACAAACAGACAAAGACTAAACACAAAACTAACCCAGAGACAGGACTAGCAAACAAACAACAACCTTTTCTAAACCACACACAGCCTAACTAGAAACAAACAAGAATCTCAGGCAAGAACTTAAACAGAAGTGCAACAAGCACCAACATACCAGGGCCTAAGGCGATGCAAAGGCAAAGCAGAAAGGCTTCAACATGGCTAATAAGCCCAGCAGCAGCTGAGGCTCAACTGCAGCAATCACCAGGCAACTATGGGAGCTGTGCAGGCTCAAACAAAAAGAGCAAGTATGGCAGTCTGGAAGATCCGGACTGGGCTGAAATCTGGAACGGGAAACAGCACACAGACAATCCAATGCAGCCACCAGGCCTTGGCACCAGGGGGCGAGATGACTGAGAGCCTGAAACCAGGGCACGACCGTGACAATGTGTATATACAGTGGTGGAAATAAGTATTTGATCCCTTGCTGATTTTGTAAGTTTGCCCACTGACAAAGACATGAGCAGCCCATAATTGAAGGGTAGGTTATTGGTAACAGTGAGAGATAGCACATCACAAATTAAATCCGGAAAATCACATTGTGGAAAGTATATGAATTTATTTGCATTCTGCAGAGGGAAATAAGTATTTGATCCCCCACCAACCAGTAAGAGATCTGGCCCCTACAGACCAGGTAGATGCTCCAAATCAACTCGTTACCTGCATGACAGACAGCTGTCGGCAATGGTCACCTGTATGAAAGACACCTGTCCACAGACTCAGTGAATCAATCAGACTCTAACCTCTACAAAATGGCCAAGAGCAAGGAGCTGTCTAAGGATGTCAGGGACAAGATCATACACCTGCACAAGGCTGGAATGGGCTACAAAACCATCAGTAAGACGCTGGGCGAGAAGGAGACAACTGTTGGTGCCATAGTAAGAAAATGGAAGAAGTACAAAATGACTGTCAATCGACAAAGATCTGGGGCTCCACGCAAAATCTCACCTCGTGGGGTATCCTTGATCATGAGGAAGGTTAGAAATCAGCCTACAACTACAAGGGGGGAACTTGTCAATGATCTCAAGGCAGCTGGGACCACTGTCACCACGAAAACCATTGGTAACACATTACGACATAACGGATTGCAATCCTGCAGTGCCCGCAAGGTCCCCCTGCTCCGGAAGGCACATGTGACGGCCCGTCTGAAGTTTGCCAGTGAACACCTGGATGATGCCGAGAGTGATTGGGAGAAGGTGCTGTGGTCAGATGAGACAAAAATTGAGCTCTTTGGCATGAACTCAACTCGCCGTGTTTGGAGGAAGAGAAATGCTGCCTATGACCCAAAGAACACCGTCCCCACTGTCAAGCATGGAGGTGGAAATGTTATGTTTTGGGGGTGTTTCTCTGCTAAGGGCACAGAACTACTTCACCGCATCAATGGGAGAATGGATGGGGCCATGTACCGTACAATTCTGAGTGACAACCTCCTTCCCTCCGCCAGGGCCTTAAAAATGGGTCGTGGCTGGGTCTTCCAGCACGACAATGACCCAAAACATACAGCCAAGGCAACAAAGGAGTGGCTCAGGAAGAAGCACATTAGGGTCATGGAGTGGCCTAGCCAGTCACCAGACCTTAATCCCATTGAAAACTTATGGAGGGAGCTGAAGCTGCGAGTTGCCAAGCGACAGCCCAGAACTCTTAATGATTTAGAGATGATCTGCAAAGAGGAGTGGACCAAAATTCCTCCTGACATGTGTGCAAACCTCATCATCAACTACAGAAGACGTCTGACCGCTGTGCTTGCCAACAAGGGTTTTGCCACCAAGTATTAGGTCTTGTTTGCCAGAGGGATTAAATACTTATTTCCCTCTGCAGAATGCAAATAAATTCATATACTTTCCACAATGTGATTTTCCGGATTTAATTTGTGATGTGCTATCTCTCACTGTTACCAATAACCTACCCTTCAATTATGGGCTGCTCATGTCTTTGTCAGTGGGCAAACTTACAAAATCAGCAAGGGATCAAATACTTATTTCCACCACTGTATGTACTGTATACACCAATGACCACTGGCAGCTATAAGGATAGTGGCAATATTCAGATACTATTCATATAGTTCAGTGGTTTGATTTAGGATTGGCTTTCTGCTGGCCTAAATTAAACCACTGATCTATATGGGTAGTGACTAAATATTACTGCTATCCATGTAGCTTGGTGAAATGCCCTAGCTTCATGTGGTTTATTTTTATAAGCATTTGGAATTTCCTTTCCAGTGCAAGGTTATTTCTTGTAATTAACTTCAAATCCATTCTAAATAAAGAGTTAAAATATAATTACTCTTTTTAATATCTTGTTGGCTGCATTTATGAGAATGGATTTACAACACAGTGTTCTTGTGAAATGTGAACAAAGAGTGACTTGTGAAGAATGCATGGTAAAGTGAAAAAGGAAGTTGGGTCTGTTAAAAGTGGAATTACCATTCTTCAGGAAACGTTATATGCTCTCATATAATAAAGAAATGTGAAAAAAAAATTTTAAGCATAACTCTTTATACATCTGTAAGGATCCCTTTGGGACTCTCACTTCTTCATTATGTTCCTTGCAGCAGGACTATACCAAATTAATATAGTGAGGGGGTATAAACTATTATGAGGCCAACATTTCACAATGATCAGAGGAGCCAAACACAATACATCCATGAAGCTGGCTCTTATATAAACTCTTTCTCATCTGAATTTGCTGCAATGGTTCTGCCTAAAGTTATATAAGCCAGTGACTCCCTAGGTGGCAGTATGAATTTGTGTAGGTTAATCTTACTTGAGTTTTAATGTGTGTCCTTCAAAGTGCATGTATGGCAACAGAGGCTTTACTCACCCGTCTAGCAGACTGCAATAAAGAGTAAGCTGTGAGGCTGAGGCGATTCTTGCCTGGAGTGCAAGCAAAGGAGTGAAAGATATCTAACATTAAAATCCTACTTAGTTTTTGTGCTGAAGCGGATCCCAGTACCTAAGGGAAAGTCCCAGTGCTCTTGGGAGTCCACAGTTCCAGGTAGGTCAGGCCCCGAATCCAGGAGTGCCCAGTAAGAGGGGCGTTACACATATAATAGAGAAAGTGTATGCAAATCAAAGTCATTCATATTCATTGTAGATATCCTGAAAACCTGACTGGCGAGGGAGGTAAGTTGAAGAGGCAGCAAATGAGGCAGCTGTACCCACACACGAGGCCAATGGGAGATGAACAGCAAGCAGAAGATAAGACCCTTCAGGGACTGGCAGAAGTGGCTGAGATATGGGAGACTGCAGTGGAGGACCTCTCCCCACCCCGCACAGCCTTTGCTGATGTGGCCCATGAGGGTGAAGAGCTACAAGAGGAGGCACAGCAGGCTCAACACAGACTCTCATGACAGAGATGGCAGCTGCTTCACCTTGCTAACCAGCTGTTTGCCCACAATGCGCAACTTGGGGATTATCACCAACAGAAGTTGCAGCTCCTCTGGGAAGCGGTGGAAAAACAAAGAAGTTGGGCAGTGGCTCAGACATCTGGAAGAGGGAATCCTGGGCCTACGTGGGGATCTGCAAGCATGCATCAGAGCTCTAACCTCCAGAGAAGGCACATAGCAGCCCCTGATAGCCCCACCTACTATTGCTGAGGCCACTAGGTGGCCCCCACAATCTCCACCTTCCACCAGTGCTGGTGATCCTGTCATGTCCCCTACCTCAACGCATGCGGCATCCTTGGGCTGCGCGGGGTCCCATCGACACACACACTTGACTGGCACAGCCCTGAGCCATGTGTGTGTAGTTCTTCTCTGGCTGCAGGCTCCTTGATTGCTTTGCTTCTATGCACCTGGGTCTGCTCTCTCTGCCTGGCTTCCAGGCTCCTTGATTGCTTTGCTTCCAAGCACCTGAGTTTACTCTCTCTCTCTCTCTGCCTGGCTTCCCTTGCTTCTCTCCTATTGGTCTTCTGGTTCTTCCTTCTCCTGCTCTTGTTCTATGGCTGTGCTCCTTCTCCCTGCTGGTCCCTGCTGATGTCAGACACCAGCACTTTATCAGCTGAGCTCTTCCTGGACTCCATGCTTCGGCTTCTACTTTGGTAGGTGTTACTTGCTCAGTAGTTTGCTTCTTCTCTACTTTGCCCCTCGTTGCTGACTTTGCCTGTACCTGGATTACTCTCTTGACCTGCTGCCTGCCTATTGACTTTACCCGTGCCTGGATTACTCTCATGCCTGCTGCCTGCCTACTGACTTCGCTTGTACCTGGATTACTCTCTTGACTGGCTGCCTGCCTATTGACTTTACCTGTGCCAGGATTACTTTTTTGCCTGCTGCCTGCCTACTGACTTTGCCTGTACCTGGATTACTCTCTTGACCTGCTGCCTGTCTGGCCGATACGTTCACTACCCCACTTCCAGCTCCATCTCATAAGTCCTGTAGGCCGCCCGCACCTGGGGGTTCAACCTCTGGGGAACGGCGGTCAGTGCAGGTGAAACCCGGGTTGTCCGGCTGCCAAGCAGGACCTGGTCTGAGTACCAGGCTCAGCAGCGCTCTACTTGGTACAAGAACTCACAAGTGTGACACTCTGGAAACGTCCTAGTCAACATACTATTAAATTAGACCAGCTTTTTTCTTTTATTTATTTACTTATTTATTATATTTGTATCCAGCATGTTCCCACTAAAAGCAGGCTCAATTTGGCTTACATAGTAATAGGTAACACAGAATTTTGTTATGTAAAGTAAGAAATTAAGTATTACATAATAGAAGGATGGATGGGTAGTAAATGGACGGGTAAGTAGGTAGAGACAGGTGATAGAGAGAGGAGGGTAAGGTAAGATTATACTCTTTGGACGTTTTTCTGCGAGAAATATGTCCATGTGCCTTTTAGGCCAGTTTTTGGACATATTTCGAAATTGAGCTCAGTACAAACCTATGGAACTTTGTAAGTCAAAGTGCTTTGAAAACGAGCCCACAAGTTATTCTCAGATTATCAATACTGTAGTCAAGAAAACCAAATAACATTGAGGACTAAATTCAGTTGGGCACCAAAAAAAAAATGTGCATTGAGTGCTATTCTAGAAACAGTGCTCTGAGTTGAGTGCAGTTTATAGAATAGAGTGTAGTGCTGGGATCCAAGCCCAACTTTTAGATGTGAGAATTTACACCAACTGAACCCTGGTGTAAATACCTGTGTCTAACTTAGGTGTGGATCCCCCAAATTCTCTAACAGTGCATGCATCTTTAGTGAACTCCCATGACCATTTCCCCTTTTCAGCTGCATGCTAAGATATTTATACACACTTTGCAAAATGTGCGCGTAAATAGAAATTGTTGCCAATTATTTATTTAGATTGTTTTTAGATTTAGTGCCAATAATTGTTAACGCCCAATTATAGGCGCTAACAGGCTTGTTACTCAATTAAAATGTGCACGCAAATCTGGGTACACAATTGAAAGTGCCATTTATACAATTCCCCTGCACATGTTTAGAATTGTAAGGGAGCTTATTGGTGAGAGTAATGTTTATTTATTTATTTATTTATTTATTTATTTATTTATTTATTGTTCGCTTATATACCACATTTATTTGTTGCATTTGTATCCCACATTTTCCCACCTATTTGCAGGCTCAATGTGGCTTACATTGTTCCGTCATGGCGCTTGCCATTTCCGGAGTGAGAGATACAAGAGGTATTACATGAAAGATCATGATTGACGTGGTAGATTAAGCAATCAAGTATAAAGAGTTCATATTCGGAATAAGAGATAAAGTGATATTGCGTTAAAGTTCATTCTTGGTAGAGTAGACGTTGGTAGTCGAGTATAGAGAGTTAGGTTTTATCCAGTTCAGGCTTGAGTTTTGTTGTCTGGTAATTAGGATGGATCGTTGTGGTATGCCTTGTTGAACAGGCTGGTCTTCAGTGATCTACGAAAGTTAGTTTTTTTTTTTTGTTACATTTGTACCCCGCGCTTTCCCACTCATGGCAGGCTCAATGCGGCTTACATGGGGCAATGGAGGGTTAAGTGACTTGCCCAGAGTCACAAGGAGCTGCCTGTGCCTGAAGTGGGAATCAAACTCAGTTCCTCAGTTCCCCAGGACCAAAGTCCACCACCCTAACCACTAGGCCACTGCGCATTTTTTCACGGCGAGTAGTAATGCATTCCATAGCTGCGTGCTTATGTAGGAGAAGCTGGATGCATATGTTAATTTGTATTTTAGTCCTTTGTAGCTGGGGTAGTGGAGATTCAGGAATGTGCATGCTGATCTTTTAGTGTTCCTGGGTGGTAAGTCTATGAGGTCTGACATGTAAACCGGGGCCTCTCCGTAAATGATTTTATGAACCAGAGTGCAGATTTTGAACATAATACATTCTTTAATACGTATTACGTTATGGATACGTAACCCATTATGGATCAGATTCCAATACAGGGTTTAGACTCTGATGATATGGCCAATTTTCTGCTAGTTAATGTAAGGGATAAAAGTGGGTTACATGTTGGTGGAGGTAACAAGCAGGTAGGAGATCAGGGAATCATAAGAATGGCAATAGCTTTACAGTAAAAGAAGGGGACAATGCACTAATGTGAAAAAGTCCCCTTCCCGATTTTCCCTATTCTTGCATATATCACACTGAATGATTTCTGATCTTTAAGCAAATTGTTGAGAAAATATGAATAACTGTACTGGGTCAGACCAATGGTCCATCTAGCCCAGTATCCTGCTTCCAAAAGTGGTAAATCCAGGTCACAAGTACCTGGCAGAAACCCAAATAATAGCAACATTCTATTCTATCAATCCCAGGGCGAGCAGTGGCTTCCCCCATGTCTATCTCAATAGCAGACAATGGACTTTCCTCCAGGAACTTGTCCAAACCTTTTTTAAACCCAGATATGCTTACCACTGTTACCACATCCTCTGGCAACAAGTTCCAGAACTTAACTATGTTGGAATGTAATTGTATTTTACATGCATTGCCTGTCACCTATTATTTCTCTGTGATTACTCTGTGACCTCTGATGTGAATTACTTAGAGAGGTCACACTGCTATGCAACTTCCTGTGGGGGTTAGACACAGCACATGCAGCACATGGAGCACATGGAGCTCATGATCTCTCCTAACCTGAGAGGATCTATGGTGGTGTGAGCATCCATTACCATCTAAGCACATGGAAAGAGCTGATAATACAAATGTATAGTAATATGTATATAAAAGCCTGTCTGATTATAATCTAACTACAAACTGTGAGTAAACAGATGTTTTGTTACTTCAACTTTAAAGTGACTCAGCAGTGAATTATTCAGGGGTGAATGAGAGAGAGATGAAGAAAGAAATTAACATTTCTAAAGCTGAAGCTGTGTGTACTAAAATCTGCTAATTATTTACTACAAATAATCCAACAAAAGGGTTATGGGCCCAGGGCCAGGAATTGAAAAAGAAGAGAAATATTACCAGGCAGAAAAAAAGGCCACATTTTTCTCTTAAGTTTTAAAGGAAAGATTCAGTCTGTCTCTCTCTCCCCCCACACAGCAGACAGAAGGCTAAGAAAATGGCTGAGGGAAGAAATTCACTATTGTTCTATTCTCTCAAGGTGCCTAGATTAACTGAGTTTAATTATCAGCAGTGGGAACTAAGATTCATATGTCTCCTTCGAGCAAAAGGATTACATATATGCTTAGACCAAGACAGAACAGCTGAAAATATGGCTGAATGGGACAATGCAAACTATTATGTGAAGTGCATGCTTTTGGAAGCTCTCTCAGAGAAACAAGCCATATTAGTGGAGGGAAAAGATACACCAAAGGACATTTTATATAAACTGAGAACTATGTATGCAACTACATATGCAAAGCAGCAACCAATTTGGTTGGCAGAGTTGAATGAAACTAAATTAAGGGATAAAAGTAAATGTAATGATCACATTATGCATCTTATGTCTTCATTTCAAAAGCTAGAACTTTCTGGAATTCCCATGTGTGATGCATTGAAAAGAGCATTTCTTTTTACCTCACTATCAAAGAAGTTTGATGTTTTTAGGTCTGTAAATGAGGCCATTGAAGGGCAATCTTTTGAACAGGCAACATCAAAACTAAGGCAGGAATGCATAATAAATGATTCTGAGGAGATGTGTTCTCAAAGTCAGTCAGAGAGAAATGAAACAAATTTCTTGGCAAAGAACAGAGGAAGGCGGAGCTATGGGAAAACTCCACCCAAGGGCAAGCTGATTTGCTACTCATGTGGAAAGGAGGGACATGTATCTAAATGGTGTAAGGAAACACAAAACACTCCCTCTAGCTCACCTAAGCCAATGGAACTAAAGAATTTTCAAACCAGGAAATGTATGAAGGACAAAGATAAACACAAGGGCTTTCTAATGGCAGAAAAATCTTTGACTATGGTAAATAATAATTCAAATGAAAGTACTTGGATTTTGGATTCAGGGAGCACATGCCATTTAACCAATTGTAAGAATTTCTTTCAGGAAATGTGTCCAGAGGAAGGTATTCTTAAAACTGCAAACGCAGGGACTGCTAAGATCCAAGCAAAAGGTATTGGATTCTTAAAATGCAAAGTGTCTAATGAAGTTAAAGAAATTCCTGTAAGTGATGTCTTGTATATTCCCCAAGCAGTTTGCAATATGCTTAGTGTATCTACATTAGATAAGAAGGGATTTGTGATTCATTTTGAAAACAGTAAGTGCACAATCTCTAAAAATGATGAAGTGTATGCTGAAGCTTTTATGCATAATGATGTTTATAAGCTGAACATTTCAGGTGAAGCCTCACATCTGGCGCAAGTAAGGAAGAATGATGGTAAATGTAGTCTGGAAATCTGGCACCGCCGCCTGGGACATCGTGATTCTAAGGTGATCCAGGATCTTTACAGTAAGCAACTAGCCACTGGCATTCAGATAAGTGCAGATGCTGGTAAAATGGAGAAATGCATAGACTGTGTTACTCAAAAAGGTGTGAGACCCTCATTTCCTGCATACACAGGAAATAGGAGTAATAAAGTGCTGGACTTAATACACAGTGACTTATGTGGACCGTTTAATATCCCATCATTGGGAAATAACAGATTTGTGCTAATATTCTTGGATGATTTCTCTAGATATTGTGTGGCCTATTTGCTGAAAGAAAAAAGTCAAGTCACAGACATGCTGAAGAAATACGTAGCCATGGTGAGCAATAAATTTGAAAGAAAACCAAAGGTTCTTCAGACCGACAATGGTGGTGAGTTCACTTCACAAAGCATGCGCACATTTCTAGAACAAGAAGGCATTCAGCATATCACAACAGTAGCTTATACACCAGAACAAAATTCTGTTGCAGAGAGAAAATTTAGGTCACTTGTGGAAATGACCAGATGTATGCTGTCAGATAGTAATCTCCCTAAAAGACTATGGGGGGAAGCCATTCTCACAGCAGTGTACCTACAAAACAGAATGCCAACTAAGGGCGCTGAGCGCACACCACATGAGACATGGCATGGTAGGAAGCCAAACCTGTCACACATAAGAACATTTGGAAGTACAGCATATGCTCATATACCAAAGCAAAGAAGGCAAAAGCTGGATTCCACAACAGAAAGGGGCATTTTAGTTGGCTATGCTCCAGGACACAAAGGATATAGAATTTTGAATCTGAAAACTGGCATTGTTGGCATAAGACATGTTACATATTTTGATGAAAACAAAAGGGTTGATAAAGGCTGGATTATCCCAGATGAGCCTTATCATCCAGAATATGAAACTAGAACCATAATAGACATGCCAGTGTATATAAATGCCATACCAAGGCAGATGTCTGAAAGCAACTCACCTGTATCTAACGAGGAACAGGCAGAGGAAGCAGACACAGAAAGGATCATTGAAGAAGACAGTACAGTTGGAGAAGGGGAATCTATTGGAGAAGGACTCTCAGATATAGAGGATGCGGAAAGGTCAGACCAACCTGTTGTCAGACGCTCATCCAGGGAAAACAAAGGTGTTCCACCCCCAAGACTGTCTTACCTAACAAAGTCAGCAGAAGCTCAAGAGCCCTTAACATGGGATGAGATTGAGAAAATGCCAGCAGAAGAAGCTGCTGAATGGCATAAAGCTGCACAAGAAGAAATTGATGCATTGGATAAAAATAATACTTGGATTCTTACAAAATTACCTCCTGGCAAGAAAGCTATAGGATGCAAATGGGTATTCAAGTTAAAAAGGAATGCACAAGGAAAAGTGGAAAGGTATAAAGCCAGATTAGTGGCAAAGGGATATCTTCAAAAATATGGAGAAGATTTTGATGAAGTGTTTGCACCTGTAGTGAAACACACGACAATAAGAACACTTCTGAGCATTGCAGTCTCAAAAGGCATGCAAGTCAACCACATTGATGTGAAAACAGCGTTTCTTCACGGAGATATAACTGAAGACTTGTACATGGAACAGCCAACAGGTTTCATAAATACAAAACAAAGACAGCTAGTGTGTAAATTAAACAAAGGTCTTTATGGATTAAAGCAAAGTGCAAAATGTTGGAATGATAAATTGCATGAAATATTGACAAATTTAGGATTTAAGCAAGGTGAAGCAGATAAATGCTTATACACTAGGTGCACAAATGGACAATATGCATACATTTTAGCTTTTGTTGATGATCTGCTCATTGCAAGCAAAAGTGAGCAAGAGTACAAGGACATTGTAAAATATTTAAACCACAATGTTGAGATAAAAGAACTTGGTAATGTGTCATACTATCTTGGTATAGAAATTGAGAAACAAATGATGGTTCTTATCTTCTAAGCCAGAAGCAGAAAATAAATGAGCTTATTGAAAGTTTAGGTATGCAAGATGCCCAAGTTGTAAGCACTCCCATGATCACTGATTTTCTGAAGGATGAAACAGTAAGAGAACCTTTACCAGATAACATCCAATATAGATCAGCCATAGGTAAGCTTTTATATCTAGCTACCACATACAGGGCTGATATAGCAAATGCAGTAGGAATTTTGAGCAGAAGGGTCAGCTCACCTACCAAATCAGATTGGACTGCAGTTAAAAGGATGGTAAGGTATTTAAAGGGTACCATTGATTGTAAATTAAAGGTTTCAGCCAATAGTAATCCAAAACTAATATGTTACTGTGATTCAGATTGGGCAGGGGATCATTCTGATTATAAATCCACAAGTGGATATGTGTTTATGTATGGAAATGTACAAATTTCATGGGCCAGTCATAAACAAAGTATTGTGAGTTTGTCTTCTACAGAAGCTGAATATGTGGCTGTATCGGAAGCGTGCAGAGAACTGATGTGGATTGAAAAACTTTTGCTGGATTTCGGAATAGCTGAAAAGAGACCAATCCAGATAATGGAAGATAATCAGAGCTGCATCCGACTGTCACAGAATGACAAGGTTCAGTCACGCACCAAGCACATCGCAACGAAATACCACAACGTGCGAGAGTTGGCGAAAGAAGGGGTCATCAGTCTACACTATTGTCACACCAGTGAGATGACAGCTGACATCATGACCAAACCGTTACCCAGAGAACATTTTGTGAATCTGCGTATAAAGCTTGGACTTTGTATGAATAAATAATTGCATGACAGTTATGCATGAGAAGGGGTTTGTTGGAATGTAATTGTATTTTACATGCATTGCCTGTCACCTATTATTTCTCTGTGATTACTCTGTGACCTCTGATGTGAATTACTTAGAGAGGTCACACTGCTATGCAACTTCCTGTGGGGGTTAGACACAGCACATGCAGCACATGGAGCACATGGAGCTCATGATCTCTCCTAACCTGAGAGGATCTATGGTGGTGTGAGCATCCATTACCATCTAAGCACATGGAAAGAGCTGATAATACAAATGTATAGTAATATGTATATAAAAGCCTGTCTGATTATAATCTAACTACAAACTGTGAGTAAACAGATGTTTTGTTACTTCAACTTTAAAGTGACTCAGCAGTGAATTATTCAGGGGTGAATGAGAGAGAGATGAAGAAAGAAATTAACATTTCTAAAGCTGAAGCTGTGTGTACTAAAATCTGCTAATTATTTACTACAAATAATCCAACAAACTACTCTTTGAGTGAAAAAATATTTCCTCCTATTTGTTTTAAAATTATTTCCATGTAACTTCATTGAGTGTCCCCTAGTCTTTGTACTTTTTGAAAGAGTGAAAAAATCGATTCCCTTTTACTCATTCTACTCCACTCAGGATTTTGTAGACTTCAATCATATTCCCCCCCCCCCCCCCATCCGTCTCTTTTCCCAGCTGGAGAACCCTATCCTCTTTAGCCTCCTCATATGGGAGGAGTTTATCATTTATCATTTTGGTCACTCTTCTTTGAACATTTTCTAATTCCACTATATCTTTTATGAGATACGGCAACCAGAACTGAACGCAGTACTCAAGGTGAGGTCACATCATGGAGTGATACAGAGGCATTATAATATTCTTGGTCTTATTTACCATCCTTTACCTAATAATTCCTAGCATCCTGTTTGCTTTTCTTGGCCGCTGCCGCACACTGGGCAGAAGATTTCAACGTATTGTCTACAATGACACCTAGATCTTTTTCTCGAGTGCTGTCCCCCAAAGTGGACCATAGCATCAGGTAACTATGATTCGGATTATTCCTCCCAATGTGCAACACTTTGCATTTGTCCACATCAGGGGTGTAGCCAGACTTCGGCGGGAGGGGGGGCCAGAGCCCAAGGTGAGGGGGCACATTTTAGCCCCCCCTGGCGCTGCCGACACCCCCCTGCCACCGCCAACTTTGACAACCCCTGCTGACGACCCTCTCGACCCCCCTCCTGCCGCCAACCCTACCCCGCCATCGCCATGGGCTACCTTTGCTGGCGGAGGACCCCAATTCTCGCCAGCCGAGGTCCTCTTCTTCTTCCGAAGGCTTTGTTCTGTTTCTGACATCCTGCACGTTGTACGTGCAGGACATCAGACTCACAGAAACAGAACGAAGCCTTGCAGATCAGCTCTGCAAGGCTTCGTTCTGTCTCTGTGAGTCTGACGTCGATGTCAGAAACAGAACGAAGCCTTCGGAGGAAGAAGAGGACCTCCTTGGCTGGTGGGGATTGGGGTCCCCCGCCAGCAAAGGTAGCCCACGGCAACGGCGGGGGAGGGTTGGCGGTGGGAGGGGGGGTCGAGAGGGCCGTCAGCAGGGGGGGTCTAGGGCCAAATCTACGGGGGCCCAGGCCCCCTGGCTCCACATAGCTATGCCACTGGTCCACATTAAATTTCATCTGCCATTTGTATACCCAGTCTTTCAGTCTGTTAAGGTCTTCCTGCAATTTTTCAAAGTTCACACGTGTTTTGACAACTTTGAATAGTTTTGTGTCACCTGCAAATGTAATCACCTCACTTGTTGTTCCAATTTCCAGATCATTTATAAATATGTTAAATAGCACCGGTCCCTGTACAGATCCCTGCAGCACTCCACTATTCACCCTCCTCCATTGAGAAAAAGGCTCATTTAACCCAACCCTCTGTTTTCTGTCCAATTCTTAACCCACAAAAGGACATTGCCTCCTAGCCCATGACTTTTTAATTTTCTCAGAAATCTCTCATGAGGAGCTTTGTCAAATGTCTTCTGAACTTCTAGAAACACTACATCAACCGGCTTACCTTTATCTACATGTTTATTCATGCCTTCAAAGAAATTAAGCAAATTGGTGAGGCAAGACTTCCCTTGGCTGAACCCAAGCTGACGCTGTCCCATTAAACCATGTTTGTCCATGTGTTCTGTAATTTAATTCTTTATAATAGTTTCCATTATTTTGCCTGGCACTGAAGTCAGGCTAACCAGTCTGTTATATCAGACAAAGGGAAACTGAGTAAACACAACCATTTTTAAATGATTACTTTGTTGCATTAAGGACAAAGTTATCCAATGCCCATAGCACCGATGTGAAAAAGTAGCTGCCCCTAAACTTAATAACTGGTTGCACCACCTTTAGCAGCAGTAACTGTAAACACTTCCTATAATTTGATATCATTCTTTTGCATGATTTTTGAGGAATCTCACTTCACTCTTCTTTCCAGAATTCAGACACATTCATAGATTTTCATGTATGAACTGCTTATTTCAGGTCCTACCACAACATCTCAATTGGGTTAAAGTCTCCTATCCTTTTCCTCCATTCTCCATTTCTGTGGATAACATTTTCATCCTGTCTCATCAGCTCATAACCTTGGATTCATCTTTGATTACTCTCTCTTTCTTTGCTGATATTTAACAGACTGCTAAAACCTGTCAGTTCCTTTTCTATATAATATCACTAAAAGTAGTCCCTTCCTTACTGAACACACTACCAAAACCCTTATCCACGCTCATTACCTCATGCTTAGATTACTGCAGTGCTTTTTCTTTTTGTAAGAAAAAAGGTACTGGTATTCTTACAAGGTCAACCTTAAGGGCGGGATCACTATGGTTCCACCCCTACAGTCACCACACCCTCACAGTAGCCACACCTATTTTACCAGCCATGGTGCATATAAAAAGGCATCATGGAAAATAGTACACCAGTCCCTAGGAACAACAAAATAATCCCTAAGAGTGACCATACATTAATAAAATATGTAGATAAAACTTCAGCTGAAACCCCCAAAAGACAGACACTGACATGCAGGACAATACCAGAAAAACAAAAATATTTTCCCCTTGTACTGGTATAAAGAGAGCAGATGTAAATTTCAAAAATTACATATTCCATTCACTACATTACATAATAACTACAAATAAAACAAAAAATTAACACACCTACTTCACTACTTCATCTTAAACTAAAAATAAAATTATTTTTTCTACCTCTGTTGCTGGCCACATACTTTTTTTCAGTTGTGTTGGTCCTGGTCTCTGGTTTCTAAATTTGTCATTGTCTCTTAACTATATTGCCATGATTTCCTGTTCGTTTGTTGTTTTTCTCTCCTTTTCCTTTCAAATTATTTTCTGCCTCTGTCCACATTTCTTTCTTACCATCCAATCTTCAATTTCCCTCTTTTGACTGTGTCTACCTACAGTTTGCCCATCTCTCCTCCCCACTTCCATCCAGCATTTCCCCTCTCTCCTCCCCACTTCCACCCAACATTTCCCCTCTTTTTCCTCCTCACTTCCATTATCTGCCCTCTTGGGTACAGTGTCTTTTCCCCTCTCTCCCTCCTGGGTCCAGTGTCTTCCCCCCTTCTTCTCCCCCCTTTAGTTTCTGTCTCTCTCACCCTCTCCCTCCTTTCTACTCCCTACCCCCTGCTGCTCCAGAATTTATCCCCTCTACTTCTCCCTCTAACTCCTGGGTCGAGCACCTCTTCCTGTCTGTCCCTCTCTCCCCCCACCAGATCCAATAGACCAGCACCTCCATCTTTCTATCCCTGGGTCCAGCACCTGTCTTTTCTCCTCAGCCTGGCAGGTCCAGCATCTGTTCCCTTTCCTTCTCTCCCCCCCTTCCCAGTTCCAGCATCCCTCCTCTTTCTCCCTCTTCCAGGTCCAGTGTACCTCCCCTTTCTCCCTCTTCCAGTTCCAGCATCTCTTCTCTCTTTCCTTCCCCCTTTCCCAGTTTCAGCATCTGTTCCTTTCCCTCCCTGCAGTCCTCCTTTTTCCCTTTGCCACCAGTAGCGGTACTGCATCAATTAAATCAGCCTGCCTTGGGACTTCGGGCCTTCCCTATGATGCGTCCTGCCTTCACTGATGCAACTTCCTGCTTCCGCGAGAGCGGAGCGCAACATAGGGAAGTCCTGAAGCCCTAAGTATCTCTCTTCTCTTACCTCTCCCTACACTGCTCCTTAGGAACTCTGTTCAGCTGGTTAGGTCACTCTTATCTTTGCCCTTCTCCTCCACTGCCAACTCCAGACTCAGTTTCTTTTATCTTCCTGCACCATGTGCCTGGAAGAAGTTTCCTGTGTCCATACGTTATACTCCTCCTCTACCTCTATTAAAATCTAGGCTATATGCCCACTGTGAGGGAATGGGTGGTACATGCCTGGGTTTCCATAGGATTACTTCCTCACCAAGGCTGAAATCATACCACCTTTTGGCATATGTTGCAAACCTGCTGAGGGGCAAGGCTCAGTTAAGAAGGGGGTTAAATGCCCTAGAGCTGAAAAGTTCAGAAAGGCCCCAAGTGAAGAGGTTTCCAGGAGGAGGCCCCAAGTCAACAGGTCTCTAAGTGAGTTATAACTAAGGCTACAGTAGCTGAGGGGCGTGCCAGGGAAAAGAAGTAGCCAGAGCTAAGTCAACCTCCAGGAGTTAATGATACATGGACAGAAGACTGCCAAAGTAGGAGAGAACCTTACAGAGTATTCCTAAAGTGTATTAGTTTGGGGTGTGTCCAGAAGGGACCTGAGATGACAGTTGCCAGAGTGTTTGAGCCTGGTAAAGAGCCAGCCTCATGAGAATTGACTAGAGAGAGAGAGAGAGAAAGAGGCTCTACTTAAAAGCACTAAGCCTGTGAAGTAACAGAGCTGACCACAGCTCCTTTTGTGTACATAAATAACGTACTTTTACCTGCAACCTGTATGTGAGTCTGCCATGTTTGTGTGAGGTCCTGCAGCCAGCTATGCTACCACACTGACTTTTTTGAGGCTGCTTTTAATTCTTAACACCCTATTCACCTCTTCAGTGCCCATGTTTGTTTTAATCATTTCCACATTAACCCCCGGATTCTATATATGGTGACTAAAGTGTGGCTAAATTGGGAATGGGACTTGATATACTGCCTTTCTGTGGTTTTTGCAACTACATTCAAAGTGGTTTACATAGTATATACAGGTACTTATTTGTACCTGGGGCAATGGAGGGTTAAGTGACTTGCCCAGAGTCACAAGAAGCTGCAGTGGGAATCAAACCCAGTTCCCCAGGATCAAGGTCTGCTGCACTAACCACTAGGTTACTCCTCCACTCCGACTGCAGCATACTTGTTTAACAAACCAATTGGCACTGATAATTGGCCATTTACGCATGCAACTTTCTAAGGGTATTCTGTAAAATGATGCACATAAATTCTAATGTGTGGAACTCAAAAGGGGGCGTGGCCATGGGCGTTTCTAGAAATTACGTGCACTGTTATAGAATATGCCTGATCCACACCTAAGTCAGGTGCAGCATTTACATCAGGATTTACTTGGCGTAAATAGTCATGCATGTTCTATAAACTGCATCTAACATTAGGCACAGGTTATAGACTAATGCTAGGTATGTTTTTTTCTGTGCTGATTTTTCCAGCACCATTTATAGAATCTAGTCCTAAATAACTCTATAATTCCTTATTTGTCCAGTTTGTCTATATTAAATAGATTGTAAACTCTGTTGATCAGGTACTCTCTCTTACATGTCTTGTGTACAGCACAACATAAATCTGGTAGGCTACAGAAATGATAAGCAGTAGCAGTAAGTTAGGATTTTGACTAGGCCAATCCAAAACTTTAATTTTGGTTTTCCTTAGCCATTCAAATGTAGCATTGTTTTTCTGTTCTGGATCATTGTCTTGCTGCATCACCCAGTTATGCTTCCACTTCAGCTCCAGCTCATGGACAGATGACAAGACATTCTCCTTAAGAATTTTCTGGGACAGTGCAGAATTCAATAATGGCAAAATGTTCAGGTCCTAGGGAAGCAAAGCATCCCCACACCATTGCACTACAACCAGCATGTTTGTCTGTGAGCATGATGGTGCTACTGTGGGGTGGCCTGGAAGGCTGAGATTATTTAAAAGGCTTCTGAAGACCCACTATTTTTTAAAGGCTTACTTGGAGGACTGAAATGTTTTTTTTAATATTTAAATGACTGGGAGAGAATTTTTTATATGAAGACATTCGTTCTATTATTTGTTTTGTTGTTTGTTAAGAGATTTTGTATATGTTTTAATTGTTACCCGCTTTGGGATAAGGTGGGATACAAATATGAAATAAATAAATGCTGTATTTGTTTTACACTGAGGCAGATCATATAAAAGGCAGTATTTAATAAAGTTAAAATGTGCCCTGGTTAACAATCATCTGTGCCCGACATGGCCATGTTTCGCCAGTAATAATGGCTGCATCAGGGGCAGAATAAACTAGAAACAAAAATAGAGAAAATAACATTCAGTAACTTAAAAGAATATCTCAAAAACATTTACATAAAACACAGTAAAAACATAAAGGGACTTTCAAACTTCATAATCTTAAAAACAGTAATCAGTTTAAAAATGACTTTCTTTAAAAATATATAAATACCAAACCTGTTAAACAAAGAAGATGGGGGGGGGGGGGGGGGGGAGAGGCTTACCCAGCTGCTGTATACAGCACACTTCACCTAGTCTGGTCCAGCAAAGTGATACAATAAAGGAACTGTTAGATATAAATTAAAAAAAAACACCATGCCTAAAAACTAAAAGGCCATCCTAAAAAACTAGAAGATAAGACTAAAAAAAGAGGCAAACTTATATGTTGTTGTACCTGGAGGTGTGTAGACCAGTGTTAAAACAAATTTGCTATGACAACCTAGTTTATATGTCTTATGGATGTCATGCATGCATAATTACTGTTAAAACAACCAGATATTTCTCTAAAACCATTAGAAAGCAAGGATGTGGGTAAAAAACAGTAAAATGATGAAAAACGTATAAGCAACAGTGCCAATATCATAAAAGAGATTTGTTTTGAAATAAAAAGGTTCTGAAACCATTGATAATACATACATCTACATATTTTAATAAACATCCCAAGAGCATTTTTTTTTCTTGAAGGGAAAGGTACTGCTGCTATTGGAGATTGAGTCACCTCTGTTTCCCTGAGTCGTTATAATAATTAATGGATGTTCAACTTGCTGAATTATTTGTATGTTGTATTTCCTTAATTTTCCTCTTCCTCAGAATACTTGGGATTCTTGTCCCCCTCCACAGTGTAGGCTATGTGGAACTAAATCCTTTTATTGGGGATTTCCCAAACTTTTGAACTATTTTGTCTGTTGTACTGTTTATTGGTACTAGCTCAATATCCTAACTTTATTCTGTACTGATGTAACATGGAAAATGAAAAACAAACAAATAGTGTATAGTTGTTAGAACATAAAACATAATACTAGTAATGACATCAAGTAATAGACAGCTAATACACTAGACAAAGAGACTTGCAAAGATCAGTGAATCCTGGGAGGGATAGACCCATAAAGTTGTAAGTTGTAGGCTTTCTCAAATAATATGTTAGTTCTGGGAAATGTGCATAGCAGTTGTCTTTGTATTGTATTCAGTAGAAAAAGAAATGCATTTGTTTTTATTTTTCCAGTGTTGCAGTACATTCTGCCCAGTTCATGTTTTATGATCTCTTGTTCTGTATTTGGTGAGGATCTGTTGGTATGATAGTAATGACAGATGGGGAGATCGGAGGGGAGGCAGGGAGGAGAGGGGATTGGGAGGGGCCCTAGCATGCCTAACACCAGCCTTGATCCTTGCTGTAGCTGGTGGGGATCTCCAAGCATCCTCAGCTGAGGGCCTTCTCCACAGGTGGCCAGATCTCCTTCTGTAGTCTGTGGCAGCATTATTGAGTTATCAAGAACTAAGCTTGAATGGAGTGCCGGCATCTGTGGCTCAGGGATGTTGCTGCTGCCTGCCAAACTTGGGAAAAGGAAGTTTAGGCCACCTTCATAGGAGGTCTTCAGTTGACTGAGCTTGGAGATCCTAAAGTATCTATACTGAGATGCATGATGCCAGGGTAGAGCAGGGGCAGAGCAAAAATTGGGAGTCTTTTACTAAGGCGTGCTAGTGTTTTTAGCGCGTGCTAAAAACAGGCGTGCGCTAAACACTAGAGACACCCATAGGAACACACTGGTGTCTCTAGCGTTTTGCGCGTGCTAAAAACGCTAGCGCGCCTTAGTAAAAGACCCCCATTGTGTCCACTCACCCTGAGCTCAGGTCCACTCCAAATTGGCTGTCTGGTTATGCCACTGCTAGAGATTATAGCGATAACTCTGGGGAACTATGCCAGAGTCAAGTAAAGCATACTGCTGGGCTGGGAGACAGTAAGATATACTCTAGTGCTGCAAGAACAGGCCAACCTAGACACTGATATGTTTACAGACTAGTTTCTGTGACTGACTTTCCCCCACTTGTGAATGGAACAGGACCCTTACTCACCACTTACAATACATATTATTTACTTTTACCCATAGCTGTGGTGTGGCTTTTGTTTGTCCTGACTCCAGGCCTGCCCTCGTTCACGTTGCCATACTGCCGTCTGTGTGTGCGCTAAAAATATGTATATTTTTAGGGGGCATGTCAGAGAGAGTGGAAATCCCTGCACTAATACCGAGTGAGCCCTTACTGCCTGCAGAATGGGTGACAGTATGTGCTCATAGGGTAATTTTTTTAATAGATGTGAGCTAATGGCAGCATTAGCACATGCACAGCACAGAGAGGTTTCAAAGTACAGAACAAAGTCCAAATAGCAAAAAAAGCACCAAGAGCCTTCAAAATTGGGACAAAGCTCCTTTAATCATATGACTTGAACATCAATCTTCCATAAATGACCCGACACGGACCGTGTTTCGGTGCACCGTGCCTGCCTCAGGGGTCATAAGTGTTGTAATATCTAATTGATTCAATGTGCTGTAACACTAGGGGGCGCTGTGCTTATGACAACACAAAAGCCACCAGACACAATATGCGGTATATCGCTTTTATTGGTGATACATATGTGAACACATACACCAAGATACTTACAGCACCCGCAATTCAGTCAGCATCTGGGAAGACCACCAGGGAAGCACTAGCTCTTCCTCAGAGATTGCAGGGACATCACTGAACCAGGCGTCCCTTACGTTCAGGCAAGCTTCTAAAGCAAGTCCGGTGCTCTCGCCTCTTTTATAGTGTGAAACAGAGGTGCCTTTCCCAGACCTGCACAAGCTGAAGGTGCCTTTCCCAGAGGTGCTGGCATCCCTTAAACAACCAGCCTGTTTCCCATAACAGAGAATATCAACACATAATTACAGCCAAAACATTCCACTCATTCCATCCCCAGCTGACCTTCAATCCCATGTATTACATTCCACCCCTTGATATTCTCTGCTTATGAGGAGACAGAAGTATACATAGTATTATGGACCACCGTAGGTCGTTTCCAAATCTTACAAGTCAAAATACAATTCCAAATCACTAGCAGGATGCTAACTAATAGTACTACAAGTAAAGGATGAGTGATCCATTTTAGGAAAGCATCTGCACTAGGAGAATGTCCCAATAATGGATCCCACCAATTATGATGTAATTTACTTTGAATATTTTCCGCCACTATACGAACAGTGTGATTGTCAAATTGAGCATCTACTTGCATGACTCTTAAGGTGTGATTCACACCTTGAATATACTCATTAATAAGAGAGGATATATGCAACATGTGGGTCAACTTACTATAATTTACAGCTAAAATTGGCTCCGTAAAGAAGGTATAATTGTACTGTATGAAAGCAGAATTAAATAACTCCGGATATAATACATATTTTTGTCCTTTCCACCAAAATACTGATATGCTAGTAAAACAGGAACTGACTCCTGACAGATCGGTCAGGAAGGTATTATTTGACAAAGTTGTGAAATTAGCAGTGGAAATACATAATGTCCGCGGACTAATTTCTACAAAGAACTCATAGTTGGCAGGGAAAACAGTAAATGTGCATTCCCCAAAACGTGGGGATAAGCAAGGTTCAAATTGTGGTGGCTGGAAAGGACAAATCATGCGATTTCCCTGCTCATTACACATATCCAATTTATATGTCTCATTATATACAGTTATATACTCCCCATTCATATGCGGGGCCCAAAAGGTTACAATACCAGAAACATTCACTAATACTGGAGATATATAATACTTACATACTATATGAGTATGGAAAATCTTATATGAAGATAAAACCCCTGTACAGAATCGATCAGTACAGACTGTACTCTCTGAATGTGGGAACAACCACTCATCAACCGGAATATATCCAGCGAAAAGGGTCTGCAACTGGGTATGCATCCCCAATTGTAGAGCCATCTGGACTCTGTCCCGCTGATGCAAAGCGTACAACGTCTGTAATGAACACCAAGTATAATTCAATGCTTTTGTCAAAGTAATGTCAGTATAATTTTCAAACTTAAAAGTTTGGGCTAATAAATTATTAATGTCTGCTATCGCAGGCACCATTAATTGTCCTGTTCCTGGAATGGCAGGTAACCAATTGGCTAAAATATTCAGTTCAGTATGCAAGTCCTTACCTAGATAGTGTAGTTTACTAAACAGAGTATCTGTATCTACAGTAGTCAGAATTCCCAGTCCAGTTCCCGCACCCCCCAAAATAGTATCATACCATGCTCGCCGTATCCTAGTACAGCGAGGCAAGTGTGGAAATGTAACATTGTAAGTTAATACTGTCTTTCTATACTGCATAGACATGTTTTTGCATGTAGTGGGAATGCGTGACAGTGGAGCAGGATTAGTCATATTACTAACAGCAAGCAACACATGCAAGAAGTCCATCCAGGGTGTAAAACGGTTTGCAATTGGTGTAGCATTAGTGAAAATCCATTCAGCAGTTCGATTCAAAGTAATATTTACTATAGAGCTGTTACAAGTTTGGAAGAACTGCATTTTGCGTGTCCGATTCCATAGTCTCCATATCTGGTCCCGGAATCCCATAGGCTGGATGCACATAACCCAGGACGTAGCATTATGGATAGTCACATTCACAAAACTGGATGAAACGACTACAAAGCGCTGTTCAGTTTTATGAAACACAGCTTGGGAAGCAGTTACGTTCAATACCGGACATGCAGTATGACATGTATAATTATCTTGCTGTAAGGTTGAGTTATTTTTGTTGCTCCACCAATAGTGGACACGCGAGGTCACTCCCAGCACCCGCTCGCCGGGAGTACGGGCATCGAGTTCCCAACCCAAACAGAGAAACAGTATGCCCTGAAAGAAAAAGAAATAGAGAAACACATATAAATCCTATTCCCTTAAATAACAATGATCAGCAGGAACATTCGTCCAACTCCGTTGTCCTGGCTGAACTACTGTAACAGTATTGTCCTCCCCTCGGGCTATAATTTCAGCAGGTTGAGGAGGACCTGGGTGTGCAGGGTCCTGATGCCATACCCGACCACCCACACCCCTCCCAGTAGACCCAAACCCCTGTGTACCTCGCTCAGTGACTCCCACAAAATCAGAAATTTGAGTAAAAGAGGAGGAATTGACAGGAATTATCAACAATTGTGCTATCCTATCCCCAGCCTGCACCATTACATCCTCCTCAGTGTGATTCATCAGAAGGACTATGACCTCCCCCTGATAATCTCTGTCAATGACACCTCCCACAGGAAGTAAGCCACGAAGAGCCCAACTGGAACGGGCCACAATCTGAGCATAATGGCCAGCTGGGAGAGATAAAGCAAACCCGGCTGGAAATTTTGTCACCACTCGGGACGCACAAAGAGTGTCAAAGAGGGCTACAAGATCAAAACCAGCAGCGTCAATCGTATGACGGAGCGGTATAACAGCTTTCGGATGTAAGAGCTTAACTCCCAGGGTGACATGTGTACTGGGCAAGACTTGAAGATGGGGAGTCAACATACGCATCAATGGTGTTTCACTCTCCCCTATTGGACGATTATTGAGGATAGTAACTGCTGGGTACAAATATTTGCGCCATTGCGCAAGAGTGTGAGTAGGAGTTAATTTCCGGATCTGTGTTTTCAACAGACCGTTCATACGTTCCACAAGACCAGCAGCTTGTGGATAATAGGGAATATGGAAAACCCATTCAATGTTAAATTGGGCGCAAAAGGCAGTAACAGGATGATTTTTGAAATGAGAGCCATTATCACTTTGAATTTGCAGTGGAACGCCATAATGTCTACATATGGATTCCAAAGAACAATAGTCTGCTGAGCTGTAGCTCTACGACAAGGGTGGACTAACAAAAATCCTGAATAAGTATCCAAGGCAACACAGACATATTGACATCCCTGCGAAATTGGTAAAGGGCCAATATAATCTAGTTGCCAAATTTGGCCAGGTAACTTACCTCGAGCAAGTGTACCTTTGACTGGGTGTGGTATAGGGCGTTTAGTCAAATATTGACAAACAGGACAGTGAGCAATAACATTTTTAATGGTAGAAAGAGACAATGCTAACCCACGCTGCCGCGCCCAGTGATAGGTGGCTTGCTCTCCGAGATGTCCACATTTTTGATGTGCCCAGCTTGCAATACTGGTCTCTTCTTCACCCCGATGAATAGTAGAATCATCTGTTCCAGAGATGACATTCGTGTGAATAGTAGCTAAGGAATCTGCTGTCTGATTAAAAATATGATCAGAGGTTATAGGGGAAACATGTGCATCAACATGATAGACATAGGCAGAAGTAGATTGCAAAAATTCACTAATTTCTTGCCATAACTGTGATCCCCAAACCAGTTTAGTATGAATATACCAATCATTCTGTTTCCATGTAGGTAACCAGGTTGTTAATCCATTTGCCACAGCCCATGAATCAGTATATATGTATGCCTCTGGCGCATTTTGTTTAAGTACCAGATAGACTGCATATAATTCAGCATATTGACTACTCCCATCTGGGCCCGTGCTCTGCAATATCTGTTGTGTATGAGGATTGTACGCCACACTTTTCCATGCCCGCTTACCATCAGTATACTTGGCTGTACCATCAGTAAACCAGGCATACTGACGTTGGTCAATAGTTAATTGGTCGTAAGGTACTCCCCATTTAGCAACATGATGGGTGGCACTACCACTACCACCCCCAGACACTAATACTTCCTCCCCCTCACCTACGGGAATCTGAGCAATTTGTTCATGTAATTGCGAGACCCCATTGGGACCACTTTTAGTCTGCCTATTTTGGATGTACCACTTCCACTTTATAATAGATGCCTCCTGTGCATGGCCAATTTTATGAGTATGTGGTTCACTATTAATCCAAGTTAAAATTGGAATTTCTGGTCTCAAAATTACTTCATGCCCCAAAGTTAGTTGTTCACTTTCCACAAGGGCCCAATAACAAGCCAACAATTGTTTCTCAAAGGGTATATATCGTTGAGCTGCATCAGGTAATCTACGTGTCCAAAATCCTAACGGACAACGTTTCCCATCTTGTTTCTGCCACATGCTCCAATTGGCATACTCTGCATGCACTGATACTTGTAATTCAATTGGATCATTGGCACGTATTGGCCACAGACTGACACTTTGTTGTACTACTAACTTGGCTTGGTCAAAAGCCTGTTGCTCTGTAGCACCCCACTGAAATACACATTTCTTTCGTGTTACTCTGTATAATGGCTGTAACACCTGCCCCAAGTGTGGGATATGTTTACGCCAAAATCCAAACAACCCAATAAATTTCTGTGTTTGCTGTTTGGTAACCGGTACTGGAAATTCTGCTATTTTGTTTAGTGCTTTCTCAGTAATTTCCTGGTGTCCTTTATTCCAATTAATTCCCAGAAACTTCACTGTCTGGGCGGGTCCCTGGATTTTTGCTGGGTTAATTTCCCAACCCTTATTCTTCATGTGTTGTACTAGTTGTTCTAGCCCAGAGGCCACTAACTCCTCTGTATCCCCTTGGATTAGTATGTCATCAATATAGTGGGTTAACTCTAGACCTGGTGGCAACGATAGTGCATCTAGATGTTGCGCTACCACCCTATGACAAATTGTAGGACTATGCAACCATCCCTGTGGCAACCGTGTAAACGTGTACTGCCTTCCCTGCCACGTAAATGCAAATTGCTCCCAAAATTCCTCTTTTAAGGCTATTGTAAAGAAGGCATTTGCTAAATCTATCACTGCATACCATTTTCCTTTTCTATTTTGTTTGTTCTCAATTAAAATTACAATGTCGGGGACTGCAGCATGCAACGGGGGTGTAACCTTATTCAATTGACGGTAATCTACTGTCATCTGCCAGGATCCATCAGATTTCTTCACTGGCCATACTGGATTATTCCATTTGGTAGTAACTGGGACAATAACCCCTACCTCTTGTAATTCCTGTATTGTTCGCGTAATTTCTGCAATACCACCAGGAATCCGATATTGCTTTTGTGCAACTAATTGAGTGGCGGCTGGTATGGTGAGAGGCTCATCAACAATTTTTCCCACTAATACTGCGTGAATATTATAAGTGGAAATATATTTCAAACACCGGGGAACTGCGGGAGACGTTCCAAATTGCCAACTTCCCCCTTCAATAGTAAGTTTTAAACCTCTCAGAATATCCATACCAATTATATATTCTGGCACTGGCGTAATCATTACAGCATACTTTTGGAGCTGTAAATCCCCAATTTGCATAGCCAATTGTGTTTCCACTGCAGAAATACTCTTCCCCCCGAGTCCTACAATATTACACTTTGGTCCTTTAAACTTAGAAGGGTTACCAGCTATAATCGTTGCTTCTGCTCCAGTATCTATCAAAGCTCGTACTTGTTGAAAATTTCCCGGACTCCATTGTATTACAACATCAATATAGGGACGCGGATCAATTTTTACATTGCATCCCCGTACTAGTCAATCCTCTCTAAACGGATTGGTTTCTGCTTTAGATGGGGGCAGAGTAGTAGTGGATGGAAGTGTCATTCTCTGCAGGAGAGTACGGACCTCATGAAACAAATCTGAATAGTCCGGACCCTCCACAGGTGGGGCTGAAGGAAGTTTTTCTTTTCCCACTGTCCGGGTTTTCCGAACCGGTTTCATCCCTCTCTTATCCAATCCTAATTTTTTATATTGCTGCCATAACTCTCCAGTGGGAATTCCATCTATTTTCTCCCGAGCCACCCCTGCTTGTAGTAGAGCGGCAAACATATCCTTACGAGATACTCGCTCTACCTCTGAACCTTGCCCCTTCGGCCCTTCCCCAATTCTCTGCCCCTCATTATTTTTCCTATCTGTTAGCTTCAGACTCCAATCCCCCAAATCTCCTAATTGCTCGATTTTATCCATAATGCCCTCCAACGGGTTATCTGTTTCATTCATCAACAGAGTCAAAATAACTTGTTTATACATTGGAGGAGACCCTTTAATTACTTTGTTTCTAATTGCCGCTGACATAGGCACTTGGGTAAGTGTATCCATCTGTCCTGTGACAATACACACTTTCATTGCCTCTTCCTTTAATCGCTGGATACAATCTTTCAAAGTATACCAAGGCTTGTCATCCCCAGGCCAATCTGATTCTAAAGGGTACTTTCTACGACACCCTGTTCCCACTAACTCAATCAGAGTAGTAGCCTCTGACCCATTCCCATCAGGCATTGCTAAACTATGTTCCCGAAATGCACTTTGAATTATAGCATCTCGAGATAAAGGTATAAATTTCAAACAGTCCTCATTGTCCATCCGTATCCCCATTGCCCCAGTATCATGCAGCCTTACACACCAAGCAATAAGGGATTCATTTGGACGCTGCTGGAATTGCTGCATGATATTGAGAATTTCTTGTTGCGTATAGTCTTCTGCTAAATCCATGCGCACTGGTGCTGCCCCACCCAACTGTGCTCGTCGCCGAATTATCGGCTTCATTTCCGGAGCAGCACTTTCCTCACCCCCTGACTCACTCTCGGGTGTGGAAGACCAGATATCCCCATCCCACTTCTCAGGATCCCATCCGTTAGGATTCTGTGTGGCAGTAGCCATCACCTTTGCAACCTTTACCTTACTCACACGCCCTCTCCTTTTCCGATACTTATACTGCGCTACTCGCACCGCCGCCCGCTCAGCAATTTGCTGGTACCCCGTACACTTATCCATCATCAATTTGCCCTGACACTGTGACATTACCAAGTCGCTTTTCAATGTCAGAATCTCAGCCTGTGATTCCAACAGCTTCTGTTGTAATAACAGATTCTGCTGGTGCATCAGGCGATATGCCGACAACAAAATCCACCCTCTCCGACCCACAGTTCTTAACTCTTTCCCTTTAACCACAGGGGCATTTTGTAAACATTTCAACACATCCTCACACATTCCCTCTCCTAAACATACCTCCCAATTCTCACTCAACCCAGTATCTGTCGCCCATTCTGTTGCCAATGCCTGATATGGGTATTTATCCCATCCAGGAATCGCAAACAGCTGCGGAAGCTGTGCCTGCACAGCCTCCTGATGAGATTTGCTCTTCTTCCCTTTCTTCAACATATTCACAAAACAATAAAACAATAAAACAAGTATATATTCACAAATGTAATCACCGTAACAACAATGCGATATCCTGCCGACTACGCCAAATTGTAACACTAGGGGGCGCTGTGCTTATGACAACACAAAAGCCACCAGACACAATATGCGGTATATCGCTTTTATTGGTGATACATATGTGAACACATACACCAAGATACTTACAGCACCCGCAATTCAGTCAGCATCTGGGAAGACCACCAGGGAAGCACTAGCTCTTCCTCAGAGATTGCAGGGACATCACTGAACCAGGCGTCCCTTACGTTCAGGCAAGCTTCTAAAGCAAGTCCGGTGCTCTCGCCTCTTTTATAGTGTGAAACAGAGGTGCCTTTCCCAGACCTGCACAAGCTGAAGGTGCCTTTCCCAGAGGTGCTGGCATCCCTTAAACAACCAGCCTGTTTCCCATAACAGAGAATATCAACACATAATTACAGCCAAAACATTCCACTCATTCCATCCCCAGCTGACCTTCAATCCCATGTATTACATGTGCAGTAACGGAGCTTTCTCCCTTGCACATGTATTCGAATCAAAGATGGTCCCTTTATGCTTGAGTCAGTGAATCAAACCAGCATAAAGGGACCATCTTTGATTGAAGTACATGTGCAGGGGAGAAACTTTGTCCCAATGTTGAAGGTTCTTGGTGCTTTTTTTTTGCTATTTAGCATTAGCACATGGCCATTAATACAAAAAAGTAGAAAATTGGCCATTTTATGGCTGTAGTAAAAATGGTTTTGGAGTGTGGGTAGAACCCACATGAGCACACTAAGGCCATGTTTTACTGCAGCTCAGTAAAAGGACCCTATAGACTGTGAGTCAACTAGGGACAGAGAAAGTTGCCTGCATATGATAAATGTAAACTGCTTTGGTTGTATGACAGAAAGGTGGTATCTCTAATCTATGATCCTTTACCCTTTAATGAGGCTTACTGCTCCAACTAGAAAGTCTGAAATTTGTGTGTTTTACATATTTCTATAGATAATTATGTATGTATATTTTGTAATCTGCCAAGAATTGTAATTGTGCAGATTTTAAAAATAAATTAAATTATGATTACTTTACTAAATTGAGGTCATTTTAGAATGGTAGTATGACAGAGTTTAAAACGGGGTTAGACGATTTCCTAAAGGACAAGTCCATAAACCACTACTAAATGGACTTGGGAAAAATCCACAATTCCAGGAATAACATGTATAGAATGTTTGTATGTTTTGGGAAGCTTGCCAGGTGCCCTTGGCGTGGATTGGCCGCTGTCGTGGACAGGATGCTGGGCTCGTGGACCCTTGGTCTTTTCCCAGTGTGGCATTACTTATGTACTTATCTACATATGTGAATAACAGCTTTTATGTGTATGAATGGCATACACCTGTAAATACCAGTTTTTGCAATGGTGCTATTCACACATGTAGATGGTACGAGACATAAATTTTAAGGGGGAGTGTTCTGTACAGTCAAAAAAAGATTATCGTGGGAAAATAGAGTAAATGCTGTGCTAGAGCACAGCTTACTGCATTGGGGCCTAAGTGGATGTAGATCTGTACAGATCATGTATTTGTAGGTATATACTTAGCGATATCTACATTATTCCCAAATTTTGGCAGCTGTTGTGAGAATTGTTGTTGGCAGGGGCAGACTGACAGTGCTCTGGGCCCCCAAGCAGTAAGGGTCATTGGTTCCCCCCCCAGGCACTGCTTGCTCCCCTTCGACACACTGCCATCCCCCCACACACACTTGTGCACCCTCCCTATTCCTACTTTGAAGGACCCAGGTGGTCTAGTGGCCTTTTCAGGGGTAGGAAAGATCCCCCCTCTTTCCTGCCCGCTGCCACTGCTCTGCCTGACACTGCTGTGTTTTCAACATGGCTGCAGAGACTTCCTGCCCCCGAAGGAGCCTGTAGTTTGCAGGGGGTGGGGAAGCCTCTGGCCCTCCAAAGCTTTTGGGCCCCTGGTTGTTGGTTTTTAAGACTTTACATGATTCAGTTCCTGCTTATTTTGAAAAGGTGTTGCAGTATCTCGCTCTTGAATATTCATTGTGGATATTCTGAAAACCTGATGGCTGGGGTGCCTCCAGGACCAGGTTTGGGAACCACTGGTTTATGTAATTATGAAACATGAAAAAGAACTACCAAGATAGCACAAAAATAAGGTATTCCAACAGTGGGGCCTATGAAGAATTTTTGGTGCCACCTGTCATGACCATGACTAAGGAGAACCTGAGAAGTGATTCACAGAGGCTCCAAGATATTGTAACTGAGAAAAGGGACCTTCTGGTGGATCATATTTTAAGGTTGCATAATTATTGACATCCCAAAATTGCAATATAATGCACAACAACAGATGTGACGAGAAAGTAAGAGAGACCAAAAATGATCTGGTGCAGCACATTCAAAGATTTTCAGTACCTTGGTACAAACTGCCAAGAGAAGGGAAAAACTTGCAGCTGACTAACATGTGGGAGAACACTTGTTGCCCAAAGTGCCCGGGTACATAGGCAAGCCCAAGTCTAAGTACGTCTAAAAATGTTTTATGCATGTATATTAATACATACACACTAAAACAATGCACTGCAAGTGCTATTACTGAATTTCAGCAAAGCCTTTGACATTGTTTACTTTATTTTTGTCATATATAAGTAGTCTTAAGTATGGGGCCTGAGGTGGTTGACTTGGAAGTGGAGGAGTAGCTTAGAGGTTAAGAACAGTAGACTGAAAACTAGGGAAGCTAGGGCTGTGATCTTTCAACCATTCCTTTTCAATCTGAGCAAAACACCTCAGGCACAAAATTAGATTGGAAGAAGTCCTGTGGGAAAAGGGAAATAGCTAAAGCTTGCACTAAATCCAAAATTCCTACTTTTCTCTAATGCACCTGAATCTAACTTGTCTTGAATTACTATTAAAAAGTATGAGTTAAAAGATTAGAAGGGTTGATTAGTAGACAAGAGGGTAATAGTAAACAGAATTACCCTATGGAAAAAGGGGAAGGAACCAGCAGGAATCCCATTCAGTTTTAGGGCTATTTATTCAGATGGACTTTTAAGCCTTATACAGACTTCATGCCTGCACAAAACATTAAGGAACGCCTATGTATAATAACAGTATGTAAAGAACCCTGCCAGATCCCACAAGATTCTCTGGTCTCCAATACGCCTTGTTTCGTCTGCTCCGAAAAGCTGTAGGAGTGGTGACTGGTGAGAAACTGTTGCTCATTGGATACTGACGCGATGTGTTGTTTTTATGATTGGCTCAGAAAAGAAGCCTGTTTTGGAATTCGAAAGACAATAGGGAGCGGACGGAACAATACCCAGAACAGCGAAAACTGCTGAAACACTGTTGATGTAAACTCGGCCGACGTCATCTCACTCTAAAGAAGTTCCGGGGGTTGGCAACGATCTAGTGTGTCCCCACCCCCGAACTTAAAGGCGAGTGCGACCCTATTTCAACACAGTTATAGTTGTGCAAGGGAATGTATGTAAACAAATTTAAACATTTTGATGGGCTGATTTTTTTTTGACATGTTAAAAGAAAAATGGACTAATTTAGGTATGATTCGAATCTGTGCTTTCAGCCATAGTACTTCCTCGCTGTGCCATTTAGGAACGCCAGAGCAAACTACGGATAAACAAATACATCAGAAAACACCAAAATGCTCCAAATCTATTACAACCTCAATCCTGCGGAAGGAAAGGGAAAGAACGGCTGTCGACTGCGCCTCGCCATGACATCATTGCGCGATAGGACGAGCTCAGCTGACGTGTTTTGTCTATGTGTGTGTGCGCGCGCGCCACCAGGCAGTCAGCCAGAGCGTGGGCGGACGGACCAGCGGCGCAGGCGCGAGCCTGTGTGCTGGAGCGGTGAGCAGGTTGCTCGCATAGCAGCCAGGACTGCTGCTGCTGCGGTAGAGCTCCTCGCGGGTGACGGCTGCCGGGTTTTCCTGGCACCGTGTCACTTCGCCAGGGATTTTCCTGCCACGGTGGAACCGTTCCGGCCCGAAGAGGAGAAGGGCGACAGCTCGGAAGGAGGGATGATCTCGCTGATGCAGCGGCGGCGGGAGGCGGAGAGTGAGAGCTGGAAAGAGGCGGCAGCAGTTCATCCTTGTCCGCCGGTGTCTCTGCCTCCTCCCCGCGCCGCTGCCGCCGATCAGCGGAGCATCGGGCTGTGGGTTCTGCTGCTTTTGCTGCTCGGTGCCGCGCAGGGTTGCGGGCTGGAGACAGATGCAGGTCCCGTGGACGGGAGAATGAGCTCCGCGCCGGGGACCCCCGCCGTCATCACAGGTAAGCGCGCAGACAGGGAGGGAGGGGGTTGGCTGGGATCCGCGCTGTATCTGGCCGGTGAGCCTCCGATAGCTGCCTTTGGCGTGTGCTCTGCCCTCCCCCACACCAGGGACATCCTTGTGCTGTGACCGGTGCTGCCGGAAAGACATGTCGCGGCAAGAGGATGCTGAGCTGTTCAGAGGGAGGCCCTTAAAAAGGGGCGCCCCAGGAACCGGAGATCGATAGGTTGCAAAAGTCTATGGCATAGATTTGCACAGTTGGCTGGGATATCTCTCCCGGGGCACATGGTATACGTTATTTATTTATTTATTTTAATAAGTATTGGGTATAGCGTTTTATAGAAGTAATCATAAATGTGTGAGATCCTCAAATAATGTATAAGGAGACAAGGTACAAAATGCCTGTTATAGAGTTAGTGCTGCTTCGCTAGTCAAAGCTGCAGAGGACATAACTGCTGTGCCTGTGCAGTCAGTGGGTAGTACATTTCTCGAGCAGATGAAAGATGTCTCACTTCCCGATAGTTTTGTAGGTCTGTCTTGAATAACTTAGATGCCACTTGCAAGAAATACATTTCACTGATAATATATGCCGTTTTTTACGTTGTGGATTTTCTGTATAGATGCCTTTGATATAAGGTATAATAGATGCTTTGTATAATAAGGCCTTGATGTAGTATAACTTTGCACTCCTCTTCATTGCATGGTGTTTTAAGGTAAGTTCTTAAAAAACAAAACAAACCCCTTTTATCCCAGTTACAGTAAACTTTACCACTGCTGTAGTTAACATGTAATTAGTGTTTACTGTCAGAAAAGGACCATATACACTGCCTTGGTAACATGGTGCTGTTTGTTATATGGTGGGTAAAATCTTCTCTTCCTGTTGGTGTGTGAGTGGGGATTGGTTCACGCACAGTCTCGAAGGGAGAATTTAAAAAAGACAGTCCGGTTGGACTCCCTGATCCCCCATGTCATAATTTCCTGGACACCCCCACCTTTCCCAGTGAGAGTCCACTTCCTCTAGGCGTCTGATCCAGGGCATAGGGATGCCCTTGACAAGAGAACCTTCAGTGGCGAACTGGTCCCCCTTCCATCTCTAAAGTCAACAGGCAGGAGCAATTCCTGCTCACTGCTGCTGTTGGTACCACCATCTTCCAAAATGTGTTAAGCTTGGCAAACAAATCAATGTTTCCTAACTAAAAGAAACACTCCCTTGACAGTGCATCCCTACTTGGGGTTAAGTGCTGCCATTTTGGAAGATAGCAGTGTGGGAGGCAGGAGCAAGTGGGCAACCCTCCTGCCTCACAGCTTTAGAGGTGGGTGAGGCATTGGGTGATCTGGGGAGTCCACTTGGACCACCATGTTGTGTTTTTTTGAAGAGTTAGGTTCCAGGGTCTTGGGTAATCTGAGGTGATGTGCAGCACTTCACATCAGATCACCCTTTTATTCTCTTGCTGCATTTTTATGCCATTAAAGATTCAGTGCTAGAAGACAAGTAAACAAAACTGTTAGATTTTAGTATAGTTTTTTTTTTTTTACATAGGGAACAATTTGTCAATTAGGGATTTGAATGACCAGTGCACTACCCTTTAGCAAAGTGCTTTTACCACTGTTTTTCCAGTGTTAAACCTTTTTACAGCACTTAGTGTAAGATTATCGTGGGAAAATGGAGCAAACACTGTGCTGATGGAGAGCACAGCTTATTGCATCAGGGCCTTGGTGGATGTTGATCAGTATAGATCATGTATTTGTAGGTATATACTTGGTGAAATCTACATTATTCCCAAATCTTGGCTGCTGTTGTAAGAATTGTTGTTGGTTTTTAAGACTTTACATGATTCAGTTCCTGCTTATTTTGTAAAGGTGTTGTAGTAGTATATGCCTACTCGGGCGTTGCGATTAGTGACTTCACAGAAGTTGATTGTGCCTTTATTGAGTCTGTTGCGTTTTTCCGTTACTGCAAAGGCAGCATTGTCTTATAGTTGCCATTGAGGCTGCATTTATTGCAGGATGTTGATACGTTTAAGAAACTGTTAAAAGCATTGTTATTTTTACAGGCATACTTGGGGATTTAGGTGATTTTTCTGTTTTTACTTTTTTGAATGAGGAGTGAAGAAATGGTGTTTCTGAATTTTATGTGATGATTATATATGCATGTTTTATGTTACTGTTTTAATTATTATGCATTTTGTTATACCCACCTAGTTAATAGGCGGACTATACATGCTTGACTAAAATAAATAGAGGCTGACCACAGACTAGACCAACTCGGGAGAACGATCAATAAAGCATTTTCATCAAGATCAGCTCCCAAGTTGGTCTAGTCTTTGGTCAGCCTCTACTTTTTGTGTACTATGTGGATCCGTCGTAGAGGTTTTTCCAGTTCTATTGTTCCTGACTAAAATAAATAACACGTTCTGCATTATGGGTTCGAAAGAAGATTGTCATCGATCATGTATCTTCTTATAACTTGTGATATGGAAAATTCTTTTATGAGCTGTTCTTAAAATGTTTACTATGGGGTAGATATTTAGTGGGGTTAAGCAGGTTGGAAAGGCTTCTGCACACTTAAATCTGACTCAGTTGGCTATCTCTGCATATTCTGCAGCGCTGAATTGCACAGTACTGCTTATTTTATTTATTTGGATTTTGCTCACACCTTTTTCAGTAGTAGCTCAAGGTGAGTTACATTCAGGTACACTGGGTATTTCACTGTCCCTAAAGGGCTCACAATCTAGGGGGTATGTTTACTAAGGTGTGCTGTAGGTGCGTTAGCGTTTTGAATGTGTGTTAATGCGCCCATAGGAATGTATTGGCGTGTTAGCATTTAACTCTCCTTAACTTTAAAGGTGCGTTCAAAATGCTAACGCGCCTTAGTAAACATACCCCATAGTTTGTTCCTGAGGAAATGGAAGGTTAAGTGACTTGCCCAAGATCAGAAGGAGCAGCAGTGGGATTTGAACCGGGCACATCTGGATGTCAAGACTGATGCTGTAACCACTAGGCCACTCCTCCACTTTTGGCCACTGCAGTACTATATGGTTAGTGCCCTGTTCCAAGGAGTTTTTATGATAGGAAATGGCATGATGTCAAAAAGTTGAAGCTATCTCCCCTGCACAGCCGCCTTATTGCATGACCCTCCAGACATTTGCAGACACTATTGAAAACAATAGAAATCTTGAGGTTTATTGACTGACTGTGTGTATGTTTTATTTTTTATTTGGCAGCTGCTTTTTTTTAATTTATTTGAAAGTTTCCCATATGTAACCTGAGGTTTGTTGTTTTCTTTTAACCTCTTGGGGGTGGGGTTCCCATAACTAGGCCCCAAGGCTCAAGTCAGAGCTGGAGTCTTTCTTAAAGCTGCCCCCTACAAAGAGTAAGACTCTTGCGGCTTCAAAAACAGTCTACCGCTCTGGAGTGCCTGTCCCAGGACCCCCCAGAGGTAACAAAAAAAAAAATCTCAGGTTACATATCTGAAGCTTTCAAATAAAATTAGAAAAAGAAAAACACATATAGGCAGTTATAACCTTCACAAGTTTGCTGTTGTTTTCAATAGCGTTTGCGAATGTTTGGGAGTCAAAAAGCAGCAAGGCAGGTGGTCCGCCAATATGAAAAATAAAACAACAAGGCAGATCTTGTAAAAACCACAGTTTTTATTAATAGATTAAAAGCTCCCAGAAATTTAACATAAAATGCCTGATATGGCCATGTTTCACCAGTATAAAATGGCTGTGTCAGGGGGCAGTGGATCACCAGCTGATATAAAATTCCCCAAATAGCCTGGCTGGTGTAACTTTTAAAACATGTGCAAGCTAGATTCTAGAATTAGTTTCTCGTAAAAACGCTGGGAGCTTTTATTCTATTAATTAAAACTGCTTTTTGTTTTACAAGGTCTGCTTTTTTGTTTTATCTGCAAAATGTTTGGGGTCACACAATATGGTGGCAAGCTCCGCCCACTGGCTTCAGCCCACAGAATGGGCTAGATAGGCTCATGCTGTCTCCTGTCATAAAACCTCCTTTACCTGAGTGGTCTGTGGGTGGAGTTGGGGAGGAGCCAGCAGTTGTGTGGGCACTGGCGGTGTTCAGTGCTGTTGGCAGATAGACTACCTTTTGTGCAGTCCTATCTTTTCCCACTTAGCCATGCGGGTGCTGACACTGAATATTGGACGGCAACAACTTGGTGGGCCGGATGTTCACTACTGATGGCCAGACATGGCCCTAGCACTGAATTCTCGGCACAGGCAGCTCCTTGTGACTCTGGGCAAGTCACTTAACCCTCCATTGCCCCATGTAAGCCGCATTGAGCCTGCCATGAGTGGGAAAGCGCAGGGTACAAATGTAACAAAAAAAACCAAAACATCAGGGGATATATATCAAAAGGAGAATACAAAAATAGATGCAACAAGTGTATTTGTGGATTCTGAACACAAATATTGCCTTTTCTGATTAATCATTGCTTTATTTTATATAGAAATGTTAAAATGATTTCAGTTGACATGGTTGGGAGATGATAATTTGCATATACTAGCTGTCCTAGGCAAAGGCAGTTTGAATGAAATGCCTGTTGCTAAGAGCACTGTTGCTTTAATCTGCCTTTTCACCTGTGCAAAATACTGTTGCTAGCACTGAGGGCCTCTAGGTTATGGGTGCGAAAACTGATAAACAACCATCAGTAGAATGGTTCAGCAAACTGGAAGTTTTACTTAATGCCTCTTGAATTTGGCTGTTGATTGGACAATGTGAACCTCCCATCTTTTAATTGTAGATGAATTTAGTGCCTAGATAATAACTTCCTTTTAAGTTATCAGAAGAAATCTATAGTTTCGTTTAGCACAGTTTTTATTTTATGAGTTTTGTATAGTGTACATTGCTTTGTAGAAGTCTTCACACTGTTGTACATTTTTTTTTTACATTCTGCTGTCTAAAAAAAATAGCAGTGCCAATGCGTTTAAAATAAGAGTTTGTTTTGCTTATACACAGCTTTCTCTATCCCTTCAACATGAAGGGCTGTAGAGAAAGTGAAAAGTTAAGAACAGAAGGATCAAGAATGGTGGCGTTCCTATGTTGGCTGCCACCTGGGGCGCATTGCTGCTGCGCACACCCCTGGCGCATCACCTCCTGGGAGTGCAGGGAGCAGTCACTCGGCTGTCAGCTCTGCTGGTTCCCTGCTCCGTAACAGAAAGGAATGTCAGAGGAAGCAGGGAACCAGCAGAGCCGACAGCTGCGAATCTGCTCCCTGCACCCCCTTCCCACTTCACCACCCTTGGTATGCCACTGGTCAAGAATGAAGTCTTCACATTAATGGACTCAGTATTTGGTGAAGATCCCTTTTGTAGCCAGAACAGCCGTGAGCCATTTAGCATAAATGTTTACCAAATTTCTATAGTGGGATTATGCATTCTTGTTGGCAGAATAGCTCAAGCACTTTGAGGTTGGCTGGGGCCATCTGTTGCCCTGCACTTTTCAAGTGTTGCCACAAAGTGTGGGCTTTTTACCGGGACAATCCAGGACTTTTATTATCTTCTTTCTGAACCATTATATTGTTGCTTTGGCTGTGTGCTAAGGATCATTCAAGTTTACTTCTATTTTGACTATATGGCCTATCAAGGATCCAGCTAAATGGTTTACAAACAATATAATACTGAGCAAGTTATAAGAATAGAGAGATGCAAAGGGAGAGGAAGACAATAGATTGATTTATTTCAGTGTTTATATACCGCATCGACCTAAGCGATATGCAGTTTTCTTTTTCAGGTACTGGTACTGTCCCTAACAGGCTTACAGTATAAGTAATGGAGGGGTAAGTCACTGGAACTGCAGAGGGAATTGAACCCGGTTCTCCGGGATCTCAACCCACTGCTGACAATTAGGCAGCAGCAGGAATAGAACCTGGTTCCCCGGGTCCACAACCAGCTGCACTAACCATTAGGCCACTCCTCCACTCCAGATAAAGAAATACTTTGTAAATAGGAGAGACTAAAAAGGGGAGGGAGTAGGGTAGGTTCAGTATCACTGTTATCCTGTCATGCCCCCTTGCTAGACTTTTTTCGGTGGCATAGGAGTTGAAGTTCTTCAGTGAAAAGATTTTTCAAAGAAGTATGTTTTTTAGACAGGCTTTAAATTTGGCAAATGGTAGGTTGTTCCAAAGGGTTGGACTCATTACATTAAAAAGACTACTTCAAATGAAGAAGTGTTGGGTTTGAGAACTTAGAAAACTTGGTGATTGGTAGGAGATCAGAAGACACAATAGAAAGAGTGGAAGACTAGAACTTTATATTGTATGAATTAGGGTTAGAATTTTAAATGAAATATTGGATGCAATCAGTAGCCAGTGCTAGTGGAAACAGCGTGATCCCATTTGTGTGCTCCCTGTTATTAGTTTAACTGAATCAGCTGAAGGTGCCATGATGTAATGTCCTGTTTCGCAGAGGAGGAGGGACACCGGCAGCGGGTGGAGCACATAGAGCTATGATGATGATCCCGGTTGCAGCTTCATTTTGTTCTCGACCAAGTTGCCGGGCCAAGGCAGCGGGGTGAACCAGTGAGTGAGGGACAGGGTAGGGAAGGGAATCTGTTTGCAGTTCCTTGAGGGGCTGGGGAAGCCTAAGCTGTGGCGCATAGGCACCATATGGGGGAGCAACCGTGTCTCCTGCCCCTAGCTGCGCCTCTGCACCCCCGATCAAGACAAAAGCAGTAGCTCTGATCTCTCTTGATCCACTTTTGTATAAATGTGTAGGTAGTGATGCCAAGAAGAATGGTTTATCTTGTTTTGGTGAGGTTTGAATTCTTCTTGATATAGATGACAGCTTTAGTGTCTTCTAGGAATTTTGTGAGTTGATCTCCTTCAGTTTTTTCTGCTGGTTTTGAATGACATACTTGTAGATTTGTATAATCATTGTGCTTTTTGAAAGGCAAATCTTCTCAGTCCCTGTGGCTATATTTGCAAGGGTGTCTTACATGTTTTCTTCCTTCAGCTCCTGTTTTTGACATACTATACTTTGGAATAATTTATGACGTTAGGGATGTCTGCAGACATACGTTTTACTGGAGAATACTGCATTGTGATGTAGAGTTGGTTAAGTGGAAATGAAATAAAGACTCTTCTCTAAGCAATAGTGGAAAGTGAAACAACAATATTGGTGTTAGGGCTGCCAGCTTACCAGCAGAATTGCTCTGGTCCAGATAAACATATGCACAAATGAGAAAGCAAACAGTGAGTAGGGTTGTGTTGAATCATTAAACTTTCAGAAATCTGAAAAATGAATACAGTACTTGTAATATTGATGTAATCTAATCCGAGACCTCAAAGATAATTCTTTTTTAAAAATGGTTCAGTGTTTTATTTAGAGACTAGTAAAAAAGGCTCGTTTCTGACGCAAATCAAATGGGCGCTAGCAAGGTTTTCCTCAGAGTGTGTGTGTGACAGAGAGAGAGTGAGACTGGGTGCGAGTGTGTCTGTGTGAGAATGAGAGTGTGTTTGCCAGGGGCCCTCCCTCCTCCCCCTCTGCCCTCCCCTCTCCCCTCCCTCCGAGTTTCAGGGTCATCCCCTCCTTATGATGCCAAAAACCAGTACAGGGTTGAATGGGCTAGAGGCGGTGTCCCGGTGGTGCGTTGGCGGGAGGGAGGAGGTTTAGGCAATTGTTTGTTTTTTAATGAGTTGGCCAAGCATGGAGTTATTGGCGGGTAATAGTAGGCTAGCATGAGGGCAGGCTCCGCTGGGTACGGGCGGTTCCTGACGGTCAGGCGGCGCGTGTTATTTTGCGGAGGCTGGGCCGGCCCGGTTCTACGGAGACGCTTGTTGCATGTATTTCCGCGGGGTTGCCCTTTGCTGCCATCCCCACACATTTGTGAAATCTCCGCTGCTGTTCCTGAAGGGCTGTGCTTGAAGAAGTGGAATTGTGTGTACAGATAGGCCCCCTCCCTACAAAGTTTTTAAGTCGTCTTCACTCCTTCACTTACCTGTTCGGGTCGGGAGGGCGTCTAATTCGGGAGTCATGGGAGGGCGGCTGTTGAGCGCCTGTGTGTGTGTGTGTGTGTGGGGGGGGGTTAACATTGTTGGCGAGCTGGGAGGGTGTGTCGTGTGTCTGTCAGTGTTTTGCCTTCGACGTCATGACGTTGTGACGCGAGGGCAGGGCAGAGAGACATGGTGAGTCGGATGGCTTCACCATTACGATCCCTTCACTGAAGCCACGGAGTCAGCTTCAGATCGTTGAGGGTGTGTTTTACATAGTAACATAGTAGATGACAGCAGAAAAAGACCTTCACGGTCCATCCAGTCTGCCCAACAAGATAAACTCACATGTGCTACTTTTTGTGTATACCCTACCTTGATTTGTACCTGTCCTCTTCAGGGCACAGACTGTATAAGTCTGCCCAGCACTATCCCCGCCTCCCAACCACCCAATCTCGGATAAGCTCCTGAGGATCCATTCCTTCTGAACAGGATTCCTTTATGTTTATCCCACGCATATTTGAATTCCATTACCGTTTTCATTTCCACCACCTCCCACGGGAGGGCATTCCAAGCATCCACCACTCTCTCCGTGAAGAAAAACTTCCTGACATTTTTCTTGAGTCTGCCCCCCTTCAATCTCATTTCATGTCCTCTCGTTCTACCGCCTTCCCCTCTCCGGAAAAGGTTCGTTTGCAGATTAATACCTTTCAAATATTTGAACGTCTGTATCATATCACCCCTGTTTCTCCTTTCCTCTAGTAGATTTATTTCAGTCTGAAATGTTTTAAACCAGGACTGCAAGAAAACTCAGGTGTCTGCTTACTCAGATGTCATTCATTTTGGAGACTGGCACCTAACACCAAGCAGAACAGCTGGGGCTGGGTTGGAACAGTGGCTGACTAAACTAGAACTGTCACTGGGACATGATGCAGAGAGAGGGATTGGAGCTAGAGGAAGACTGGAGGTCTAGGATTAGGAAACATAGTGGCTACCCTGGCCTACTGTTCCCTCTAAGCTGGAGTCCTCCAGCAGCATTGCTGCCAGTGGAGGGGTTGTGCTTCAATATTGTGTTTTCAGTCGCTAGGGACAGGCAGGTTCCCAGGTGTCCTGCAGAGCTTTCCTGTCCCTCACTATTGAAAATGTGATAGTGAAACAGCACCCTCCACTGGCAGGACTGTAGGTGGGGGACTCCCGCTCAACTTAGAGGGAACAGTGCCCCCCACCTCCCCATGCTGGGGCTGGAAGGACTTTGGTCCATTGTGGTGGGAAGGACTTTGTGTTTACGTCAAAAAGAGCAGAAATGGATCTTCTTCTTTAACTCGGTCGAGCCTGAAGGATTAAATGTTTGTGTTGAATGGTCGGCGTTCTTCTAATTGCATCGGAGATCTGGATTAATGTCCACCTTAATTTGAGATGGTTACATAAAAATAAAAAAATAATAAAAAAAGTGAAAGTATGTTGATACAGCTGGAGGATATGACCTAGTCAAAGACAGATCAAGGAAAGGAAGGAGTTTAAACCCCTTTAAAAATGGAGTCAGTTTCTCTGTGATGGCTATCTGCCAGTAGCATTTCTTGGCTACAGCAGACCAGAGATTTGATCAGAATCGTTGATACAATCAGCGAGAAGTAAAACCCCTGACGCAGCACTAGCGAAATGAGGGCTCCCTGTTGGGTTGAGGAACGGAAAGCACAGAAATGAGCAGAACACTACAGCGGTCTGATGAAGCTAAGTGATTTCTAGCGGTGTTCCTCGTTTTGATCTCATTGAACTGAACTTTATAAATGTATCAAGAGTATATAAATAACTGATCTACAGAATTGTGTAGGCGCACACAATTGCTAGTTAGCAAGAAGAGTTAAAATAAATTTTCTGGGTTGATTGAATGAATAGTAATTGATGGAGTTTTTTTGAAGCTATATGATGGCACGCCTGCTAGGTTGGGCTGGCTGGGTGGCGACACTGAAGCGTTTTTCTCCATCTAATTAAATCTTAGCATCTCTATAGGTGGGTGTGCCCTACATGATATTTACACAGCCGGTGTGAGGTTGTGTTGTGATTTTCAATTAAATTTTAACTGCCAGACCCGCGACCATTCTTCTAATGTTCTGAGATCCCTTCTCGTCGTTTCTACTCCCTCCAGGGTATCCACTCTATTGTCTATTTTCGTGTCATCCGCAAAAGGGCACACCATTCCTTCCAACCCTTCAGCAGTATCTCCCACAAATATATTAAACAGAATAGGCCCCAGCACCGACCCCTGAGGAACTCCACTGCTCACCTTCCTTTCCTCCAAGTGGATTCCATTTACCACCAACCTCTGCCACCTGTCGGTCAACCAGTTTCTTATCCAGTTCACCACTTTCGGCCCTAAGTTCAACCCTTTCAGCTTATTCACGAGTCTTCTGTGGGGGACCGTATCAAAGGCTTTGCTGAAAACGTACCCCCAGATTCTTTACCACAGATGAGATCTTAATTATGGTATCCGATACTTCCACCTCGGAAGGAAAATGGATAGGAGAATCATTGGTTACCAACAAGATCTCATTTTTTGACATATTGAAAGTTAATTGATTCTCAAACATCCAGTGATTCAACCCATCTAAAATCATTTGCAACTGAGTAGCCATAACAGGGACCGGCGGGCTAGAAATGTACAAATAAATAAATAGCCTAATGCTGAGGGAAAGGTGCACAGCTGGAAAAAAGTAAATAAATCCACAAATTTCTGCTGCTTCTCCGTGCTCCACCGCCTAAGAATTTGGCTGGCTTTTTAAATAAGTCCCTTCATTTAGATCTAAACATTAATTTTCCAAAGCAGAAACAACAGCAACAAAACTTTAAAATATGCTTATCAATTTTGAGTGTAGATCTTATTGTAATAAACCTCAAAATTCTTCAGTTCAGTGGCTAGGCAAACATACATACGTTCTATCATTTCTTAGAGACATCTATTACAAAAATATAGACACACTAATACCACACTCTTTCCTTTTCTTCTTCCTTGCTTTTTATATTCTAGTGCTGATTGGCTATTTCTGGCTTCTTCTTTTAATACAGTTTAATATATTGAACAGTTGCAATTTGGGACATGAGTAAATGTATTGATGCTGTTTTCTGATGGTTGTCTGGGTTTGAAAGGTTACGCCTCTCTTTACTTTATGATGTATCTCATATCTTTTCAGTAGTAGTCCAAGGTGAGTTACATTCATGTGTGCTAGATAATTCTCTGTCCTGAGAGGACATATAGGACTAAATTCTGTAATTGGCACCTAAAACAAAATAGCGCTTAGAGCTATTCTATAAATGACACTTAAAACTAGATGCTGTTTATAGAATAGCACAGAGCTGGGAACTGCGACTACATTTAGGCGTGACCATGCACACCAAACCAACCTTGGTGTAAATCCATACCTCCTAAATTAGGTGTTGGTCCCCTTTATTGTATATCAACGCACATAAATTAAAGGAACACCTTCGATCTGATCATGACCCTCCCATGGCCGCACCTCCTTGTTGGACCTGCGCTTAAAATTTACACATGGATCCTGTGTCCAAATTTACGCAAGTAAATTTTAATTAAATCCAATTAGCATCAATCATTGCTTGTTAAAATCTCTATCGTAGTAACCTAGTAAGTGACTGCAGTTAAAGACCTGAATGGGCCATCCAGTCTTCCCAGCATTCACACTCATTATCAACAATGAATGTGATATTACATACTTGATCATGGTCTTTCTGGGACATAGACTGTAGAAGTCCATCCATCTCTGTCTTTGTTCCAACTACTGGTGCTAATTGGCTCACTCAGTTAATGTGCACACACAAATTGGGTGTATGCACAATTTTTAGTGACTCCTGTAGAATAACGGAGAGATAAATGACTTGGTGAAGGACACAGGGAGAGGCAGTGCTGGGCTACACCTCTCATGGATGTTCCACACAGTTTTTGGCCTCATTTTGAGTTCTGAATTGGATGAAATTTGTACCTAGAAGTGTGTGAAAGTGTAATCAATATTTGTAGTTTTATACAGTGAGTGACTGAATATGTAATGCACTGTTGAATTTGGTAGTTATCAGACTGTAGAAACCTTTGCAACTTGCAGATACAAGAGCAGTATAAAAAGTCCCCTGCAAAACATTCATCTTTTACAGCTCCTTGTACAAACCATCATACTCAAGCACATTTTTCACATTCTGCTGTCTAATGCATTTTGTATTGTGTGTTTAAAGTAGATGTTTTTCATTGATATGCACAACATACTGTTCTTTCCCTTTGAGTGTAAAGAATTAAAGAACTATTAAGTAAATATAAACAAGTTTTGATTGCATTAGGCTTTTCGTTCCTTAAAAATATTTGGTAGAAAGTCCATTTGCAGTAAAAACAGCCTAGTGTCAACTTTGAACAGTAGAATGATGTGGTTTATGCCATTTTCTTGGCAAGTGTATATAGAGGGCTGTCTTAAAATTCTGGCACAGATTTTTATTTTTTAATTGGCTTCAGGCCAGAAAACCCAGTTCCAGGCTGGAGATTTTGGGCCAGTCCTGGTTTTGAACTTCTGTTCCAAAGCAGTATGGGATTTGTAGTGCCCGATCCTGCCTATTAAAATCAGTACTGTAAATTCTGTAGTGCACCAGGATGGGGTGGTTAGAAATCCAGGACTGGCCCAATATCTCCAGCTTGGAACTGGGTATCTTGGCATCTCTGCTTCAGGTCTGTGCTTTGGGCTGCAAGAGGATATTAACTTGCTGAGACACTTTGTTGTTGCTTTTGCTTTGTGCTGAGAACCATTGTCCTGCTCAAAAGTGAATCTTTTCAGTTCTAGTCTTAGAGCAAACTGGAACAGAATTTTTTCCCTGGATCTGTCTATATTTTGCACAATGGGAAAAAAAAAACACTGAAGTGGAGGAACCAAAGGGCCTTACGGAGTTTGTAAAGGTAGTCAAACAGCAATGTCAAATAGATGAGTCTTCCAACACTTAATCACACGTACAGCTGGTGGATTCTCAAGGATGTAGTTTGAGCAAAAGATTCTTTTGCTCAATAAACTACATCCTTGAGAATCTACAGTTGTACGTGAGATTAAGTGTTAAGAGTCATCTATTTGACCTTACTCTTTGACGGTATTTTGCACCATCCATCTTTTTCTTGATCTTCACAAACCTCCCTATCCCTCCTGCTGTAAAGTATCCCCAAAACATAATGCTGATGCTGTCACCACTGGACTTTAGAGATGGCCTTAGCAAGGTGATGTCTTGTGTTTGTATTAACAGCAGACACGGAACCCAAAAGTTCCACTTTGATCTCTCATATAGGCCATATTTGTGGTATATTTTGAAATGGTTTGAATAGTCAGCATTTTGCCCAGTCTCAGCCAGAGACTTTTTTGCAGTTTTTAAAATGATCTTAGAATTCAAATTGGCTGTCTTCAGCAGTTTCTATCATAACACATGAGTACTGATTTGAGAGACTACCTGGTCAAGGCAGTGTTTTTGTGGCACTAAACAATTTCTGTTTTGCTGGGTTGGACCTGATAATGCCTTGACAAAATTCCAAAAACTGAAATTTTCTTGCAACCTTTTCCCTATTCTGTACCTTTGAATAATTTTATCCTGAAGTTCTTTCAAAAGTGTCTGATTCTGAATGCGTTAGACCTTTGTTTAAAATTTATTTTATACAGCAAAGCACTGCTGATTCTTCCCGTTGTATTCAGATGTGCTCAGTTACTATGATAAGATACAGGCGGGGTGGGGGGGTTGTCTATTTATTGTGGAAATGAAACTTATTTGGGTTTGCTGTGACACAATGAGGCATATTTTCAAAGCACTTAGCCTTCCAAAGTTCCATAGGTTTCTAAGGAACTTTGGAAGGCTGAGTGCTTTGAAAATATGCCTCAGTGTGAAATCTTATGCATTCAAAACACTTTTGTAATTCCTAATTACTTTTTGAAAACTTGTGCTCATTGAAAGCATAGCTGTAGAGAATTATGAAAGACTCCTTTAAAAAAATGTAATCCCAAATATATTAAACAGCAGCATATGTAATATATGTACATGTAAAGACACAAGACACTGTATTCAAGACTGATGGAGTCTGCTGGTGACCAGTGGGTTATGCATATGAACCCCTCAGAAGCAGGTGGCATTGAGGATGGGATAGAAATATGCATGGCTACTGCATGGAATAAATGGGATATCTCACCTTGTGTGGATCAGCAGAAGGAGACAGCGGCACTATTAAGATTCAACACTTGTGCTAGGACCTTCACAGATGTTTTACATGTTATCATATATTATGTAGTCATGCACAAACCTTCTTGACATATGTAACACAGTAGATGATGACAGGATCTGTATGGTCCATCCATTCTGTTCAACAAGGTAACTGATAACTTATGGTATGATGCAATAGTATCTATGCAGATTTGATCTTGATCTGTCCTTGTCATTTTCATGATTAAAGGAAGAGTCTTCCAATCACTGTTGGGCTCATCCTTTAACCCTGTGTTTCTACTGACCTGTGTGCATTTTGTACAGGTTCGTCTGTTCCTCCATCTTGGTGGTTTTTTCCCCATTTTCAGAGCACAGACTGTAGAAATCTGCCCAGCATTGGTGTTATTTCCCAATAACTGGAGTTACCTTTTAAGCACCGCTAAGTTTGTTTGATTCGATCCTTTTTCTTTATAGGATTCCTTTGTGTTTATTCCACACATTTTTAAATTGTTACCATTTTTGTCTCCACCGCCTCCTGTGGGAGGACATTTCAGGCATCACCACTCTCTTCATGAAAATGTACTTCCTGATATTATTCCTAAGTTGACCCCTGCCCCCCCCAACCTTGCAACCTCAATTTATGTTCTCTAGTTCTGCTTTCCCGTCTCTAGAAAAAGTTTGTTTGCTTCTACTAAAACCCCCTATCAAGCTCCCCACGATGTCATGGGATCTCAGTGTTCTTACCCAGCTGATGAAAGCTCCTTTTGAGCCACTTGAAGTACCTGACCTGGAAGGTCCTGGGTTTTTTTTTTTTTTGTGTGGCGTCACTTCTTTCCACAGTCGGTGAGCTGCAGGTCTAAGTAATTGATCCACTGCTCACAGAGTAGTTTTGCATATGCTTTCTAAGTTCTTTTTGGAGTTCCATCTTAGCTGTTCTTCCAACATTTGTCCCAAAGCCACATGCCCACCAAAGTGAGAGTGCACCACATGCTCTAGATTGCAGGAGATCCTTGATCTTTTATCTGGAGTGAGCTAAAGCCTGTCGAAGTCCATCCATCCTTTCAACTCCTACAGGATGGGAGCTACCATCAGTACACATGCTGGAAGATTGCGTCTCCTTTATTTATGCCCAAGCTGGGTTGATGCTGGAGGGTCATGTCACAGCTCAAAACGTCAAAGCCATGACTGTGTTTGTACCCCACTTGAGGTTGGTCTTAGTAGAGAAGATCTGCAGAGTTGCAATGTGAACTTTAGTCCATATATTCACATCCTACTAGTGCCTAGAACAGGACTTCTATGCAACAGCTGTCTTGGTCAGACAATCCTTCATAACTCATTTGGGGTCTAGAATCCAATTCTACTCTCCTAGGCCTATTTGCTTTCTGTTCCAGGCTGTCTTAAAAAAGAATTGGTTTTAATTGTTAGTTTGGCTACAGCTTTTGCCTGTTGCAAGTCTTGATTGCATTTCCCTTGATCTTTTAAGACAGCCTGGTAACTAGGGATTCCCATCCTTGAGAATGCTAAGTCCCTGTTTCTTCTCGGAGAAAGTGAAGTTACCTGTAGCTCGTGCTCTGTGAGGATAGAAGGATGAGTATTCTCATTGCTCTACCTACCTTTATTAGGGAAGCTAATGGTTAGCACATATACAATTATTACATCACTGGTCTCTACATCTCTTAGATCAGGAAAAGAAGCAAACACAATGATTAACTATATAAACAATCATTACATCACTGGTTTCTACATCTAAGCAATGCAAAGAGTTCTTTAGACCAGGAAAGGAAGCAACAATATACATACATACAATCATCACTGATCTCCATCACCCAGGCTCTTATCATCAGCTGGGGGGAGCCCGGTTCACACAGCGAGAGCCAGGAGCTTTTTGGACCAGGACCAGATCTCTGCGCAGTCTGTACGTTACAGATGAACTCTCAATTTCACCGAAAGAAACTCCCCTTTTTATAAGGCTTAGAACTCATGTTCAGAGCTAAGGAAAATTACAAGAATGTACATGAGGATGCAGTCACATTGCTTCCAGCCCAAGTAAACAAACCACTGGCCAGGTGGCTCATCTCCTGAATTCCAAGCATATCCTGTTTCCCTCCTGCACAGACTGAATTGATCAGAGACATGCCTTATCTTCCACATTCCAACTTGTTTTTGTATTTACAAGGACAGTTACTTTTGGTCAAAGACAGAAGATTTCAGAGTGTATTATCGGACAAAAGCAGGGTTGAAAAGCAATCCTTTAAGGTAACACTTAATCATTTTTAAATAGAATTACTTCTAATCAACAATACAGACCCCGAGTGCACTAGTCGTTCAAGACAGGGTTGAAAAACAATCTTTAAAATTTACTTCCATTACACTTCCCTAGTAGCTGATTTGTATTGGCTATTTCATCAGACTGAGTTGGTCCCACATGATAATGGTGGGCCACTTCCAAACACTTCTGGAATAGGTGCTGGGGAGCATTTCCCATGCTGAGCTCCATTGGATGACATCACCCATCAGTGAGATTATTCATCTTGCTGACCTTGGAGAACACCTGCTTCAGGTGAGGAAATTCGCCTTACTTTTTATGTTTAAAAAATTTTTTTATTGGGGAAAAAAAGAATGAATTGTAAACATAACATAATAACCATTATTTATGTTTTGTTTGGTACACAACAAGACCAATATTAAGATCTGAACCTTTCCCATTACCCCCTACCTCCCAAACCTACCATATTCCAAATGTAGAATTGCACACATAGCAGCTATGGTTCTCTTTACTTTTTAAAAACATCAACAAAGATCCTTAATGGAAATCCAGCAGCAGTTTGTTACTATTAATGGCTGGCTGTGTCACTATAAATGGCTTGTTTAAAACTGTGAAACTCTTAAGAGTTTGCTGAGGCCAAACCTGTTAATACAAAACAAGCCATATACCAATGAAATGCTGAGTGCACTATAGATCTGATCCTTGATGGCTTTTGGGGAGGCCAGTGGTGGGGAGAGGATTGAGAGGTTATACAATAGACAAGCAGGAGGAGAGAGCTGATGTTGAGTTGAATATGAGCGTTTGTATAGGCAGATTGGATGGACTATAATGGTCTTCATTTACTGTCATTTTCCATTGCACTACTTTATAGCGGCATAAACTTTTAAGGATGAAATGACTCTTGTCCTAAGGCCTTAGTCAGTTGGTCTATAAAATGCTGCCAACCTTTTTCATTTACTAATTATTTAAAAACATGTATAGCCTGCCTATTAACTAGGTGTTTTACAAAATAAACAAGCACAGTAGCTTTAACAAATCGCATACAAACACAGAATCTGTATATCTATTATTCCTTTATTTTCATAAAATAAATACCTACTGAATTAAATCCCAAAGTATGCCAGTGCAAATAAAATGCCTTGAACTGTTTCTTAAAAATGTCAAGCCTCTGCAACAAATGAAGTCTCAAAGGTAGTTCATTCTATCCAGTAGGGCCAGCATAAGATAATGCTTCCTTCGCGGTAACAGAAAAGTGCAAGCATCTGAAAGATGGAACAATCAAACACCGTGTATTTTCAGAAAGTAATTCTCATGTGGACCTATAACACTGCAACACCTTCCTAAAATAGGAACTAAATCATGCAAAGTCTTAAAAAATCTATTTTTTGTAAGCACTAAGCTTTGAACCACTATCTGAAAATCATACTTAAGCAACAGTGGTTTCAACTTACTCAGAAGTTTTAACTGAAAAAACCATGACTGTGCCAATCTAGAAACTTGTGCCTGCGTTGTCAACCTCGACTCGAGTCAATAATAACACCCAAACTCATGATCTGGTTCTTAATTGGGATCTGCATTCCCTCAAGCACAGCAGGGTTATTATGGTCTATATCAGGGGTAGGCAACTCCAGTCCTCGAGAGCTGCAGGCAGGTCAGGTTTTCAGGATATCTACAATGAATATGCAGGAGATAGATTTGCATACCATGGAGGCAGTGCTTACAAATCTATCTCCTGCATATTTATTGTGGATATCCTGAAAACCTGACCTGCCTGTGGCTCTCGAGGACCGGAGTTGCCTACCCCTGGTCTATATCATTAGTTGACCTTTTTACAATCATACTGTACTGCTTAAATAGGTACGGGCAGTAATATTTTACAATAGGTCCCAAAGGTTTTTAAGCATAATCTTTGAGTACAGAATGGATATGTTAAAATTCTCAAGCAACTGTAATGAAATAAGTTTTGGGAATATTCCCAAAAAAATAATGGTTGATAAATTCGTCCACTAACTCGTGAAATGTGAGCCCTTGGGCCACTGGCTGGTGAATCACCCGGGCTGGGCACAGGACTAGGCAAGAACAGGGCTGGGCTGGAGCAGGAGCAAGAACAAGAGTCACATGAACAAGGCTAGCTTGTTGTGAGACCCATGAATGAAAGTCCCAAGTTTCCTTATAAAGGCTCTCACTGATGTTGTCAGAACCTCAGATGCCCTGGAATGAGGCTTGGAATGCACTGCAGAGCACAGCAGGGACACCAGAGAAAGACTAAGCTACTGGGACATCAGACTGAGGCTTGGCTAGACCCTGGAGTGAGGCATGGATGCAGGAATATCAGTGAGGCTTGGATAATATCTGGAATGAGGCTTGAAAAACAGGGGAAACAGGCAACAGTGGCATCAATACAGGAAGATGGCAGTCCGGAGAAGCCACAGAGCCTGACCACCAGAAGGAAAGGTGAGTCTGGATGCGGGCCACAGCCGCAGCCATGACAGTTGCCTGCAGGTTATTAATTCTTATTTTCTGTACCACTAAAACTGCCTAGATTCATAGTGAATGAATTGAAAAATTCTTCCAGTAATTCAGATTGTGATAGATATTTGTTTTGCATCCACCTGTTGAGTGACTTGCCATTATTGAATTTGAACCATTGTCATTAGGGTGACATGTCCACACCACTTTCGCTGCAAAGTATTTTTTTTTGCTTTACTGCTTTGCTGCGTGGTTTTGATTGTGTTCTATGCTAGATTTGTGTCACCCACGTTCACATTTTTTTCTCCCGATTATAGCCAGTTCTTTTTACTTAGTGAATGCCATGTGCTATATGAGATCAGCTGGAAGTAGCGCATTCATAGATTCCCTCAATCACAACCCACTTGTGTTCTAGGTTTACAATGTTTCCAAGTTTCTTAAAGCTCTTAGGAATATTTATTGCAATGTTTCAAATGAGGTCCTAACTTAAGAAGGAGATTTAAACAATGCAGTTCCTGGTTGATGCCTGTCAATTGAGTTCTCTTATTTGTATTGGTTTGGTTTTAGGCTTTCCTGAAAATATATGCTTTGTTTTTCAGTTCAGTGGTTTGGACATTTTTTTTCTGCTTGTGGCCTCATAAAAATGGGAAAGAATTGTGTGTGTGTGTGTGGGGGGGGGGGGGGGGGGGGGGGATTGAAAACAAATTGTACAGTTTTTCTAGTGTTTGTAATGCCATTGCAATCCATAATAAATACATTTACAAATGTTAAGTTGAATGGGCACAGCCTTTAAAATAATGCAATGAATAGTACTGACAAGTTGCTACCACATCTGCAGAGGTCTTTGGGTGGGGAGGGGTTTAGTCTTAGATATAGCATTCCTTATTCTATATTTTTCTGAGATCTTGGACAAGTGAATCTTTTTTTTAATTTTTTTTCGTCTGATTTTGTTTCCAAGGAAGTAGTCTGTGACTTTTTCCTTTCTCATATTTTTCTCATGCTTTAATTGTTTATAGCCAGCTAATAGACTTCACATTTTGTGGTAATCCCCAGTACTAGTCATGAATCGTGAGTGGGTGTGAGTTTTATAATCAGGATAACCTGGTTCTCTGCCAGCATCTTGTGAGTATACGCTGTGGGTATCCTGAAAATTGCATCTGTTAGTAGTGTATCATAGTATTGCTCGTAGCATAGTTTAACGTACCTAATTTGACGTTTACCTCACTGTTGTAATTGTGTGTTATGCTGACAGTTTTCTTTTCACTGCACTTGTTACAGTGTAAGTTGTCTGTATCCAGCTACATCTGCTGTATACTTCCTTTGGGTGAATTCCTTCATAATTGAGATTTATTAATCTTAAATAAGGGAAAGGGAAATGGGATTTGATATACCACATTCAAAGTGGTTTACATATATTCAGGTACTTATTTTGTACCAGGGGCAATGGAGGGTTAAGTGACTTGCCCAGAGTCACAAGGAGCTGCAGTGGGAATTGAACTCAGTTCCCGAGGATCAAAGTCCACTGCACTAGCCACTAGGCTGCTCCTCCACTCCAGGTCAAGGGAACTGAATTTGGGGATCATTATTTCATTTTGGAATATGAATGTTAAAATTGTTGACTTTTCTTAAGCATGGGCTTTTTTTGTTCCTGTACTGGGCAGCACTTAAGCTGTATTCCAGTTGTTTTCCCAGCCTGTTATGGGGGATCTAGAGATCCAAACTGTTGAAGTGTCAGTATTACAGTCCATACTGCTTTAGTCACTTTCAGGATTTGTCAGATGACTCGGATTGAATGAACCCTGTAAAAGAAGAAATGTAAACTGTAGTTGTCATGTATTCAGTATTCTGAACAGCCACATTAATGAAATGATATGGTAAATGTATTTGTACCTTATGACTTTCCTCTTTTAGGTCTTATTCACAGATAAAATGACATCTGAAATGCTAGCCATTCTTAATTTAAGATGAAGATATTTTCCTCACTGATGTTTATATAACATGAGACAAACATGTTATATAATGCAACAGGCAGACTGCTTTCAGAACTTTACATATATTTCATAATGTGTTGGAGCAAGAAACACTTGATATAGCTCCAAAAATCATTTTTTTAAATTATTTAAAAGGCCATACTTTTTATTTTAAAGCCTTTTATAATAGTATTTTAAGGTATCAAGTCATTAGCTATTCTTTTGCAATGGGCATAAGACATTTGCATTTTTGTAAAAAAAAATTCAAAGCAAATTTTGATTTGCCTAAGGTTGTACAGTCAACTGATGGGGGTGGAGTTGTCTTTATGTAAACTGAACTTCCTTACTCTCCATGCCAGATCAGCCCAGGCGAGTCAGTTATATCCTGATGTCAGCAGAGAGAGACAGATGAAAAAAGCTCAGAGGCGACTTCACTCCTATTATAGGGGGCTGCTGTCTTCAGCTCCTCACTATTCATCTGTCTCCAGCAGATATGTGGCCTGGTGCAGATGCTAGGTGTATTGGCTTCTCTGGGAAGGCTAGAATGCCCATTTTTCCTGTGGAGAGTAGAGAGAGTCTGGGGACACTCCGGGCAACAGTTATTTTCTTTTCCCCCTTGGTAACTGAATCGGTTGGGTCTGTGTTCCTACATCAGTATTACCCTGTAGTTCTCTGTGACTTTTTTTTTCCTTGATGGGTCTGACAGCAGGAGCTACTTGGAGAACAGGGAAGCTTAGACGTTAAAAAAAAAGAAAGGGCTTGTGGATACAGCTCCAGTTCCTTACTGAGTTAATATTTCAGAAAGTGGCCTTGCAGGTGTATCAGAGTTATATCAGAGTAGAGACTTACATGGGAATGGGGTTTGCGGGAATCCTGTGGAACCTGCTGGGTTCCCACGGAGACAGAAGCTGTTCCTGCGGGGTTCCCACGGGGATGGAAGCAGTTCCTGCAGGATTCCCATGGGGATGGAAACAATTCCTGCGGGGTTCCTGTGGAAGTGTAAGCTGCACCTGTGCCAGCCTTTCATCTACTGAGTACCAAGTTCTTTGAGTGCTGTCTCCTCCTTGCTTTAACAGCACAAATGCAGAAAGTCTTCCATTAAGGAGGTATTAGAGACACAAATGGTGACGGAATTCAAAAAGGCACGGGATGAACACAGAGGATCTCTAATTAGAAGATGAAAGTTATAAAAACCTAACCTTAAATGGCTGCATATGTGTGGATGTGTCAAGTGACTCTTAGACGGCAACTCCGGCTGTGATGAACTTGGGCCGATACCGGGCAGGCTTGTATGGTCTGTGTATCACATATGACAATGTGGTTTAGGATGGGCTGGAAAGGGCTTAGCAACTTCAGTGACTGGAACAGGAGGACAGTGCTGGAAAGACTTTTACGATCTGTGTCCCACAAATGAGAAGATGAACAGACTGGAGTGGACTTCAATGGCAACTCCAGTAGTTGGAACATAAGGATAGGGCCGGATAGACTTCTGTGGTCTATGTCCCAGAAACACCAAAGAAACACCATAATCAAGAATATAATATCACACTTGATTTAATCATGAATTGATAAGGAGTGTGACTATTGGGCATACTGGATGGACCGTTCAGGTCTTTATTTGCTGTCACTTACTATGCTACTATTAATCCTCTTTGCTCCCAGGTTGGTGCACAGACCTCAGCGCTGACATAGACACGAGCATCAGATGTCACCTGACCTACTTGTGCATGCATGTGGTGACCTCTCAGTGCCAGTGAATCAGACACAAATCTTACATGTGTGCAACAGATTGTTCCAACTTCTGTTCCTTTATTGCCTGCAGTGTTGTGGCTCAAATCTAGAGAGAGACTGAGAGAGCTGACCGGAATTTTCTTGTATCCATTAAATTCTTGTGGGGACAGGTTGGGATGGGTTAAATTCTTGCAGGGATAGGTGGGGATGGAAAAGATTCTAGTAGGGATGGGTGGGGACAGGTATAGGTTCCTGCAGGAGCGGGCGGGGATGGGTAAGATTTCTGTCCCCGTGCAACTCTCTGTATCAGAGTTCCTTTCTTCCTCGTCTGCCACCATCTCTAAGCAAGGAGAGCAATGGCAGAAACAGCCAGCAGAATTGACTTTCTTCCCCTCTACATGATGCATGAAGGCTGCTGCAGTCTGCAAAACTTTAAAAAAGAAAAAAAAATTGCATTCTGGTCCTGCTAAGCTTGACTTGGCATGGAAAGAACTGCAGGTTGGCCTGGGCATTGTTTGCAGTGCTAGAGCACTGTACTGGCTGCGACAATTTAGGGCAGAAGTCCTCAAATCCAGTGCTTGAGGTCCACAGCCGAGCCTGGTTTCCAGGGTTTCCACAGTGAATATGTATGAGATTATCTGCATGCAGTGGAAGCAGTGATTGCAAATAGATCTCGTACATATTCATTGTGGAAATCCTGAAAAACATGCTGGGTCGTGGACCTCGAGGACTGGATTTGAGGACTCCTGATCTAGGGAATTAACTGGGCAATAGGAAGAGGCTCAGCAGATGGGGTAGATTGAAGCATTGCCTCCCTTTCCAAAGAGGCAATGCTTGTAATGGTGAAGCTGCTTAGAGAGGAGTCGGTGACCTCCCCCCCCTTTTTTTTCCTCGGGAAACCATGGCCCCTGTTACCTGTTGATTAAAGGATAGTAAAGGTTGCTCTATAATTTGCATTCCATCAATTGTAGGAGGAATAGTGTCACAGTGCTGGGTCCACACCTTGATGACAGTGGCCCAGCTTAACTGATGCTGATCCTGAGGTGTTGTGCCATAGGGGCGTGCCCTGCCTCTTTGTGTGCCCCTTCGTGTGCACTGCCAAGAATTGCTTAGTACTGACATATATCTCTTAATGATATATATGTATTTGTGTTATATCTATATTTAAATATTCCTGTTTGTATTGTTTCTTAAGTTGCTGTGGGTGGAATGGATGTTGTTTTTAGAATATCATGGATTGGTTGCAACTATTTGTATTATCCCTTCCTTTTTTTTTTTTTTTTTTTTTTTAGGAGTTTGGGGCAAGTTTTACAATTTAGCTATATTCCTACCGTTCAACCAACTATTCGTTGATCTAAACCACTTTATAACGTAGTTCCTTGATCAAGGATATAGAAAATTGTGCTGATGTTATGCCTAATCTGGTTGAAGTTAATATGAGAGCCCAACAGTCTTAATACATGAAGGGGGCTCAAAACATAAGGGGGAAATGTAAAAATAACAACTTAAGTCATCACTGAAGTTGGTTGCTTGCAACATAAAATCTGAGAAGTCAGTAGTCCCCAAGCCCAGTTATACAAATGTCAGTCAATAAGCAACAAAACACACATGCTCAAAGACTGGCTAGAATCAACTTAGTCGGGTTGTCTATTCTTAACGGAGACATGGTTAAAATCGGAAGAACATCCTTTAATGAAATCTGTCCATTAGGTTATAAGATTATCTCTCCATCTAGGGAAAAGAAGAAAGGAGAAGGCATTGTTGTCCTCTGTAGAGAGATTTTTGAGGTAAAAATATTAGAAACTTTTGTCCTTTGAGCTTCAAATACTTGGCGATTAAACTGAAAGATGAAACGTTGGTAGATACTTAATCATGCATATTGTTTTAATGTCCCCCCCAAGGGAATGGCAGTCATCAAAAAATAATTTTAAACAAGTTTATATTTAGAAATGCAGTCCATTCACTGCATAACTTACAGGAGATATAAATCTACACTTGGAGGATGTAGATAATTTACAAGTTAAGGAGTTTTTTTTTTTTTAGTAGATTTAAATTATTTTGTTCCATTACCTAACATCATTCATGATACGGGCCGGGGATACCCATCCTCAAGTGGTGATTGCTAAATTCCAAAAGGCAGACCACCTTCATGCATACAAGGAAGTTTGATATGATGGCCAGTTGATCAAGATCTTTCAGGATTGGATTATTCAGTAGCAAAATGTTGTGCTTTCTCTCTAGTATATGCTAAGTTGGTGGAGAAGTACAGGTTTTTATTGCAATATCTTGCCAAATTAAAAATCTTCAAAGATGTCTGGTGGACATCTTACAATACACCAGAAAGTGTGTCCGAGTAGCTTAGTATTATAGATTTGACCTGACTCTACCTTTTTTGGACGGAATGAGATCTTGGTATACTGCAATGTTTCTCGCATACCAAAGTTATTCTTGCTTGTTTCAGATTTACATTCACACCATTTATTTACATATGCATATGATGTTATTCTAACCCATTATTGTTACTATTATATATGTGATCTATTTCATGAGGCGTTTAAGTGTTTTTTTTATACATATATTATAAGGGGGATAGCTGTTGGCATTAGTGAGTGACCTACTGACTATCCTCATAGGTGTTGGGGAGAACTCAGCATTCTTTGTGTAAGGGGGAGGAGGAGGGGGTCTTGGGATGGTTGGCGAGAAGTTTTCTCTTGTAATTTCGATTACACTTACTGTTTGTCTATTTGGATATTACATTTATATTGCATATAATCCCTGTATATATCCTACGGGTTGTATTTAGGAGGTTCCGTGGCTTTGTTATTGGTAGCTGTAAGGGTGAGGCTTGGGCGCCCAGAGGTTCTATCAGGCTGTTTACTTCTGATGTATGTTTCCATAATGATGTGGGCTATTGGCTAATTTAACTGTACCTAAAATTATCTCATGGAACGTATCAGGGATCACTTCTCCGATCAAGCGGACAAAGATTCTTGTCATGCTTAAACATCATAAAGCATCAATAGCATGGTTACAGGAAGCCAAACTTTCTGATGCGGAACACAAAGGGTTATGTCAGCAGTGGGTGGGAGAATGTTATTTTTCCTCATCAGCAGGTAGACATGGAGGGGTGGCAATTCTCCTTCAGAAGGGACTCCCTTTTACCTCCCAATTGATTGCTGAAGATAAAGAGGTTTGATATGTTATTCATTTGAATTTCATGGGTAAGGAGTTTATTGCCCAAATACTAATGACCACCAGTTTTTTCAACACTTAGTATGCTTGGGTGTTCAGTTTGATTCTGCCCCCTGGATCATGTTAGGGGATTTTAAAGTGCTTGATCCTACATTAGATAGATCCTCTTCTCAAGCTTGTAAGGCCTTGGTGGGGAGGGAGGGAAAGGCCTGTCATATATTTGTAAAGCCCTCAGTTTGCTAGATCCACGGCATATGTTTTATCCTTCCACCTGGGATTATACACATCTCTTGAGAGCTCATAACACCTGTTCTAGAATAGGCTATATTTTTACAGCTACCTCCCTGTTCTCTTGAATCTCATGGGCAGATATATGTCCAATGGAGGTTTCTGACCATACTCATATTTGGCCAGATTTAGATTTGGGGGTAACACAAGGCTTTTGGAAAGTCCCTTCATATACAGTACGACACCAATTATCCGAACGCCGATTAACTGGTTGACCAATTATCCAGACTGGCACTCAAGGGAGTACTGTACAAACAGTTGGGCTAGGGGGGAACAGTAGCAGCTCGTCACCTCCCTGTCTCCATTTTCCCAGCACACAATATGCAGTGTTCTATTTGACTATCTGGATCACCGCCTTGGAGAGGATAGTCCGGATAATCGGCATCATACTGTATGTATCGAGATAAGCAATTTGGGGCAAAAGTGGGTTTTCTTTTTTGAGACTAATACAGAACACCACCAAGATCCTCTCCTTTTTTGAGAGACCTCAAAGGCAGTTTTATGTGGGGACTTTAAATTAGGTGTGGACGTGGTTTAAAAATACCATTGTGGAATCCCAGACCAGATGTATTCCATGTATTAACAAAGGTGGAAAGAAGAGCAAACGACAGTCAGTATGGTTAAAAGATGAAGTGAAAGAGGCTGAGCCAAAAGAGCATCCTTCAAAGAATAGAAAAAGGATCCAAATGAAGAAAATAAGAAGCAACATAAGCAGTTTCAAGCTAGATGCAAAGCACTGATAAAGAAGACTAAAAGAGAATATGAAGATAAACTTGCCATGGAGACAAAAACTCATAGTAATACCTTTTTCAGGTACATCAGAAGCAGAAAGCCTGTGAGAGAATCTGTGGGACCGTTAGATAATGAAGGAGCATAAGGGGCACTCGGGGAGGACAAGACCATAATAGAGAGGTTGAATGAACTCTTTACTTTGACTTTAAGGAAGAAGATGTAAGAGATCTACCTGTACCAGAAATAGTTTTCAAGGATGACGATGAGGAGGAACTGAAAGAAATCTTGGTGAACTTGGAGCCAAATTGACAAGTGAGAGTGATAAATCACCTGGACTGGATAGCATACACCCAAAGGTACTGAAAGAACTCAAGCATGAAATTAATAATCTGTTAGTGATCTATAACCTTTCGTTAAAATCATCCATAGTACCTGAAGATTGGAGGGTGGCCAATGTAAAGCTGATTTTTAAAAAGGGTTCCGGGGGTGATTTGGTAAATTACAGACCAGTAAGCCTTTCAGTGCTGGGGAAAATAGAGGAAACAATTTTATAAAGAATAAAATTACAGAACACATAGACAAACATGGGTTAATGGGACAGAATCAGCATGGGTTCAGCCAAGGGAAGTCTTGCTTCATTAATGTTTGAAGGCATAAGTAAACGTGGATAAAGGTGAGCCAGTTGATATAGTGTACCTAGATTTTCAGAAAGTGTTTCAAAAGGTCCACATGAGACTCCTGAGAAAATTAAAAAGTCATGGGATAGGAGGCAGTGTTCTGTTGTGGATTGGAAATTGGTTATTGGACAGAAAACAGAGGGTAGAGTTAAATGCCCTTCACTAAATCCCTTTTGGCTTTGTCTCATTAATCCATGCTTATGTTTGTGCTGTGTAATTCTGTTCTTTATAATAGTCTCAACCATTTTGCCCAGCACCGACATCAGGCTCACTGGTCTATAATTTCCCTGATCACCTCTGGAACCCTTTTTAAAAATTGGTGTTACATTGGCCACCCTCCAATCTTCTAGTACCATGCTTGATTTTAAAGATAAATTAGATATTAGTAGCAATAGCTCTGCAGTACTATGGGATATATACCATCCAGTCCAGGCAATTTGCTACTCTTCAGTTTGTCAAATTGCTCCATTACATTTTCCAAGCTTACACAGATTTGTTTGTTTCTCTGACTCATCAGCATGAAACCATTTCTGGCACCGGTATCTCTCCCACAACATCTTTGGTGAATACCTTTAGATTGTAAGCTCTTCCGAGCAGGGATCGTCCTTAATTGTTAATTTGTACAGCGCTGCATAACCCTAGTAGCGCTCTAGAAATGTTAAGTAGTAGTAGTACCGAAGCAAAGAATTCATTTATTCTCTCTGCTATGGCCTTGTCTTCCCTGCATGCCCTTTTTACCCCTTGGCCATCTAGTAGTCCAACTGATGCGTTTACCGGTTTCTTGCTTCTAATATACCTAAAAAAGTTTTTACTATGTGCTTTTGCCTCAAACACAATTTTCTTTTCAGTATCGACATAACAGTGCAGTGCCTTCTTAGTTCACTGGTGAGTTTTCTCAAGGTCTGATAAACAATCTTTTCTTTTTTTTTTTCTTTATTTCTATTTCAAATTGTACAGAAAAGATATCTTTTGAGGAAGAAAAAGCATAAATATAAAATACACGAATAAAGATACCAATGAAAACCAAAAACATTAAGGAGAAATGTATGCAGTTAGCCCATAAATTAAGGAGGGATCCAGGAACCAAACCACAGGAAGTTTATTGAAAAGATAGGCACCTTACCTCTAATAATATATCCAGATTCTAAACACTTTATCCATTGGAACCCCTGGAAATCCTCTGCTATCAAGAAAAGAATCTTAGTTGGGAAGGCCCATAAAAGCATTAACTTTATTTTCTAACCAAATCATACAAATACAGGGAAATCTCAAGACAAATATAGTGCTCAGTGAGGAAACTTCCTGGCATAAAGCCAGGAGCTGTTTCCTCTTCTGTTGAGTCCACCTACAAATATCAGGAAATATTTGCACCTTCCCACCCAAAAAGGAAACATCTTTGCAATGAAAATATAACCAACATTTAATTCCTTATCCTGAAAAGAAACAAAGCAAATTAATAATGTTACTCTTTCAATGACCTCTTCCCCAGACTGCTCTAATAACCTGGTTAAATTCAAACTGTCAGAGGAGCTATGAGCCACTGATTGCTCCAGTTGAGATCCATTCTTCCCCTTCTCCTTCATTAGTAAATTAAAATAGCTGATGAAGAGGAAACTCCAACTACTTCAAAACCTGTTTAATGGAGCAGTTCCTTAGGGAAGACACCACAATATGGGGAAAATGTAACAGTCTCGCTCAAATGTCTGGTATAATGATTTGGATGCGGTGCTTGCTTAATCTAGTTTGATAGCCATATGTTCTCTTGTTCATGTACTAAAAGCACCTTTAGAAAAGTAAAAAATACAGAAGCATAATTGCATTCTTTTTTTTTTGCTGCCCATTACTCTCCCTGTGCACTCAAGCATCCTGACTTATGCTATCATCTTTTCTGCCTGTTTGGCCACTTTAAGATCATCAGGTAACGCTTACCTCTGAGTTCTGAATGAAGAGTGGGACTTGAGGATGATCGTATCAGATGATCCTAAGGTAGCCAAACAGAAAATGTGATGGCAAAAACCCAGAGGAATGCTTGGCTGCATAGGGAGAGGAGTGGCCAGCTGAAAAAAGGTGATAGTAGTTCTTTATATGTCTCTGGTGTTACTGCACTTGGAGTACTGTGTACAATTCTGGAGACTGCATCTTCAAATATATATAAACAGGGTGAAGTCGGTCCACAGAGGGTCTTTGTCATAAAGAATATGGGGACAGACTTTCTAAAGATCTCAATATTACTCCTGCTGGAATTCTGCGCAAAAAAATTCAAAGTTCTGCACACTAAATTTGCTAATACTGTAAAATTCTGTGCACAAAATTTGCAAATTCTGCAAGTTTATTTGTTGTAGTTTACCCAATATTACAGCCCCCTCCCTGTACACAGATACCATCCATATTTTTCCCAGCACCCATAGCATCCATCTTCTTTCCAGTCCCCCTCCCTGCATCCACACACAGCATCCACCTTTTTTACAGCCCCTCTCCCTCCTTCCATTTCTCCCTACCTGCACCCACATATGGCATTCACCTTTTTTTTACAGTTCCCTCTCTCCTTTCTTCCCTCCCTACTTGCACCCACACATAGCAGCCTCCTCCCTCCACAGCATCTACATTTTTTATAGCCCCTTCCTCCCTGCTCCCACCCACTTCTCCATAGCAGCCACCTTTTTTTTTACAGCTCCCTCCCTCCTCCACAGCATCCTTTTTCTACAGTGCCTCTTCTCTCCAGAGCATCCACCTTTTCTTTATAGCCTCCTCCCTCCCTCTATAGCATCCTTTTTTTTTTTACAGCCACCTCCCGCCACAGCATCCACCTTTTTTTCACAGCCCCTCCTCCCTCCACCCACCCACTGCATCCACCTTTTTTTTAATAGCTCCCTGTGTCTCTTCCTGCACCCACACGCCATCTGTATTTTTTTTTTCAGTTGCCCCCTGCACTCACCCATGAGGTAGGAGGATTGGAGGAGGAGTCCCCATGGTGAATGCATAATGCTTCCTGTGAGCCACTTTGCAAGCAGCATCCTGCCACAGTTGTGGCAGCATCAGTCTGAACCTTAAAGGGGCTAACACTCAGGTGTAATGTGAGTGGCCATAGTGCCCCTACAAGCACAACCTCCCATTTGAAGCCCCCATCATGTGTCCCCAATGAAGACTCCTCTTGGTACCTTTCCCAACTCATAATCTTTCCTTGGCGGGGATGGGGGGGGGGGGGGGTTACAAGTGGATGAGTGTATAGGGGGCATTCAACAGCTGCGGAAGGCCTTGAAAAGGGGGGCTTGATTCGAGGCACATGATAGGGGGCCTTGAATGGGAAGGGAATTTAGGGGCTCATTGGTGGAAGGGGGTATGTTTGAAGTGGGAGATACTGTGGTTATTCACATGGTGGTGGCCCCATTAAGATTCAGCCTGGATGCACAGGGCCATGCTTTGGTGGTCCTAGGCTGCTGGTATGGTAAAATAAAATCAGCGTTATGTAGTAATGAGCTGTTGTACATGCATTTGCATGTTTTACATCTCATTACTTTTGTTCCCTATAGTGACTTAGCACTGTGTTAGGTCGTCAACCTGCGTTGGTGCCCTTTAAGTTGCTTTTAGGAGCAAATAATGTGGGTTATCCTTACACAGCTTGACATCTTCCCCCTGATCTATACACCTTACTCTTTACTTTCAAAATGAAAGAACAATTACCAAAATATTCAAAATATAATTAAGAAACAAAAATTCTTGACTGCATAAGTTGTCATAGCAAATCCCACTGAGCTCCATTTCTAAAATTTGCCTTTGTAAGGCCCATGGTCAGTGCTGATGTTAAACATACTGAGGGTGAGGGCAGAAATTAAGCAGGACCCTCACCCAATCTACCTACCTGCCATTACTACCACACATAAAACTCTTTAAAATACAGACAAACCCTCACCAAATACAGAGCAAGAGATCACAAATTAGAATTAGAAATATCAATATATATAAATGGCGAGTGTCGTACTCACTCACAAATGCGCAGTAGAGACCCTCTCTGCCCCGCCCCCGCGTCAATACGTGATGACGAGGGCGGAACAGAGAGGGTCTCTACTGCGCATTTGTGAGGGACACCGCCGTTGCTAATGCTCCCCCCACCCAGAGTCGCCGCCGCCACCCACCTTCCACCCGGTTGGGCCTTCGCTCCGCTATTGAAACAGCGAGGGCACGCAGCACACAGCTCTGCTGAGCTGCCGTCGGCCTTCCTTCTTCTTCTCTGCCTGTGTCCCGCCCTCGACGACTTTACGTCACACGAGGGCGGGACACAGGCAGAGAAGAAGGAAGGCCACGGCAGCTCAGCAGTAGAGTTGTGTGCTGCGTGCCCTCGCTGTTTCAATAGCGGAGCGAGGGCCCGACCGGGTGGAAGGTGGGTGGCGACAGCTCCGGGGGGGGGGGGGGCGAACTCGGAGGGGGAGCGGTAGCGGCGAACTCGGCGGCGGGTTGGGGGGCCTTTCAACCCCCCCTCCTATACTAGCCCGTTTTTACGGGCTGAACGGCTAGTGAAGACATAAACTGAACTGGGAACACCAAGAAGTTAAACTTGTACTTCTGTCCTTCTCTCCAGTGTTATAGTACTTGCCATTTCCTTTTCTCCTGAACATGATAAAAAGACATCTGTGATCTGCATGTCCCAAAGCTAACATATTCCAGTTAATACATTCAAAATAAAATGCTTTTTTCTACCTTTGTTGTCTGGACATTTTATTTTTCCATCGTGTTGGTTCCAGTTTCTCTTTTCTGCTTTCCTGTCTGTCTTCTGCTAATTCTCTTTCCATAGCCTCCCACAGATCAATCCAGAAACTTGTGGGTTACATCCTTCTACCAGCAGGTGGAGATAGAACCTCAGAGGTTTGCATAGCCCTTTCCTCCCTTCCATACTTGAGGATTCTGTTGCTAGAAGAGGGTGAACTGCTTCCTGAAGGGGATGATCCCATTGTGGCTCGCCTGTTCCGGAAGGAAGAGCTTCCATCTCTCATTATCCATGTGCTGGAGGTTCTTAACATTTCTTCCCTGGATTCTGCACTGGATCCGTGGTCCGCCTCTTCTATCATGTTTGGTACAAAAAGACCTCCAAAAACTTTTCATATTCATGAGGCCATGAAAGTCCTCATTTTGGCCCAATAGGATGCGCCAGACGCTGGTTTGTGGGTGGGGTGGGCTATGGCACACCTAGACCAGCTTCCAGTGGACGACTTGGCGTCCTGGAGGTTACCCATGGTGGACTCGTTGATCATGGCGGTCGCAAAAAAGACTACCTTGTCAGGATCATAAGTTGAAATCGTCTCAATGTGTCTTTTAAGCCTCAGTATGCAGATCTTACACCGCTAGGGCTTGCCTTTCGTGGTTTCAAAAGGCTTTGTCTAGGAAGCCTTGTGTGATCTTTGCCCCCTTTAGAGTCTGGCTTGGCATATCTAGCTGACTTGCTTTACAATCTTCTTTGGGCATGTTTGTTTATGTTGCAACTCAAGATGAACCAGCCAGGCGAAATACTTCTGCCTCAGCAGATCTGGCCGTATGCTTCCTGGACACATGCTTTAAAAAGAAGCCTCTAGTAACTGCTTTCAAAGCATCCCAGACAACAAGGAAGGAGGGACCAGAATCCAGATTATGCTACAGAAAATCAAGAAGGGTATTCCTATATTCCTTAACTACCTCATCCTTAAGTGTTAAGGGTCCAAACTCGCTCCACTGGCTCATCCCGAATGCCAGCAAGGTCAGCCCAACAAGCAGGTTGGTCTGAGACCGTCAAAGTCCCATTCTCCACTAATCCCAGAAGATAATTTTCTAAGAAAATGTATATAGGTTATGGAGCACCCCTTATAATCTCTCCAAACATCTACTAAGTCTTTCAACACATTTTCAAAGCAAGGTTAGCTTTTAAGTTTCCACCAGAAGAAGTCAAAGGTAGGGTTAAGACAAACATTACAGTCACCTCTTATCACCAGAGGTCCTCGTGAAAAGTCACCCAACAATAGCTTAATTTTATGAAAAAGAAATGAAGCCTGGCCTACGTTGGGGGGCATAGAAGCTAGCAATTGTCAATTCAGCTTGATCAATCAGAACCCATGCTATGAGGTATCTGCCCTCAGGGTCTCGCTTAACTTTTTGAATCTGTAGTCTCAAGTTTCTATGTAACAATTACGCCATCTTAGTATTCGGCTGATCAAAAGCAAAAAGGATATGAGGATACATTCTATGATGAAGCATATATTCATAACTTTTACAAAGATGGGTTTCTTGTGTACACATAGTTTGTACATTCAGACGAGTCAGCTTCCTATAGTCTCTTACCAGGTAAATTTAAGGCCATTGTATTAGGAAGCACTCTTAACAGAGGAAATAACTGCACAGGCAAGAGGCAAAGTGACTCAAAGCATATGGAAAAACTGTCCAAAAGGCCAGCAGCAGAAACATCCTCCTCTGTACAAAAAGAAAAATATACCCCATCAAACACCTCACTTCCCCATTCAACAGAATAATAAAGAAACAGAAAACACAGACATCCAGTCATAAGAACATAAAAGTAGCCATACTGCTTCCCCATGTCTGTCTCTGTAGCAAACTATGGACTTTTCCTCCAGGAACTGTCCAAACCTATTTTAAACCCAGGTATGCTATCCGCTGTTACCACATACTCTGGCAAAGAGTTCCAGAGCTTAACTATTCATTCAGTGAAAAAATATTTCCTCCTGTTTGTTTTAAAAGTATTTTCATATAACTTCCTTGAGTGTCCCCTAGTCTTTCTACTTTTGGAACGAGTGAAAAATTGATTTACTTCTACTTGTTCTACACCACTCAGGATTTTGTAGACCTTAATCATATCTCCCCTCATCCGTCTCTTTTCCAAGCTGAAGAGCCCTAACCTGTTTAGCCTTTCCTCATATGAGAGGAGTTCCATCCCCTTTATCATTTTGATCGCTGTTCTTTGAACCTTTTCTAATTCTGTTATCTTGTTTGAGATACGGTGACCAGAGCTGAAGGCAATACTCAAGGTGCGGTTGCACCATGGAGCAACACAGAGGCATTATGGTATTTTCAGTCTTATTCACCATCCCTTTCCTAATAATTTTTGTCATCCCGTTTGCTTTCTTGGCTGTTGTTGCACATCGAGCAGAAGATTTCAGTGTATTATTTGCAGTGACACCTAGATTTTTTCTTGAGTGCTGACCCCAAAGGTGGACCCTAGCATCAGGTAACTATGATTCGGATTATTCTTTCCAATGTGCATCCCCTTGCATTTGTCCACGTTAAATTTCATTTACCATTTGGATGCCCATTCTTCCAATTTCCTAAGGTCTTCATGCAATATTTCACAGTCTGCACGTGTTTGAAAAACCTTCAATAGTTTTGTGTCTGCAAATTTAATCACCTCATTCGTCGTTCCGATTTCCATATTATTTATAAATATGTTAAATAGCACCAGTCCTAGTACTGAACTCTGTGGCACTTCACTGTTCATCCTCCTCCATTTAGAGAAATGACCTCTGTTTTTTGTCCAATAACCAATTCCTAATCGACACCAGAACTTTGCCTCCTATCCCATGACTCTTAAATTTTCTCAGGAGTCTCTCATGAGGAACTTTTATCAAAAGCTTTCTGAAAATCTGGGTACACTACATCTACCGGCTCACCTTTATCCACATGTTTAGTCGCGCCTTCAAAGAAATGAAGCACATTGGTGAGGCAAGACTTCCCTTTGCTGAACCCATGCTAACTCTGTTCCATTAATTTATATGTTCCATAATTTTATTCTTTATAATAGTCAGCACTCGTATCCCAACATACACAAACCTACCCGAAACCCCCAAACCTTCCTAAACTCCCAACAAAGGCAGATCAAGGGATCCACAAGTGGAGGTATAGCAGAGGAAAATGGCACACATCTGGGCAGCCACTCCCAACTCCAAACAGGGAAACCTGTGTAAATAGGTTCTCACTCATCCAAATGAGGTGTAAAAGTACTCCTGTGCAATGCGCCAAGAACAGGATGAAGAAGATGGAACCAGTATAGCTGCTTGCCTTAATTTAAGGCAAATCAACTTTGCAAGCATCCAGCGCAGTAGACTGGTGTGAAAAAAGACGTCAGCTGCCACAAGTACACAGCTCAAAGAGGTACCATGAGAAATAAGTGTTGCCATACTGGGACAGACCGAAGGTCCATCAAGCCTAGCATTTACTATATCTTTTTTTGAGATTTGGTGACCAGAATTGCACACAGTATTTGATGTACGGTCGCACTATGGAGCAATACAAAGGAATTATAGTGAAATTAGAAAAGGTACAGAGAAGGACGATGAAAATGATAAAGGGGTGGGATGACTTCTGTATGAGGAAGGGCTTAAGCGGCTACAGCTCTTCAGCTTGGAGAAAAGTCAGCTGAGGGGAGATATGATAAAGGACTATAAAATAATGAATGGAGTGGAATGGGTAGACGTGAATTGCTTGTTTACCGTTTCCAAAAATACTAGGACTAGGGGGCATGCAATGAAGCTACAAAGTAGTAAATTTAAAACCAGAGAAAATATTTAATTCAATGTATAATTAAACTCTGGAATTTGTTGCCAGAGAATGTGGTAAAAGCAGTTAGCTTAGAGGGGTTTAAAAAAAGGTTTGGCTAACTTCCTAAAAGAAAAGTCCATAAGCCAATATTATGATGGACTTGGGAAAAAATCCACTGCTTATTTCTAGGATAAGCAGCATAAAATGTGTTTTATTGTTTTGGGAACTTGCCAGGTACTTGTAATATGGATTGGCCACTGTTGAAAACAGAATGCTGGGCTCGATGGACCTTTGGTCTGTGATAGTATAGCAACACTTATGTGTCATGAAACTCCTAGCCACCTGCCTGGGGTTACCCCACGACCACTTAGTCTATCCCTAGCATAGTTCAGGTCCGCCTGCACCTGTTGCTTGTGCTGTGCACTAGCACCCTCCTCCCACCGACTGGGTCACAACTGCCTCTGGGTGAGTCTCCCACTCTCGAATTATCGCAAGTGATTTCTAGATTACTAGTGCCTCGCTCCCAGTGGTCCCTCAGTTCTCAGAAAACACTCACAGACCCAACACACAAACCACTATTTATTTATTTATTTAGATTTTGCTCACACCTTAGGATTGTTTATCAGTCCAGACGAGCAGAGTGAACAAATAATTTTGTTCTCATAAAAATTGAACACTGAACAAAAAATGTGCAATTAGCAAACAATAAACAGGTAACTGAAATATGGATCAATTATAACACTAACTAAACATCCATATACTGTCTCAACACACAGTACTTGGGAAGGTCAGGGCATATAACTGCTCACAGAGCCTCCACAAAGAGATCTGTGTCTTTCCTTCCTGGTTAGGAGTGAAGCAACAGTCAGCACTACTGGGTAACTTCAAACTCCAGGCCAATCAGAGCCAGTCAATAAGTTTTAAACATATACTGCTGTTTGCTTCCTTCTTGCGTTAAAGCAAAAGAACACTCAGTTCCGTGTACCAGCTTTAAGCATAAACATGCACCATCTGCTGTCCAAATAGGAGAAATATACTTCAGACATAATTAAAACGGAAATATCCAATACTTTTTACAGGCTTAAAACACACTGTTTCTTCACATTGTTTCATATATAAATATAAATTAAAATTTGTCTTTTCTTGTTATGCGAAAATTTGATTCTAAAGGGGCATGTCATGACTCGTAGTGTGCCTATATTAATATAATGAGAGGAGAGAGGATTGGTTTAAAGTTTCTCACAGTAAGAGAAGGATTTCATGTGACATATGTCATACTGTTAAAGCTATGATAGCATGTGTAGCCCACTTTAGAGAGGTCTTTATGGAGTAGATATCCAAGGCTGCGACATGGAGTTCACATCTCCATACTGTTTGGACAAGGACTCTTGATGCCACAATAGGTTTTGTTTGGGTTGCATGGTCTGTGAGGGTTGGATTACAACTTAATTGTTGCCCTGACCCTGCTCATCTCTTCTGTGCTGCTTCTATGCCCCTCCCTTCCCTTCCCTTCCCCTCCCCTCCCCTCCCACCCACACCCAACAAAGAAAAAGAGACAAGAAATGGAAAATAACTGTTGCTGATAAAAATATGTTTGCCTGTTGGTGATCTTGTCCTTTTCATCTCACTTTTTTTTTTGTCTGAAGGGAACCTGTAACTTGTGATTTCCACTTATAGGGACTGTTTTGTGCACATAGAAACTGCTTATCTGTAATAGAATGCTCTCAGAGGACAATAGAATACACATACTGAAATGCTTCCCCAAGGGGCTGTTCTTTTTCTACTTTACCAGTAACTTGCGCATGAAACAGAGGGAGGCTCTGTGCTGCCACAGTGACACTGAAAATCTCACATGTGTGTGTCTGAGCATTTTAGAAAGCTTGTATGGGTTGTGCTAGGACTAGGGGGCATGCGATGAAACGACAGTGTAGTAAATTTAAAACAAATCGGAGAAACGTTTTCTTCACCCAACGCGTAATTAAACTGTGGAATTCGTTGCCGGAGAACGTGGTTAGACGGCATCCTAAAGGACAAGTCCATAAACCGCTACTAAATGGACTTGGGAAAAATCCACAATTCCAGGAATAACATGTATAGAATGTTTGTACGTTTGGGAATCTTGCCAGGTGCCTTTGGCCTGGATTGGCCGCTGTCGTGGACAGGATGCTGGGCTCGATGGACCCTTGGTCTTTTCCCAGTGTGGCATTATTTATGTACTTAATAAAAGCGTATTACAGACGAGCAGTTTTGCCTTGGTTTCATTTTGTGATGTTTAGTTTCAGGTAAAATGTAGCAGATGTTATTTATACTCCTGTTGGATGTGCTGATATTGAAATACAATACTGTTACAACTGTTTAGTTATCACTCATATACTAACATTTTCCTGTTCCTTTTAGGGTAAGGGGTAGACATTTTATCTTGTACATAATATGCGTATTCAACAGTCATGATTTCTTGAAGCACATTCTTGAGTAATCTTTGTGTTAACTTGGTTGCTCCTATAATGGAGTAGATTAAAAGAAAGTTGCATATTTTCTCTCTTTTGTTTCTAGAAACTGTCATTTGCCTTTTGAATAATAATTTCCTGTTTGTAGTTGTTTTTCTTAATATGGTACCTCAGTGGAGGATTTGGATACTTGTTCCTGTGATAGATTATATGCGCTGTCTGGGAAGTCTCAAGAAACCAACAGTGTGTGTACAAGAAGGAAATGGTCTAGTTCCTATCTACCTTAGTCCTGTTCAGTAACTATAAGTTATGTTGTCATTTAGAATAGGGATTTTGTATTGCTAGAAATCGGTATTGGTTTCATTTCTATTTCTTTAATGGATTTCTCTGTGTATGGGGATCAATGTTACTGGTAGGGGGTATATGTTGATGATACTGTTCTCCAAAAGTTTTCATTCTGAGGTACAGTATATTTTCTGTGTTGCAACTTCAAATCCACTTTCTACTGTCTTTGGCAGAAGAAGTGAGCTATAATTTTTAACTTTAAGATGATTGCTTTTTAAAGAGATTCATCTAAGACAGCGTACCACAGGTATAGCTTGACATGGGCAACTTATAATATATTGTAAAGTGATCAAAGTGTTAGTGTGTGTGTATGTATGTATGTGTATATATATATATATATACACACACACACACACACACACACACAATTTGAACTGTAAGGTAAACTTGGAAATAGGCAAATTAAATTATAGTAATAGGAATAATATGATAATTGATAATTGTATTATAAACCTTTTTACAGTTTAACACAGGAGTCCTTTCACGTTTTCAATATTTGCCATTCATTTGCTAAGAAGAATTGGAGAAGACTGTAAGAAGATATAATTATATTAGCCAGTAATATATAAGGCTGTCAACTGTTTCTACCCTTGTGGTGCATTCCAAAGATACCAGTTCAGCATTAATATCTTCCTTGGATTCACAGTCTTTAATATGAAGACCAAAATCTGTGCTTGCTGTTATAGTACACTAGTATAAAAGGCCCGATTCGGTAGGCAATGAAACGGGCGCTAGCAAGGTAATCCCCCCCTGCAGCGTCCTTCCTGTCTCCCCTGCCCCCCCTGCAGCCACCCATCTGGTCTCAGGACCCCCTCCCCACCAACCCTCCTCTGCCCCTGCAGCCACGCATGTCGAGCGACCCTCCTTTCCCCTTGCCCCCCCTGTAGCCACCCATGTCCAGTGACCCTCCTCTCCCCCTGCCCCCCCTGCAGCGTCCCTTCTGTCTCCCCTGCCCTCCCCTGCAGCCACCCATCTGGTCTCAGGACCCCCTCCCCACCTCCCTCTTCCCTGCCCCCCCCTGCAGCCATCCATGTCCAGCGACCCTCCCCTCCCCCTGCCCCCCTGCAGCCACCCATCTGGTCTCAGGACCCCCTCCCCACCAACCCTCCTCTGCCCCTGCAGCCACGCATGTCGAGCGACCCTCCTCTCCCCTGCCCCCCTGCAGCCACCCATGTCCAATGACCCTCCTCTCCTTTCCCCTTGCCCCCCCTGTAGCCACCCATGTCCAGTGACCCTCCTCACCCCCGCCCCCCCTGCAGCGTCCCTTCTGTCTCCCCTGCCCTCCCCTGCAGCCACCCATCTGGTCTCAGGACCCCCTCCCCACCTCCCTCTTCCCTGCCCCCCCCCTGCAGCCATCCATGTCCGGCGACCCTCCTCTCCCCCTGCAGCCACCCATGTCCAGCGACCCTCCCCTCCCCCTGCCCCCCTCCAGCCATCCATGTCCAGCGACCCTCCCCTCCCCCCTCGGTGCATCACCCAAACCCCTACCCCCCCAGCGCATCACCCAAGCCCCTACCCCCCCCCCCTCGGGCACATCAACCCCCTCGCCACCTGCAGCCGTCAATACTAACGCTGTCGGCCGCTGCTGCGTCTCCTGTTGAGCAGCAGCGGCTGGTACAAAAAGAAAAAAGCCAAAAAAGATTTTAAACCTGAAACACGGCTCCGTAGACAGCCATCTGGCATCAGCCTCTGATATCGCTGCGCTCCTCCAGGGTCTTCCTGCAGGGGCAGTGATGTGGAGGGGAGAGGAAGAGCGGCTGCAGTGACGACAGCCAATGCCAGATGGCTGTCTACGGAGCCGTGTTTCAGGTTAAAAATCTTTTTTGGCTTTTTTCTTTTTGTGCCGGCCGCTGCTGCTCTACAGGAGAAGCAGCAGCTGCCGGACAGCGTTAGTATTGGCGGCTGCGGGTGGCGAGGGAGTTGATGTGCCCGGGGGGGGTAGGGGCTTTGGTGATGCGCCGGGGGGAGGGTCTTGGGTGATGCGTCGAGTGGGGGTAGGGGCTTGGGTGCTGCACCGGGGCAGAGGGGCTTGGCTGTTGCGCTGAGGGGGGGGGGCACTGAGAGCGGTTTCCCAGGCAGGGGGAGGAGTAGGGAAACACGCTCCTCCCCCCTGCCTGGCTCGAGGTTTTGCAGGGCAGGGTCTTGGGTGTTGTGCCGAGGGGGGGGGGGCACTGAAAGCTGCTTCACAGGCAGGGGGAGGAGTAGTGAAACACGCGGAGCGTGTTTCCCTACTCCTCCCCTTGCCTTGGAATCAGCTGTCAGTGACATCACTGACGTCAGTGCATTCTAAACTGCCTAGCAGACCACCTCCGAGGGAGCCACAGTACCAGGCACATTAGAACATTGGAGGTGAGAATTATCATATAGGATGAAGGAGTTTGTTTTCAAAACCTTAGTACTTTATTCATGTAAAAGTAAGATCAATGCTAGTGTAGCGACAAGTAGTCTCTTCCTTCGAAGATCTGACTGAAAATAATAGGAAAGAACATATGGAATGGCAAGTCAAATGCAAAATGCTGATAAGGAAGGCAAAGAGAGACTTTGAAAAGAAGATATATTCAAAGCTGACAAGTTAGAGAAATTGAATGAAATCTATATATACCTGGAAGTTGTAATGACGCAATTTGACAAACTGAAGAGTAGCAAATCACCTGGACCGGATGGTGTTCATCTGAAAGTACTAATAGAATTGATAAGTGAACTTGTAGAACTATTGTTAGTAATTTGTAATTTATCTTTAAAATCAAGCATGTTACTGGAAGATTGGAGGGTGGCCAATATAACACTAATTTTTAAAAAAGGTTCCAGAGGTGATCTTGGAAATTATAGACCAGTGAGCCTGACTGTGCTGGGCAAAATGGTAGAGACTATTATAAAGAACAAAATTACAGAGCATATTCAAAAGCATTGATTAATGAGACAAAGCCAACATGGATTTAGTGAAGGGAAATCTTGCCTCACCAGTCCGTTACTTTTCTTTGAAGGGGTGAACAGACTTGTGGATAAAGGCGAACCGATTGATATTTGGGCTCATTTTCGAAAGAGAAGGGCGCCTATCTTTCGACACAAATCGGGAGATGGGCGTTCTTCTCCCAGAGTCGCCCAAATCGGCATAATCGAAAGCCGATTTTGGGCGCCCTCAACTGCTTTCCGTCACGGGGATGACCAAAGTTCCCGGGGCCGTGTCTGAAGCATAGCGAAGGCGGGACTGGGGCGTGCTTAACACATGGGCGTCCTCGGCCGATAATGGAAAAAAGAAGGGCGACCCTGACGAACACTTGGCTGACTTTACTTGGTCCTTTTTTTTTTTTTTTTTTACTACCAAGCCTCAAAAATGTGCCGTAAATGACCAGATGACCACCGGAGGGAATCGGGGATGGCCTCCCCTTACTCCCCCAGTTGTCACCAACCCCCTCCCACCCTAAAAAGAAATATTTTAAATATTTTTTGCCAGCCTCAAATGTCATACCCTGCTTCATCACAGCAGTATGCAGGTCCCTGGAGCAGTTTTAGTGGGTGCAGTGCAATTCAGGCAGGCAGACCCAGGCCCCTCCCTACCTGTTACACTTGTGGTGGTAAATGTGAGCCCTTCAAAACCCACCAGAAACCCACTGTACCCACATCTAGGTGCCCCACTTCACCCCTTAGGGCTATGGTAGTGGGCTTTGGGGGCTCAGCACCCAAGGTAAGGGAGCTATGCACCTGCGAGCAATTTCTGAAGTCCACTGCAGTGCCCCCAAGGGTGCTCAGTTGGTGTCCTGGCATGTGAGGGGGACCAGTACACTACGAATGCTGGCTTCTCCCATGACCAAAGGGCATGGATTTGGTTGTTTCTGAGATGGGCGTCCTCAGTTTCCATTATCGCCAAAAACCGGGGACGACCATCTCTAAGGATGACCTAAATTTCGCGATTTGGGCGATCCTGACCATATTATCGATATGAAAGATGGACACCCATCTTGTTTCGATAATATGGGTTTCCCCGTCCCTTCGCCAGGAAATCCTGCGAGGACGTCCTCAGGAAAACTTCAGCGCCCCTTTCGATTATGCCCCTCCACATCTCATTAATTTTATTTTTATTAATTTTATTTTTGTTACATTTGTACCCCGCGCTTTCCCACTCATGGCAGGCTCAATGCGGCTTACATGGGGCAATGGAGGGTTAAGTGACTTGCCCAGAGTCACAAGGAGCTGCATGTGCCTGAGGTGGGAATCGAACTCAGTTCCCCAGTCCACCACCCTAACCACTAGGCCACTCCTCCACGTCTCATTAATCCATACTTAAGTATATGCTCTGTAATTTTTTCTTTGTAATGGTCTCTATCGTTTTGCCCGTTATTGACATCAGGCTCACCGGTCTATAATTTCATGGTTCAGAACCCTTTTTAAAAACTGGTAGTGGAAATAAGTACTGAATTAAGAACACACAGGAGACACCTCCCCTTTGGAGTCCACAATTGAGCTGAAACAGAGTTGACAGTAATTTTGGAGAATGAGTGAGGTAGTGGATGCAGGGCCAGGATAATAGCATTCAGCTGAACACAGATGTTAATTTATCTAGTTCCGCTCATCTGTATGGAAAAGGAAGTCATATGAGCAAAATGTTTTAAAAAAATGTGGTGAGTAGAAGAAGGGGAGGGGTGGCGGGACCGTACATTAATTGTTGATGACTTATTATTCTTTTATTGTAGAGAACCTAAACAGTAGTGCAGGAATTGAGGGAACTACGTTATATATTTGCAGCAGCATGCTTCTGCTCAGCTTGCCCAACCTGAGAGAAATCACAAGTGATATTTTTTGAAAAGCTAGACTGCATGCTAGAACTTCTAGAGACTCTTTTTCTTTGTTTCTTGTACCTGTGGAGTTTTGCTGTTGTTGATTTTAGAAATTTGATTGACATATATTTTTAGAGATGGCTCCTTTTGTGCTTGCAACAGTGTCAGACCTGTGAGTTCTTGTACCAAGTAGAGCGCTGCCTAACCTGGTACTTGGACCAGGCTCTGCTTGGCGGCTGGACAACCCCAGGTTTCACCTTATCTGACCGCCGCTCCCCAGAGGTTGAACCCCTAGGTGCGGGCGGCCTGCAAGGCTTACGAGATGGAGCAGGAAGCGGGGTGATGAACGTGATGGCCAGACTGACAGCAGGCAAGAGAGTGATCCAGGTACAGCCAGAGTCAGTAGGCAGGCATTAGGTCAAGAGAGTAATCCAGGTACAGGCAGAGTCAGTAGGCAGGCAGCAGCCATGAGAGCAATCCAGGTACAGGCAAGGTCAGGAGGCAGGCAGCAGACACAAGAGTAATCCAGGTACAGGCAAGATCAGGAGGCAGGCAGCAGACACGAGTAATCCAGATACAGGCAAGATCAGGAGGCAGGCAGCAGACACGAGTAATCCAGATACAGGCAAGATCAGGAGGCAGGCAGCAGACACGAGTAATCCAGATACAGGCAAGATCAGGAGGCAGGCAGCAGACACAAGAGTAATCCAGGTACAGGCAAGATCAGGAGGCAGGCAGCAGACACGAGTAATCCAGATACAGGCAAGATCAGGAGGCAGGCAGCAGACACAAGAGTAATCCAGGTACAGGCAGGATCAGGAGGCAGGCAGCAGACACGAGTAATCCAGATACAGGCAAGATCAGGAGGCAGGCAGCAGACACAAGAGTAATCCAGGTACAGGCAAGATCAGGAGGCAGGCAGCAGACACGAGTAATCCAGGTACAGGCAAGATCAGGAGGCAGGCAGCAGACACGAGAGTAATCCAGGTACAGGCAGAGTCAGTAGGCAGGCAGTAGACACCAGAGTAATCCAGGTACAGGCAGAGTCAGTAGGCAGGCAGTAGACACCAGAGTAATCCAGGTACAGGCTAAGTCAGCAACGAAGAACAAAGTAGAGGAGAAGCACACTACTGCGCAAGTAACACCTACCAAAGTAGAAGCCGAAGCAAGGAGTCTAGGGAGAGCTCAGCTGATAAAGTGCTGGGTCTGACATCAGCAGGGAGAAGGGGCACAGGACTTATGAGATGGAGCTGGAAGTGGGGTAGTGAACGTATCGGCCAGACAGGCAGCAGGTCAAGAGAGTAATCCAGGTACAGGCAAAGTCAGTAGGCAGGCAGCAGGCAAAAGAGTAATCCAGGTACAAGCAAAGTCAGTAGGCAGGCAGCAGGCACGAGAGTAATCCAGGCACCGGTAAAGTCAATAGGCAGGCATTAGGTCAAGAGAGTAATCCAGGTACAGGCAGAGTCAGTAGGCAGGCAGCAGCCACGAGAGCAATCCAGGTACAGGCAAGGTCAAGAGGTAGGTAGCAGACACAAGAGTAATCCAGGTACAGGCAAGGTCAGGAGGCAGGCAGCAGACACAAGAGTAATCCAGGTATAGGCAAGGTCAGGAGGCAGGCAGCAGACACAAGAGTAATCCAGGTACAGGCAAGATCAGGAGGCAGGCAGCAGACACGAGTAATCCAGGTACAGGCAAGATCAGGAGGCAGGCAGCAGACACGAGTAATCCAGATACAAGGCAAGATCAGGAGGCAGGCAGCAGACACGAGTAATCCAGATACAGGCAAGATCAGGAGGCAGGCAGCAGACACAAGAGTAATCCAGGTACAGGCAAGATCAGGAGGCAGGCAGCAGACACAAGAGTAATCCAGGTACAGGCAAGATCAGGAGGCAGGCAGCAGACACAAGAGTAATCCAGGTACAGGCAGAGTCAGTAGGCAATCAACAGACACAAGAGTAATCCAGGTACAGGCAGAGTCAGTAGGCAGGCAGCAGACACCAGAGTAATCCAGGTACAGGCAGAGTCAGTAGGCAGGCAGTAGACACCAGAGTAATCCAGGTACAGGCAGCAGACACGAGAGTAATCCAGGTACAGGCTAAGTCAGCAACGAAGAACAAAGTAGAGGAGAAGCACACTACTGCGCAAGTAACACCTACCAAAGTAGAAGCCGAAGCAAGGAGTCTAGGGAGAGCTCAGTTGATAAAGTGCTGGCGTCTGACATCAGCAGGGAGAAGGGGCACAGCCATAGGACAAGAGCAGGGGAAGGAGGAACCGGAAGACCAACAGGAGAGAAGCAAGGGAAGCCAGGCAGCGGAAGAGCAGACCCAGGTGGGTGGAAGCAAAGCAATCAAGGAGCCTTCAGCCAGAGAAGAACTACACACACGTGGCTCAGGGCTGTGCCAGTCGAATGTGCGTGTCGATGGGACCCTGCGCAGCCCGAGGACACAGCTTGCGTTGAGGTAGGGGACATGACAAACAGCTATACAAGCTAATGCATAGATTTTATATTTTTTAACCAAAAAGCATTATTAGCACTTTAGGAGAGAGGAATATAGGGTAGAAAACACAGGATGCAGTTAGGGACACATCAGATGTTATGAGGAACCAGCAAATTTTCTCATTATTGAGGCTTGTTGCAAAAAAGAAAACAGAGTTGTTGCCTTTATATAACCTATTTTCTACAATACCTGAATGTTACTCTTCTTAATTACAACTATAAAGGCATGAGCTAAATCCATATCCTTTTCCTTTCCCCTTTTATGCAACCTGCATCTTTGAATTCTCACGAACAAGGACTACTTTATCTGAAAACAGGCAAGATATATGAAGTTGCTTACCAGTAAGAGGTGTTATTTGAAGACGGATATAAATTTGCAGAATACCCACCCACTCACCTCCCTTAGGAATTAGTATCTCCTGCATTCCATTTGCTGTGAATTTGGTATAGAACGTGAGGTGATTCTGTGTGACAGCACCAGGGTGGTGAATCCTGCACATTTACTGATGACTATGTTAGGCATCCCTATAAACCTTAAGAGATAGTCACTCCTTACCATGCTGGGCTCTGTTGGATGACATCACCTATCATTGAGGGCTTATATCCTTTTGATCTTAGAGAACACCTGTTACAACTTCTTTATTAAAAAGATAATCTTTATTTTTTGGTTCACAATGTTTCTATACAGCAGTGTCCAGTGAAACAGAGCGTACAAATACTGGCAGTTAATAGGGAATCACTGACCAGCTTATTTTCGAAGGAGATTGCCGGCCAGCTTCTGACACAAATCTCGAGAGATGGCCGGCGATCTCCTGAACCCGGCCAAATCGGTATAATAGAAAGCCGATTTTGGCCGGCGCCAACTGCTTTCCGTCGCAGAGCCAGCCAAACTTCAAGGGGACGTGTTGGTAGGTTAGCGAAGGAGGGACGGGGGCGTGCTCACGAGATGGCTGGCTTCGCCCGATAATGAAAAAAAGAAAGCTGGCCCTGACGAGCATTTCGCCGGCTTCACTTGGTCCCTTTTTTTTCAGGATCAAGCTTCAAAAAGGTGCCCCAACTGACCAAATGACCACCGGAGGGAATCGGGGATCACCTCCCCTTACTCCTCCAGTGGTCACCAACCCCCTCCCACCCAAAAAAAAAAATATATTTTTTTTTGCCAGCCTCTATGCCAGCCTGAAATGTCATGCCCAGCTCCCTGACAGCAGTATGTAGGTCCCTGGAGCAGTATTTAGTGGGTGCAGTGCACTTCAGGCAGGTGGACCCAGGCCCATCTCCCCCCTACCTGTTACACTTGTGGTGGTAAATGTTAAGCCCTCCAAAACCCCCTGTACCCACATGTAGGTGCCCCCCTTCATCCCTAAGAGCTATGGTAGTGGTGTACAGTTGTGGGGAGTGGATTTTGGGGGGGATTTGGGGGGCTCAGCACCCAAGGTAAGGGAGCTATGCACCTGGGAGCTATTTTTGAAGTCCATTGCAGTGCCCCCCTAGGGTGTCTGGTTGGTGTCCTGGCTTGTCAGGGGGACCAATGCACTACAAATGCTGGCTCCTCCCACGACCAAATGCCTTGGATTTGGCCGGGTATGAGATCGCCGGCATTAGTTTCCATTATCGGCGAAAACCGATGCCGGCCATCTCAAACCCGGCCATCTCTGACATTTGGCCGGCCCCAACCGTATTATCGAAGTGAAAGATGGCCGGCCATCTTTTTCGATAATACGGTTCGGGACTGCTCTTTGCGGCGCCGGCCAAATAGATGGCCGGCCATCTATTTGGCTGGTGCCGTTCGATTATGCCCCTCTGAGTCATTCAGTTATCTTGTTTCTGGTGAGCATATTACCTATTAAATGCATTTACAGTGAAGTTCTGACAGTTTGCAGGTGATTTTGCTTTTTTTTTTTTTTTTAAGAAAAAGCTATGTCACAGGCTACCTGTTTCTGAGTACAGTATTCGTTCTTTTACCTGATACTTAACTATCCAGACCAGTCCAGACTAATGGGTTATGTCCACCAGTGGAAGGAGACGGAGAAAACAAATAGTTCCAAGTACTTCGCTCTTAAGGACATTGTGCAGCTTGGAATTTTCATTATTTTTCTCTGTCTCCTAGCGGATGGTGGACGAATTGTGGAGCTCCTGTTGGATGCCTGGCTGGCAACTCTGGACCTGGGTTTCCCATGTGTTGTTGGAACAGGGATTATAACTGATTCCCTGCTTTTGGATGGAATGGATCATCTCTCAACTGAAGTGACACCCGGTGATACTGGATTCCTCCTCCCCCCCCTTTCTAGCTCCATTTCTGCCCTGTGTGGCGGTTTGGAAAGTGTTGTGAGGCTAATCCTTACACAGCAAGTATATGTCTTTATTTGCTTTACCAGAGCAAAGCTACTTTTACCTCAGTGTTGCAGGGCTGAGCGGGCGGCCTTCCTACTATGATTTGTTCCTGAAGGGTCTCTTTTGGGTTTGGAGGTTTCCTGTTCGTGGGAGCTGTTTAGATGGCAGCTAGTTCTCTAATTTTAGCGGGACAGGGGTATTTTTGGAGCCTGGTACCCGTTTGCATGACCGGGGTGTCACCCAATTTCTTTTTCTTGTGGTGTCCCCTCCTTACTCTTAGTTCTTTTTTGCCTTGTTCTGTTCTCTCCCTCCATTGCAGTATTATCCCATTCTGTCTTGTTCCCTGCACAGTGGAGCTTGAAACAGATTAATCAGAACTTCGTTCCCCTTGCATGCCACATAATGGGACTTTTAGTGTGTATAAAGGAAGTCTTTTTTTTTTTTTTTTGGTTTCATTGTTTTGTGATTCCTTAAATTTAGAAGGTATATATAAAAGTTGTAAAAATAAAGTTTAATGATTGCTGAACAGTAACAGTGAATGATAGGGCAGTTCTCTGCTTTGAAAATCTTAAAATCTAAATAGGTTATTAAGGCTGAGTTTTTTTTATAAAGCGGAGCAATGCATTGATTTCTTATTTATAGGCATTAATGGAAGGGAGAGCTTTGATGGGGAAAAATGAGTTGGAGACTAATGAAATATCATCTCTAAGAACAGAGTCTGAAATTAACTGGTGGCTTAAGGAACTGGCACAAGGTTATGGACAGGCATGCCAGCTGGCTTAACATCACTGATGCCTGGGCTGGGAAACCAATAGCAAGGTAAACATTTGATTTGAATTACTTGAGGTGGGAGGGAGGTTGTTTCATATAGAGTAGTCCACAGACTTAGCAGGGGTGCTCAGAAAGGGCTATTTAAGTAGATCAAGGCAAGAAAGACAGCCACACACTGGTTTCTGAAAACAACACACAAGCCTCTATGGGAGAAAGAAGACAGAAGCTGGGACCAGAATAGATGGTTTGCAGAAAAGTTTGGTAAGCAGACTAAAAAGCTCACTTGGCCCATTTAGCCAGTGGAATCCAATTGGCTTGGGAGCTCCTCGATCTCAGAGGGCTGTTGATACAGGAAATGGACCGTGACCACTGGAGGCCAGTGTTTTGTCAAAACTGCATCTGTGTCTAACGGTCCCAAAACTTTCTATTCCGTTCAACATATAGAATATCTGTATATACATATGAGTGTTGTGTAATATCTTATAGTTCTCCATTTAAGTTATGTCATGTGAAATAGTTATTTTTCCAGAACTGTTTCAAAGCTGTGGCTGTTTTAATTTTTAAAAAGTGTGTCTAGTGCCAATGTTATCTGAGAAAAAGAAAGGAAGAAAGCAGTTGAGATTAAAGAGTGTGGGTATGTTTGGTTTGGTGGGGGAAGGAGAAGGTTGAAGAGATGCTGCAACTGGGCATCAAGCTTTGTGGTGTCGGGCTTAGTGTTTAAGGTCCTTTTAGTGGAATGGAGAAGTAGCCTTGTGGTTAAGTCAGTGGACTCAGAACCAGGGAAGCCAGGATTGAATTGCACTTCTACCACTGATGTTCTAGCGGAGTGCAGGAGTGGCCTAGTGGTTAGAGCACCGGTCTTGCAATCCAGAGGTGGCCAGTTCAAATCCCACTGCTGCTCTTTGTGATCTTGGGCAAGTCACTTAACCCTCCATTGCCTCAGGTACAAACTTAGATTGTGAGCCCTCCTGGGACAGAGAAATATCCAGTGTACCTGAATGTAACGCACCTTGAGCTACTACTGAAAAAGGTGTGAGCAAATCTAAAAAATAAATAAAGCATTTCATTCTTCATTGCCTACTCCTGGGGGAATTCTGGTCAAAGGTTTTGAATATTCTGCTTTGTTTTTGTAGTGTTTTTGCACAATTTTCCCCATATAAAGCCTGAAATCCTCTCTGTCTTTTCCCGCCTCAAGTTTTAGCCTTCCCAGTTCCCCTTCTCTCCCTCTAATTCCCAGCAATACCATTAATTCTGTCTCCAAAGTCTTCTCCAAATGCAGTACCCCCACTTCTCATTTTCCATTCCTTCAGGCACACAACCCCACCTCTTTCTTTCCATTCCCTCTCCAGCTATCATATCTCTTTCCCATCCTCCCCCATGACGCACCCTCAAGCTTGATCTCCCCCTACACCAGGGGTACACTCTCAGCTTGTCCTTCCCTCTCCGCAAACCCCTACCCCAACCCTATGGCATAGTCTTGGCTTTCTCTGCTGCCTCTTTTCATCCCCTTGGTGCAAACACTTTCTCTGCCCCCTCAGCTTTCTGTGCCTCCCCTCCCATCCCCATGGTGCACTCTCAGCTTGCTCTGCCCCCCTTCTCATCCCTATGACACTCTCTCAGCTTGCTCTGCCTGTCCCCCCCCCCCCCTTCCCAATCCAGGTGGCACACTTTTTTTTTGCACTGCCCTCAGTCAGCATCAGGTCTTTCGTAGTCTCCCTCCCGTTTTCCCTGTAGAGATTGTGCAGCAAGAGGAGGAGGAAGTGAACAGCTGCACACCGGGCCACTTCCTCATTCTCTTCTGCCAGCCTAGACTCGACTATGTGTGAACCAGACAAGCCTCTATACAGGCCCGCGGCTCAGTGTAAAGTCTAAGCCAGCGGAGGAGGATGGATTGGTCTGATGTGCAGTGGTTCACTTCCTCCTTTTGCTGTGCAGTCTCTTTGGGGGAAGGGGAGAGAGATTGAGGAGAGACCCAATGCCATAGTTTTGCAGAATTCTACAAAGCAACCCCCAAATTCAGAATAAGGTTGGATGCTTGCGTAACTTAATTTAATAATTGGCTGTTATTTGGAGTTAACATCCAATTGGCTTAAACCAGTGTTAATTGGAACCAATTAGCAGATGTGCGCCTGACTGCCTTAGTTGCTATTCTAGAAGTTGGATGTACTAATACTTTTGTTCTCAACATCTAGTGGAGTGTGGATGTGGGAGCAGTATGGGTAGGCCAGAGGCGTGCCTAGGTGTTCTGCGCAAATGTTTTTACATCTGCCTTTGAATGGCATAAATGCTCAAATCTACAGTTAGGTGCGAAACTGTGGACTTATGCTAGTATTCTATGATAGCACTTCTGCACAATAGAATTTGCGTTTAGTGTGCAGCATCTCATCGTCTACATTTTGGCACTCTTTTTTTTGAATCTACCTCCAAGTGCACAATTCTGCACATTTTGCAGAGGTAGGGAATTCTGCACAAATTGTATCCTGTGTAGTTGCGCAAAATTTCTCCAGGTGTGATTGTGATCCTTTTTGGGCAGGGACCCACCAGTTTACCTGAGTTTAACTTGTCTTTAATTTGAATTTGGAAAAGTGTATAGTTAAAACTAAAATCCAAATTCGTGATCTCGAGTTAGTCTGACTCAGATTGGTAGTGACTGGAAGCTGTTAACATCTTATGGTTTATTAAATTTAATATACCACTTTTCCAGGACACATAGCAAGGCAGTTTATAAAACTAAACTTGAAAGAAGAAATGCCATAGAAAGTAGGAAAGAGAAAACATAGGGCTCCTTTTACAATGCCATGCCAGCGATTACCGTGTGCCGAATGTGACAAAGCTCATAGGAATTGAATGGGCTTTGTCACATTTGGCACACCTCTAATCAATACAGCGGCTTTGTAAAAGGAGCTTATAGAAAGCAACACAATCCATTCAATCTAATAACTACAAATAATTATTTAAAAAAAACCCCAGAACTATATATGCGGGTCTGGACCCATCACCCCAACAGACTTATGCTGCTTTTGATTCCAATTAAAAAGCTTTGGTAAACAGATGGGTTTTCAGTGCTACTTTAAACTTTTAAAAGGACAGCTCCAGCCTTAGTGGGGCTGGGTGAACATTCCAAGACAAAGTTTCAGTACAGTAAAAAGTGTAAGTTCAGCTACTATCCAGACGAGCATGGAAAATAGAAGTCATCGACTGAACATAAGCCTGTGGTAGGAGGTATATGGAATAACCAAAAAAGCAATCTAAAGAGGGTTATCGGTATGCAGTATTTGATGAATCCAGGTGAAGCCTTTAAATTGGATTCTGTATGGTATTTGGGAGCCATTGATAACGGAGGAAAGTGGGATTAAGGTGAACAAATTTCTTCGTATAGGATAGAATTCTCAGAGCAGTGTGATGAACTGTTTGTGTATGCTAAATAAGTGATTGGCTAATTACCGATTAGACTAAATTGCAGTAGTCCAGCTGTGAGACTAAGTGCATGCAATAGAGTGAGCTGTCTCATTGAAATATAATGGATACCCTGAAATTGTCTAACGGCAAAGAAACCTTTTCTGACTAGTATACCTACCTGTTGATCAAATGTTAACTCCTGTCACAAAATGTCTCTAAGGTATTTAAAATGAATCACCATGGTAATTTCTATATTATGAAGAGTGAGAATGTGTAGGAGGATCTGCTGGTGATTTGTGAAGCTACTGTTTTAGAATGGTTCAGAAAAAGATGGTTTTCCTAAAGTCAAGTTGAAATGGAGTGTAAGACATTCTGAAGTTGAGATACATCAGGGTGAAGTGAGTCAGTTTAACAAATCAACAGAATATCATTGGCGTAATACAATGCACTAATTCCAAGACTTTGAAAAAGACATTATTAAAGGACTCACGAAAAGAAAACATTACATAACAGAGGGCCAATACTGAACCCTGGGTTACACCACAATATAATTTACGAAAGGTCGAGGATGAAGTTGGTAGACCAACAGTGAAAGTTTTTTTTCTCTAAGAAAAAAAGAAAACCGATAAAAAACAGTCCTAATAATACCAATATCAACTGATACTAGAGTGTTTTATGATCGACAAGATCAAAATCAGCCAACAGGTCGAGCGGTACTACTAAAGTAATTTTCCCCATTATCAGTAACTGAATAAAGATCACTTAGTGCTGTATTTACGGTTTCTGTTCTGTGATCAATGTGGGTGAAGGACATGAGTTTGATCAATATGTTGTAATGACAGTGTGCTCTGCCAATTTAGATACATAACTTAAATTTAAAAATGGACATTAATTTGAAGTATCAGAAGGGTCAAAATTTGGATTCTCAAGAACTGAACCTACCAGTGATCTTTTTTCTAAGTAGCTGGAGCCTCTCCAGAAGCAGTGATTAACGAGCATCATTGAGAAAGCCAGCTGTGACGTGGAATTTTAATTCAAGAAGAGAGGATGGGGTCCAAAGGACAGGGAGTAATCCAAGCTGCCTAAATCAATTTAGTAAAGAAAGGAGTAGTCAAGCTAAAAGAAGACCAGGAAGAAGACACCAGAGATACCCGATGCTTGAACATTTGTTGATGATGAATCAACTGGATGAAGGACGTGCGCTAGATGTAATCTACTTGGACTTCAGCAAAGCCTTGGATATGGTCCTCCACAGAAGACTCGTGAATAAGCTGAAAGGGTTGAACTTGGGAACGAAAGTGGTGAACTGGATAAGAAACTGGTTGACCGACAGGTGGCAGTGGGTGGTGGTAAATTGAATCTTTTCGGAGGAATGAAAGGTGAGCAGTGAAGTTCCTCAGGGGTCGGTGCTGGGGCTTATTTTGTTTAATATATTTGTGGGAGATATTGCTGAAGGGTTGGAAGGAAAGGTGTGCCTTTTTGCGGATGACACAAAAATAGCCAATAGAGTGGATACCCTGGAGGGAGTAGAAACAACGAGAAGGGATCTCAGAACCTTAGAAGAATGGTCGAGGGTCTGGCAGTTAAAATTTAATTAAATATTGACTGGGGTAACTAGTGTTTCCGGTTTCAAAATTACTACCGTAGGACCTCTTAATGAAACCTTTGAGTCTTAATTCCACTTTTCTTTTTTTCTTTTTTTATAATTGCTCTTATTGTGAAATAATAAAGAAATTTCTTTCTTAATAATGTGCAGTGCTCAGTAATCACATGTTACCCCAGCTTGAACTGCACTTGGTAAAATTATGTATGCAACATCATAGCACTGCAGCCCTCCCTACTTCCTTTCAATGTTATTTTCTGTTTCTCTAGGTTTTATTCACCATATTAGTCACTTATCTTAGGGATGCTGCTGTCCTCCGTGCAGTTGATCCTGAACCAGTGCTTCTGGAGTAACAGCTTCATGCCCATGCCCCTTCTAGAATTTAATTAAACTTCACTCCTCTTACATTCATTCAGTTCATTCTTGTAGTTCTCAACACAAGCTGTGTTTCACAGATTGTTTTTTTCATCTTGAGGAGAACCTTACGGGTCTGTGAAAATACAGATTTCAGTTACCCAACCTTCTTAACTTTATTAAGCTGACTGCTCTCATTATTTCTATCACCTCAAAAACAGGTTAAAATGCACTTCTCCATATGTGCATTTCAGTCTAAACAGACTTAATGTCCTGCATTATTGGCATACCTGGCATGAAGCATCACCCCACTCAGAATTAACCGACCAAAAAACGCCAGCGCATGTGCTCTATTTTTATAGACATCACAGCTGATGTCATCCACTTAGAATCATAAATGCACCCACTCAATTTCCCGGTTTAGACTGTGTGGCATCACTGTGTTCCATTGGAATATAATTTGTTGTTCTTTTCTTAATAGTGTCTTAGCGATGTCTCCCCCATTGGGTAAATGGATCTGCGCTAGTATTGCATTCTTTAAATCCTGCACATCATGATTCATATCCATCCAGTGATCCACTAAGGGGGCTTCCGTCTTTTTTTATTCTTAAGTTATTAATGTGTTCAGCTATTCTGTTTTATTTTCCGGATTGTGTAACCTATATACCACTTGTTGCAAGGGCACTATTCCATATACTACTTGTGATGGCTCACAATCCGTGGCTGTGTTGATCCAGTATGGTTTCCCTGTTCTGGGATGTGTTACGAAATTGGTCTGCCAGATGCACTTACAGTAAACACATCTGGAGCAGGGTTTGTGCCCTTTGTCCTCTGCATTCATTTGATAACTCTGGGATCCAAGCTGTTGCTGCTGTAACAATTTCTCCCATGTTTTTCGCTCTCGTATATGCAAAACAAGGATTTTCTTTGAAATTAAGAAGAGACAAATGGACCAATGCTTTATCATGTTTTTATTTGCCCCGCTCGAGTGGAATAAGGTAATATACATGTGAAGGTCTCCTGTTGTCCCCTATCCCTTGTTGTAGGTTGAAGTAGCCACTGTTGATGCATGTTGGAGGCTCTTTTCTGCGCTTTTTAAATCATCTTTACAGGGTACCCTCTGGATCTAAACCGGTTATACATTTCTCATGCACATGTTTTGAAGCTGTCTTCCGTGCCACACAGTTTCCTCACTCTTAAAAACTGTCCTGTTGGAATGCCTGCTTTTACAGCTTGTGGGTGAAAACTTTTATAATGAAGGAGATTGTTAGTATCGGTTGGCTTCCGAAATATAGTTGTGTCAAACCTGTTTTGATGTTACATTATTGTAATGTCCACATAATTAATTGATAGCCCACCTACCGTCGATTCAGATGTGATGTGTTCATCACATCCGTTAATGTATTGAACGAATTCCTCCAATTGTTGGTTATTTCCCTTCCATGCCAAAAATACATCGTTGATGAAGCGTTTCCAAATTTTTATATAAGGACTGAACTTTGAGTTGTATTTTGAGTTGTATACATATCTCTGCTCAAAGTCCGCCATATATAGACATGTGATTGTAGGTGCCACTGTTGCTCCCATTGTGATACCGTGGCTCTTTACGTAATGCTGTTCCTCAAAACGAAAGTAATTTCGTTTTGTCACAATTTTGGCTATTTGATTTAACAGATGTATTTTTCCTGATGACAGATCCATCTGATTTAAGTGTCTGGAAATAAGATCCATAGCCTTCAGATGAGGGATTTTTGTGTATAAGGACACCACATCCATAGATATCAATTGTAAGGATTTATCTTGAATATTTATAGTTTCCAATATTTGAATCAAGTGGGCTGAGTCTCTTAAATATGACTCAGTATTATGAATGATGGGTTGCAAACGAAAGTCTAGATATTGTGACAGAGGCTCGTTTAATGAATTTCTACTTGACACTATAGGGTGTCCGGGTGGGTGTTGTAGAGTTTTATGGATCTTCGGAACAAAATAGATGTGCGGTGTTACAGGGTTTTTTTTGAACAGATATTGAAATTCTTTTATGGATAAAATTCCTTTATCCACTTCTGTCTTCAATAGTGAGCAGATTTCTTCCTGATGTTGAACCACTGGATTTAATTCCAGCACTTAATAATAATCCTGATCCTGTAACTGCCTGTGAGCTTCCTCCCTGTATTTAATGCCAAGAAGTGTAGAGTGATGCACTTGGGGTGCAGAAACCCAAAAGAGAGATACTGAATAGGAGGGGAGAGATTAGTAAGCTCGACTCAGGAAAGAGACCTTGGGGTGTTGGTGTCTGAGGATATAAAGGTGAAGAAACAATGCGACAAGGCGATGGCTATGGCCAGAAAGATGCTAGGCTGCAGAGAGAGGGGCATAACCAGCAGAAGAAAGGAGGTGTTGATGCCCCTCTACAAGTTGTTGGTGAGGCCCCATTTGGAGTATTGTGTTCAGTTTTGGAGGCCGTATCTTGATAAAGATGTAAAAAGACTGGAAGCAGTGCAAAGGAAAGCTACAGAAAATGGTATGGGATTTGCGTTGCAAACCGTACGAGGAGAGACTTGCTGACATGAACACCTTGGAGGAAAGGAGAAACAGGGGTGACATGATACAGACGTTCAAGTATTTGAAAGGTATGAATCCGCAAATGAACCAGACTGGATGGACCGTACAGGTCTTTATCTGCCGTCATTTACTATGTTATCAATAGAAAATGTAACCTTTGGTAGAAGCTGCCAAGGTGGGTTTGAAAAAGAAATTCTTTGTGGCAAATGACTTCAAATGACTGGGCAAGATCTGCTGTAGGAGAGGTTGAAGATGTTTCCCTTTCACCAAAGGAGGTTAAATCTGAAATAACTGTTTTCGGCATGTTAACAGATTTATTAATCAAGGGTGAGTAAAATGCCTTTTTTTTGAACTGTAGTCTTTGTAAAATTGGAGAGAACCAGGGGCCTAAGGTTCTGTCAGATGCATTCAGAGTGTCCTGATGCTGCAGAAGGCGAAGACCATCATGAAACCAGGGTTTCCTTGAGGAAGTAACTGGACGAGAGCGGCAAAGTGTAGCCATTTTGTCACCTATGAAAAATGTTGATTCTCGTTTTACTGTTTCCAGCAGACAGCACCCACATCACAAATACCTTGCTAAGGTTCCTTTAGTGGGTGCTTACAGAATTAGCACATGCTAAATGCTAAGAAGCTTCTTAGCACTTAGCGCACGCTGATGTCTGTTAGTGTGTGCTAAGCTTTAGTAAAAGGTCTCCCAAATTTGTAATATTCAAAACTGTCCTGCTTCATTATAGGCAATCTAGGCAATAGTGCAGCAGAATGATGATTGAATAGCATTCATATCATTTAAGAGGTGACTCTCCCAGAGTATCGTTGCAGTGTGTGGAAGTTTGCATTGTTAGAAGTGTCAAAAATTCTTCAAATCAATTTGGTTCCTGATAACACTCTAGGCTCAAGGAGAGACATGGGGAAGACAAGCCTAGACTTGGGGAGGGAGACACTGCACTATCAGTGTCTTTCCTGTATATTTGTGCTAATCTTTTCATGTGTGTATCCCAAAATGTTATATGTTGATCAACAGTTTCTCAATTCAGATTGATTTCTTTGAGGCATATTGTCAAAGCACTTAGCCTTCCAAAGTTCCATAGGTTTCTATGGAACTTTGGAAGGCTAAGTGCTTTGAAAATACGCCTCAAATTTGTTTCTCTTTGCTTTTGTACTTAAAAATACAGAAAAGATTTTCTTTTAATTGCCTGGATGTTTGGTCTGCAAATATTGCTGATAACTATTTTTGGATGTTTTGATAAATTTTACCATACATATGCTGTGATATCAACAGCATATGTAGACTAATGTATGTAATGTATGGTATTTCTATCAAGAATGCGACTATCAATTTTTTTAAGCAATGTTTGATTTTTGTTTTAGGTCTGTCATCTCTTATGTGCTGAAATTGTTTTCTGTAATTAAAATAATTAGAAGTATATTAGTTTGAATTTTATTTGAAAGTTGCAGTAACCAATCAATTTATTTTTGCATTTCAGAGCAGTGTGTTTCACTAAGCCCACCTTGTCTTACTGAGGATGACCGATTTAGTCTGGAAGCTCTCCGCATGATCCACAAACAAATGGATGATGACAAGGATGGTGGGATTGAAGTAGAAGAAAGTGATGAGGTAGGGGAAAAGGAATCTATTTATCAAACTATAGTGATTAATTGTGTATTTAAAGGACCAATTTCTTCCTGTCTCCATCCCTAGGTCCCACCATCTCTCCCTCTCTCTTTGCTTACTCCCTCCCATTGTTCAGTATCTATCCCTCCCCTCCACCTCAAGTCCATTCTCTCTTATTCTTCCCCAGCATCTTTCTTCCTTCCCTCCCACTGTAGAGGTATATTCAGGAGGACAAACTCCTAATATATATCCAGAGATATTTAGCTGACAAAACACTACTAAATAGCAATTATTCTGGACACGTGTCTAGGGGAAGCATACCTCTTTGATGAGATGGTTAGCTAGCTGTGCTGGAAAAAGGAACAGTGCCACAGATGGAATATATTATGATTTATTAGGTATAAAAGTAATAGTTATCTATAGCAAATGCAAAGCAAAATTACAAAACTGGATTAGTCACCAAAGTATATATAATGATATATGATTATCCGAACAGACTAACTAAATGAGTGATTCCACAACAAATCACAATACTGATATCCTAATGATTATTATGAGAACTTACACCACACGTCTTATGCAAAATACACAGTTAGTAGCTAAATTCACAGACCATAAGTCCTGACATAAAACCAGTCTGTCTCAGACAAAAAGCCAAGAACTAACTATCCCCTAACTGACAGGTAGTAAACCCCGTTATCTCACCTTGCCATCTTTTATGGCAGACTTCCAATGGTAAAGAAGTGGATTCCTCCTTGGAGACTCAAGCTGAAGGCTCAGCTAGTCTCTCAGACCAGGAATAAAGTCCAAGGTCTGTATTCTGGATACAGATGGTACAGTCAGGTAAGGCTGTATATTGTAGCTGAGCTAACCTTGTTAGTTTATTACAAGGTCTGCAGTTCACTGATGTTTTAGGAAATCAGTCTCTCTCTCTCTCTCTCTCTCTCTCTCCCCCCCCCCCCCTCCCTCTCTCTCTCTCTCTCTCAGAGCCTTCTATCCTCCCGCAGGTCTTCTGGTCTTCTTTCTTCTGTTCTCCTTCTTCAGTCCAACTTTGGCATCCATGGGGTCAGATGATACCTGTGGATCAATCATAGACGGTGTAATAATGTCCAGCCCGCTTCATGGTCATGAAGAGAGGCCTTTGTTATAGCAAAGAAAGTATTATCGATGGCATGCAAACCTCCCTGTCGGATCCCATACTCCTGGAGTCATCTGTGTCTCTCTCCTCCATTCTTCCCAGGAGATAACTGGGCTAGTTTTCAACAAATAATATGTCCTTGGATGAAGTCATCATGGTATGCTCAGCAGTAATTTTCCTCTTGTAGCAAAGCTGGTTTCTGATGAATACAGATGTATGCAGGCCAGAGGCAGAAGTATCCATATTGTTATAACAGAATGATTCTGGCTTGTATAGGCCAAGACCAGCAAAGGTGAGATTGCAGGTAAATACTCCTACACCTCCCATCCGAGTCCAACATCTCTCCCTCTCTTCTTCCCTCACATTGCCCAACATCTTTCCCTCCTTCCCCTCCATTATCTCTCATATACTCTGCCTGTGGCCTACTTCAGAGCTTTCCCTCTTAACTGATCTGTCCCGCCCCTCTGACACAACTTCCTGTTTCTGTCAGAGGGAAAGCTCCAGAGCAGGCTGCCAGAGACCAAGAGAAGATCGGGTTTAAGGTAGACCAGGAGGGAAGTGGAGTGAGAAATGCTGAGCCGGGCACTGGGGGAGGGAAAGGAGTAAGGGGGAGAGCTAGACAGGAGACTCTCCAGTGTGATTAATTTTATCAACAGCACAAATGTTTGTGTGTTGTGTTAATCATAGCGTAGCGTTAACGGTGATAATGTGCAACTCGATCAGAAATGTTTCTTGAGTTCTGTTTTTAGTTTGCAGCATATTAAATCTAGATTATAAATTTTTCTCTGTGTGTTCTTGAAAGATTGAGAGGCAAAATTATTTAAAATGTTTTTTGGTACAGTAATGGTTAAGACCATTGTATCCAGTGTGTATAAAACGCTGTAATATTTGTGCTTGGTAACCAGTTATATAATTATATACCTAAAATTCTCCTCTATGATTCCCCTGTATTTGTAGGAGCAGTTATATTGAGAGTAGTGTCATAAATAACTCGCTTTGAATCAGGGGCGTATCTGCGTGGGGCCACATGGGCCTGGGCCCCCGCAGATTTCGCCCTGGACCCCCCTACCACAGACCCTCCCCCTCCCTCCCGCCCGCCACCAACCCGTCGCCGATCTTTGCTGGCGGGGGACCCCAAGCCCCCGCCAGCCGAAGTCCTCTCTTCCGTGCAGGATGCAAGTTTCAACGCTTCCTGTTCTTCTGAGTCTGACGTCCTGCACGTACAACGTGCAGAACGTCAAACTCAGAATTTGGAATTCAGTCTGACGTCCTGCGCGTTGTACGTGCAGGACGTCAGACTCAGAAGAACAGGAAGCGTTGAAACTTGCAGCGGCGCAGCCTGCATGGAAGAGAGGACCTCGGCTGGCGGGGGGTTGGGGTCCCCCGCCAGCAAAGGTAAGTGACAGCAGCGGGGGAGGGTGTCATTGGTGGCGAGGGGGGGGGGTCCGGAAATGGCGGGGGGGGGGATCGGTGGCGCCGGGGGGGGGGCTAAAATGTGCCCCCTCCCTCTGGCCCCCCCTACCGCCCGAGTCCAGATACGCCCCTGCTTTGAATGCTTTCTGATAGCTCTGAATTGGCTGTGGTCTCAAACGTGATATATGCTGATCATGAATCAGACTGCACCATGATTCGTTAATCTGTGACATTTTGTTCTGAACTTGCTTCTAGGTATGCTGGAGGATTGGAAGGTGTAGCATAAAGAACTGTCTATTAAATAGTACATGATTGATATTAAGTATCTTATCTAGTAGAAATTTACAGTGTGTGTGAGCTTACTGTACTGAACATTATCGTTTACATTTTCCATATAGTACACTTATAGATGTTTGGATTTGTGTTTCAGCTTTCTGCACCCCAGTTCTATAGACTGGTTAGATATCATATAGAAGATGTATTTTTAATTGTATCCTAGTTTTTCCAGAGTACAAGCAGGATACGAAGTCCACAGACACATGGGTGACGTTGATGGGGCCCAGGACTCATCCTTGAAAGTGTTCCTTAAGAACATAAATTTTGTCATATTGAGACAGACCAAAGATCTGTCAAGCCCAGTGTCCTGTTTGCAATGATGGTCAATCCAGGACACAGGTATCTGGCAAGATCCCAAAAAATAGATAGATTACATGCTACTTATTCCAGGGGTAAATAATGTAGAAAGCTCTGGATTTGGGGAGATCCATGCTCTACTGAGCCATTCTCTACTGAGCATGTGCAGAAGAATAGAGGCTTGGTAGAGTATCAAACCTTCTTGGTGCCATATCAGAAGTTTGGTGCTATATACCTCAGTACAAGGGCTCTGAAGAAAGGGAGTTATTCTATGGGAAACAAATTAGTGCTAAACTTATTTCACAGCATTGGTGCTCAACGTTCAACGCAGAGGCACAAAAGCATTTTGGCAGACTCTCTGTATTGACTCTGAGTGCAGAAAGGTTTGCTCAAAATTTTTGTGCCATTGTCTTGGCATAGAAGGTTCCTGCACAGATATTTTATAGTGAAATTTGGGCAAATGTAGAGAGTTAGCTCTTGGCACAGGCACCATACCAACCAATTGCCCAGTGGTGAAGACCAAATCAGGATGTTAAAATAGAAGGGCTTTTTCGTAAAGAACTCAAAACATCCAGCTTTTAAAATGCATTATCCATATAAGTCAGAAGTGGGTCTCTTACCATCTGGCTCAGACGAACTTCCTAGAGCTAAGGGTGATCTGGAATGTTCTAAAGTTTTTCAGAGATCAATTGTCAGCAAAATCATCCTTGGGGATCTCTATTATTATTGTGCTTAACACAAAGATTTGCCTGGTATCACTGGATAATTGGAGCTTAACCCAGAAGCTTAAGTATATAGCTTCAACCCATCAAAACTGTTTAGGTCCACAGTTGACTGAAATGTTAGGTTTTGTTTTTTGTTTTTTTTTTAAAGAAATTTGTCCAGCCTTGATGTAACACCACCTAAGGTTCCTACAACAGTAGAGATAACCTATTGTGGCCAGAGTCTTGCCATTTCTAGTTGGGTCTCAGTACTTGTTAATTTTTCCAGTCCTTTGTCTTTAATTCTTGTGTCTCCTGGTACCATTATGTTGAGGAAAATCAATACTATTATCAATTACTGTGATATTGGGTGTCTTATTTATACATGTTTATTTCATTTTCGTGAGTGGAAGCATTCAAAATGGTTTGACTGCTTCTTGTAAAATGTTGTGATTCTAAAATTCCCAAGTACTTTTAACTGTTTATGGGTAAACATTTTATCTGCTTTACATTTTCAAATTATACACTTTCTGTTTCCTCAGTTTGTCTTCCTTTATGCTGATCATAGGTTCGTCAAATCCAAAATCCATATTTGTCTTTACTAGATTCTTACTATTTACTTATTTAATTTAATTTATTGGGATTTATTAACTGCCTTTATGAAGAGATTCACTATGATTAGCAGTGATTTATGTTTAGCACTTGACTTTCCATACTGTTTTAGATCATCCATATATAAGTTGATGACTTTTTATTCTGTTTCGACTCTTCATAGCCCAGTTTTGTTTTGTTCAGGATGTAAGTGAAGGGGATCAAGCAGTGTTTGAATAGCAAGGATGATATTTTTATTTTTATTATTGCTTTTTCAACAGTTGTTCAAAGTGAGCTACTTTGAAGTAAATGAGTTAAATTGAATGGCATTTTGGAAACACCTATAAAATGTCTTCACTGTTTAAACAGATGGTTTCATTTTGATTTTGGGTTATCAGTGGATAGGTGGCAGTTTTTTAAATGTTGGAGTGATATGTGCTGGATGTATTATATGATTTTTATTGTTTGTGCTGTAAGCCACATATTATTATTATTATTAGCATTTGTATAGTGCTACCAGACACATGCAGCGCTGAACACCTGATGCAAAGAGACAGTCCCTGCTCAAAAGAGCTTACAATCTAAATAGTTTGCATGTACAGTGTCCTAAATTCTATCAACATCAAAGTTCAATTAATCCAGTTAGAGAGTCAAGTACCTATGTGTGAACATCAAGGGGGGGGGGGACAGTATTAAATCACCTCTATTGGGAAGCTGTCAGGATGTGCAACTGGGCCATCTCTTACATGATGTTCCTCAGAGCCACTTAACTGACAGGGAATAACATCCTGGTGGACAAAATAGAGTCTTGCAGCTGGTCGAGTGGTCCTTAGGAGTGGCAATCAAGATAGTCCATGAATAGGGGACACCAATGGCAGAAGACAACGACGATTTTAAAGATTTTGTTGACTGAAGTGATGAAACTTCATTTTCCACATCTTTTCCTACTCAGATAGCAACATGTGCTCAAACTAGTGTGATTCCTGACACAACCTAAGGACACCTCACACACATCTCTGCCATTTCAGCTTATTCTAATTCAAAGAACATGAGAACAATTCTCTGCATCAGCCAGAACGAGAAGTAAATATCTCCTGCCTATTTTTCCAGACACACTCCAAATGGGATTTTTTTTAATCAGAGGATTCAGTAGATTTTATTTATTTTTTAGAAACCTCCAAGACAAGCAGAGAAACTGTATACTAGTTTATCACCTGACCTTAAACCTCCACTATTATAAAATATGACTCAATATAAAGATCTTACATACCTTAAATTTCTTACGAAATTAGCAAGGGCTTGCTCACAATCAAACAAGAGATGAAATCAATAATGTTAAAGTGTTTCTAAATATTTTAAGCAACCAAAATGGGCAGAGGTCCCCATATACAGATTGCTTCTGGACCTTCAGGAAAAATTCTTGAGGAATTCCATTTCCATTTTTCCATTCTCCAAGAAAACTGATACAAAATGCAAGGTTCAAACTGTTCTTGGTTTTAATAAGACCCAACTGAAAAAAATCACTTAGCACTGGTGGTTGAGATAGCATTATGAAGGGCAGAGAGGTTAGAAGACTTTTAGAACTTCTGGCAAGGGTCCCAAAGTTTTTAGTTCAGATAGGAAGAAAAACCTTTCACAGGACTGTATTGGTCTGTATGTGGGGTGTACACAGATAACAACCTTTTGGGTTGTTATTGGGGAACCTGACTTTGTATAAATTACTAAAAGAACGGGACTCTTGCTACACAGTGTGTGAACTATTCAACCAATACACTTCAGTATTGGTGGAAACAGAACAATCGCAGATGTCATATCCATAGAAGCAGGAAGTATTCGTCATAGGGAGACAGCAACTGTGAATGTCTGATAGCTGAATGTACCAGACTTAGTTGATAATCTCATATCTGTTTCCAACTGAACAGATGCTGAATTGAAAATGATTTTTGACAGTTCCGAAGGAAAAGATGGCAAGGAATTCTTATTCACTGCATTAAATGACCATGGCATTTATCAAGTGCCAGGGCTCTTATAAGTGAGTAATCATTGCACAAGAAATTGAATGGAGATAATCTCTTGTTTTGTCGCATTTAATATAGGCTATCTTTTTCGTTCACATTAAATCATAAAATGAAGCAAACTAAAATGAAATGTGAATTTTTTGGCTGCAGCCCCCACCCCTACAATTGATGTCACGTTTGGCATGAGTGCCTTGTACATTTGATTGGATTTGATTTATTGACTTTTTCATTCTTAGGTATCATAGTGGATTAACATTCAAACACCTATGTTTACTAAGGTGTGCTATGGGTGCATTAGCGTTTTTAACGTGCGTAAATGGTTTATGCACGTTAAATGCTAACATGCCCAAAGAAATGTATAGGCGCGTTAGCGTTTAACGCACCTTAAATTTAAAGGCGTGTTAGAAATGCTAACACACCTTAGTAAATGTACCCCTAAATCTCATACAAATAAAATACAATAAATTTCCAAATACAATATTAGCTATATTAAACATTAACCCCACATACTTTAAGCTTGCTTTCCCTTACATCATTTTTCAAAACAATAAATTATTCACTGAAAATGCAGTCGGTAAAATTAGGGGAACCCCCTAATGTTAAAATTTCCCAAATCTTTTAAAATTTTTCTCTGCTCCTTCAAAACATTCTCTGGATAATAGAGACTCATTTTCTAAATGTAAATAATTCTTACTCAAGGGGGAAATTTATTCCAGATTTTAGGGGCTTGTGCAAGCATTTCCCCTGAAGCAGAGAGATATAGATAGGAAAGGTTCCAAGTACCTTCTTGTCTAAAGGAGTTCTGAGAAAAGAGGAATCCTCTCTGGGTCAGTGAATGGAAGTTTTGGTGATTTAAGCTTGGGATAGAAGAGAGTGTGTAAGTTGGTTGACAAAAAGTTTTATTTTAAAAACCCATAAACATTAGTTATTAGCTTGTTAAAATAGTATAAAAAAATTCAGTTGCCCTAATTTAGTTTTAAATGTTGGAGCCCTAGAGCAGTCAAAATTAAGGTATTAGTTTATCAAGTTTAAATTCTTTTGCCCTAATTTAATCTTTTTTTTCCCACCTATGCCAGGCACATTTTTATTTTATTTAAAAATGTTTATTTTATTTAAAAATATTAGCCACACCATCCAAAGTTCTGGCCAGTTTACAATAAAAAAAGTGTATAATAAACTATAATTAACATACAAACAAAAACAATAGAAGCTGAATCTCCTAGCTAGAAGAGAATACATCTTTTCCAAATCAGTGGAAGGCTTTCTTAAATGAATGAGCTTTAGGTGTTTTCCGACCTAAAGAATATTAGTCAGACTAGGTAGATCAAATAGTAGTGAATTCCACACAACAGCACCAGCAACATAAAATGTTGAATGACAGGTGTCCAATCTGACATGATGGGAGGATGGAACATCCAGTAGTAATCTTTCTGATGATCTCAGTGCTCTGGAGGGTCGATAGATTTGAAGAGTAGTAGCCAGTGATAGGAGACCTCATTAATCAGAGCTTTGAAAATTATGGCTGGTTCTTTAAACTGGATACACACCAGATTATCAAGAGCCAGTGTAGCTCTTCTTAAACAGGAGAGAGATGTTCAACTTTTGTATGTCCAGATATTATTTGTGTAGCTGCACTATGAGCAACCTGCAATAAATGAACTAGATAAGATGGTAAACCTAAATATTAATAATTACAGTAGTCAAAATGTAGCATCATGATAGCCTGCATCACAGTCCTAACATTTTCTGATGAAAACAAATCTCTTAATCTCCAGTAATCTTCAATTTTTATTTGTTTTATTTAAACTTTTTGTATGGTATTTTGCTCTTGAGCCTGAAATGATTATTCAGAATGTAAATGTACCCCAAAATAACGTATTTCTTTAAAAGTAGGGATTAGGGATCATTAGCCCATCGATATTGGCCAGAGAAGGAAATGAAGTAGAGACAAGTTCAGATAAAAATAAAATCTGTGTTTCTCACATATTCAACAAAAATCTGTTTAACATCATCCATTCTTAAACAGAGTGCAGGCATATAGTAAAAAATTCATTAGTTGCTGAAAGAGTTCTAGTGACTGCAGAGAACCCCCTCCCCCCAACCCTGTAAACCATCTATATAAAGTCTATATTGAACTCCCAAACAAGATAGACATTTGCAGATAGGAAGCATATAGATATTAAACAATACTGGAGAAAGAGCAGGACACCTGAAGAAAATTATTTCTAAGAAGAGTATTTTAAACCCTGTTGAATGTGGGAAGTACAATGAGATAAAAAAAAAAAAGGTGGGGGCAATCCCAGTCTTTTACCATAATACCTAAAGATTTATAGTCAGTTATCCAAATTAAGAGGGAAACGTCATCACAGGATATTTCATCAGCAAGTGATTCTCCCTAAATGACATGTTAAATACTAGGACTAGGGGGCATGCGATGAAGCTACAAAGTAGTAAGTTTAAAACGAATCGGAGAAAATATTTCTTCACTCAATGTGTAATTCAGCTCTGGAATTCATTGCCAGAAAATGTGGTAAAGGCGGTTAGCTTAGCAGAGTTTAAAAAAGGTTTGGACAGCTTCCTAAAGGAAAAGTCCATAGACCATTATTAAATTGGACTTGGGGAAAATCCACTATTTCTATGATAAGTAGCATAAAATGTTTTGCACTTTTTTGGGGATCTTGCCAGGTATTTGTGACGTGGATTGGCCACTGTTGGAAACAGGATGCTGGGCTTGATGGACCTTTGGTCTGTCCCAGTATGGCAATACTTATGTACTTATGAGAAGCAAACAAAAGCATAAAATATTCCAAATGATGATAAGGCCCTTTATATTACAGCATCCTTACTCCTTTAGCAAGTTTAAAAAACCAAACACCAGTACTAAGATGCAGACAGCAGTCCAGTAGCAAGAAGGGTGCTATCCAGTTTCCTGCATTGAGTGCCAAGTGCATAAATATCTCCCAGTTGGTGAGAGATTGTATGTGTGAACTTAGTAGAAAGAGCTCCTGCCTCTCGGAGAATAAGTTTTATCTCTTGAGGCTAGAGTAAAAGACTTGAAGGAGCTGAGGCAGACAGGGGTATATAGAAAAGACCTACAGGAATATAGTAGAGAAGTCCTACCTCTAATCTGGTAGCCTTTGTGCCACCTTTGAGGAGACAGGCTATCTTATAGGGAAGCATCACCATGGTGAGGCATGAAGCAATCCTGTAGCCAGGACCTGCCCTCCAGGGGAAATAATATCCTCTTACACCAAGGATGTCTATCCAGGAACTCCTGTACAGGACACAGGAAGGAAGGGTTAGGATATCTGTTTTAGTTTGGGAGGCTGACTGATGGGTGTGTGGATTGCTTGGTCACTTGTTTGCAAAAGTGGTGACACTCATGCATCCTCTACATAAGATTTTAGACAGTTGTGGGGTTAAGGTCTTCTGAGGAAAAGCCAGAGGACCTCTCCGAGGGTGGATGCCTGGAACTTCCATCAGGTCCTTCCCCACCACAAGAATGCAGAAAGTGTCATCCTGAAGAGCACTCCTTTGCCAGTTTGTAAGGGAGATAGTGAAAGTCATTCTGTTTGAGGACAAGCCCAGGGCTGAAATGCTGGACACCCTCGACTTTGAGGTGCCTCCTAAGGAAGCTGTGACAGTGCCCACTTACAGCATCCTCAAGGCTGTTCAGATGAGGCACTGATAAACTCCATCTCTATGCACCCAAACACAAGGAGGCCGAAACTATGTATAGAGTCCAAAGTTTTCCCAGACTCGAGTAGCTTTAGCTGCTGTATCATTCTATGGTTGTCAAACCTACTCTCAAAGGAGCTAAGTGCACCAAGTCGCACTCCTCGGCGCCTCTAGGGAGAGATGCTTGGACCTTGGATTCTTTTAGGAGGAAGGTTTATGAGAATGCTATGCTGCCTTTCTGTGTACATTCCTACTAGTTTTATATGAGCATGTACTTGAAGTCCTTGGTGAACAGTATGGCAGAATTTGCAGACACTCTATCACCTGAGAAGGCTGCAGAACTCTGCTAGTTAGTAGCCAAGCAGTGGGAGTGTCCTAAGCAATTGTCCGGGCAGTCTATGATGCTTTTGATATGCCATGCAGAGCCTCTTCTATAGGTATTGGAATGCGCAGACTCATGCGGCTGTGTGCCTCCAACCTGGAACCAGCAGTTGAGGAGCATCTGGTGGATGTCCTTTGCCAGGGTGATAAACTTTTTTGGCAACAAGTTGGAGGAGGTCACAAACCCCATCAAGAAACATGCAGATACCATAAAGTCACTTTCCTGGCCCACTACCACTGCACCCTCTTCTTCCAGGAGGTTTTCAGGTGCTGGCCATAGGAGGCCCTACTAGGCATAGGGGTCCTCCTGCCTTATGTTCTTCCCATTTGGCTCAGAGCTTTTACTCTCACCCGAGGGAGCAGAAAGCTCAAAAATCTTGTCATCTTCCCAGTGAAAGCAGGGCGTGAGCTTTTGACTGGCTCTAAGAGCATAGCTGTAGTCAGAGTAACCATCCCAGATGGCCTACCAGCTGATTTGTTTTCCCTATGAAAGATGGTCTCTTATAGCCTCAGACCATGGGTCCTCAAAATTGTCCAGATGGGTTACACATTTAAGAACATAAGGATATAAGCATTGCTATACTGGGACAGACTGAAGATCCATCAAGCCTAGTATCCTGTTTCCAACAGTAGTCAACCCAGATCACAAGTACTTGGCAAGATCCCAAAACAGTACATTTTATACTGCTTATCCTAGAAATAAGCAGTGGATTTTTCCAAGTCGTCCTTGATAAAGGCATATGGACTTTTCTTTTAGGAAGCTATCCAAATGTTTTTTTAAACCTCGCTAAGCTAACTGCTTTTACCACATTCTCTGGCAACGAATTCCAGAGCTTAATTACACGTTGAGTGAAGAAATATTTTCTCCAATTTGTTTTAAATGTACTAGTTTGTAGCTTAATTGCGTACCCCCTAGTTCTAGTATTTTTGGAAAGAGTAAACAAGCAATTCACGTCTACCTATTCCACTCCACTCATTATTTTATATAGCACTATCATATCTCCCCTCAGCCATCTTTTCTCCTAGCTAAAGAGCCCTAGCCACTTTAGCCTTTGCTATTAGCGAAGTTCCATCCCCTTTATCATCAGCACAAGATCCTGGAATGTCCTGCCATGACAGCTTAAGGAGCTCGTCGACCATCAGCAGTTCAAGAAGTCCTTAAAGACCTTCTTATTCGCCAAGGCTTATTCCCCTGGCTCCTCCTCTGTTTAACCTCTACCACTTGTTGGCTCTTCACCCCAGTCCTTTGCCCGTGTCATCCTGTGTACCTTCCCCTCCTGTCACATTCTGTTTCTGTGCCATCACTATATTGAATTGTATACTCTTGACTTAATGTAAGCCGCATTGCGCCTGCTTATGTGGGAAAATGTGGGGTAAAAGTGCACCAAATAAAAAAAAAAGCCAGTTGTCTTGCTTCATGTTGGGACCAACAACATAGGAAAATGTGAGAGGGAGATTCTGAAAGCCAAATTTAGGCTCTTAAATAGAAAGTTGGACTTCAGAATCTCCAGGTATATTCTCAGAAATGCTTCTGTTTCACATTCAGCACCCAAGAGGCAGGTAGAGCTCTAGAGTTTCAATGCATGGATAAGACAATAGTGCAGCAAAGAGGGATTTAGATTTATTAGGAAATGGGGAACATTCTGAGGAAGGAGGGTCTATTCCATAAAGATGGACTCCATCTTACCTGGGGTGGAACTAGGCTGCTGGCCCTAGCATTTAGATACAATGTCTTTTAAACTAGAACCTGGGGGAAAGCCGATAGTCACTCAGGAGTGCATGATTCAGAATGAGGTATCTTTGAAGGATACTATCAAAACAGGGAAGTTAGAGTGGTGGACTTTGGTCCTGGGGAACTGAGTTTGATTCCCACTTCAGGCACAGGCAGCTCCTTGTGACTCTGGGCAAGTCACTTAACCTTCCATTGCCCCATGTAAACCGCATTGAGCCTGCCATGAGTGGGAAAGCGTGGGGTACAAATGTAACAAAAAAAAAAATCCTGATGAAAGGGGTGGTAACAAAGGCAAAAAAATTAGTCAGGTACCTTTAAGGGGGGACCAGACAGGAAAATACTTGGTGAAGCTGTAGTTTGGAGGGCTGCTGCTGCTTCCTGTTCTGAGCCTGTCTGACTTCCCTCAACTCTGGGTTTTTATCTTCCCTGTGTTCCCCAGCTCATTTTGCTAAGGTGGTCTGGTGGTGGAATATGTCTGAGGACTGAGCTTTTTATACACTCATTCTCAAAATCAGCGAAGTAATTTTCTATGAACCAAGTAATAATTGATTAGAGTTAATACATATGAATGTACATGGACCCATGCTCAAAAGCATGGGCCAGTTGAGGCACTGGCTCGGAGTGCAGGGTCACTGGCCTCCCTGCTGTGCCAACTTACCCCTAACACTGTTTCCGGTAGGGCTTCCTCTGCCCCCCCCCCCAACCACCACTTCCAGAGTGGACCCCACCTCCTCACTTCTAGGGCTGCCAAACTCCACCTGTTCTGGGGATGTTTCTGCCTCCTGGTGTCTCACCAAATCTGCTGGTGATCACTGGAAAAAATGAAGCAGTAAGCGCAGGGCCATTCAGAATCTGGCATGCTTCCAATACCCTACCAGTCCCGCCCCCTTTACGTGTCAGAGGGGGTGGGACTGGCAGGGTATTGGAAGTGCGCCAGAGTCTGTGCTGCCCGCATTTAGTGTTTCATTTTTTTTCTGTGAGCAGCAGCTGACTTGGTAAGAGGCTTGGAGGCAGAGGGGGCTCCGGAAGAGGTGAAAGATTGGAGGTTTGGTGGCGCAGGAAGCAGCAGTTGGGGTGAGGGTTGGAGTGCAGCAGATGTTAGACATGGAATGAGTTGGGGTGAAGGTTCAGGTACTGGGCATGGGTAGAGGATTCCAGTGATGATGAGGAGGAGAGGAGGGTGCAGGCGTTGGGTGGGGGGTGGGGGGGGGAGAGTGTGCTGGATATGGAAAGAGCGTTCATGGGAAGAAGATGCAGTTGCCAGACAGGGGGACAGGGCTAAAATGCTGAAGATGGGAGAAGTTGTAGATGCTTATGATGGGGAGAGGGTACCGGTGCAGGTGCCGGACAGAAGGACAAATAAGAGAAAAGTGCAGGTGCTGAATATGGGGCGTGTGTAGATGTAGGACATGGACAGAGATGGGGAGATGCCGAAGTGCTGCAGCACCCAGAATAGATATTCCCATACCACCTTGTCAAATGCCTTTTCAGCATCTAGACTGGCCAGGATCGCGTCCCCAGAAATCAATCTGCCTTCATACAAAATGCGGCTAACCTTCAAAATGTTAGCCGAGGTGAATCATCCTGGAACAGATCCTACTTGGTCTGGGTGTATGAGCTGAGGCAAAAAGCGACCCAACTGAGATGCCAAAATCGAGGCCAGGATCTTAAGGTCTTGGTTGAGCAGGGAAATGAGTCTGTAAGAGCTCACCAATTTGGCATCTTTCCCAGGCTTGGGAACACCGTTACGTAGACATGGTTCAAAGATGACCCCCATGGCCTGGGTGACCCGAATTGTGTCAGACATCTGTACAAAGAGTGACATTATGAGCTCCTGAAGAATTTTATAAAATTCAATACCAAGCCCATCAGTACCTAAAACCTTGCCAAGCTTGAGTTGCTTAATAGCCCGCTGGACCTCGTGTCCATCCAGGGGAGCATTTAGGCTTTTGAGTTGAACTGGGGACAGCGTGGGGAGGTGGAGGGACTCAAAGAACTGAGAACAAGCCTCAGGGGAGAAAGACCCAGAATTGTACACAGATTCATAGAAATGAACAGAATCCCGCTGAATGTCTGCAACCTTTGTATGAACATTACTATTAGTGGCACGTATCCTACCGATATAGGTTTTTGTGATACTGCATATATGTTTGGGGGTTAGATACCTGAGCTCCGGTGCTGAGCTGCTGAACTTGATGCTGTCTTTCTGACTGTCCCAGCCCCTTTAACCTGAAGTGTCTTGTTTTTATTGAGTGACACAGGAACTGACTTGCTTTGTGCAAACAACATCAAGCCCTTTTTCATGTCTGAGTAAGAGAGATGATGCCTTCTGCTGGCAGGTTCTGGTAGCTGTAGATTTGTACTGCTATGGGAAGAGTGAAGGAGGCCAGGTTCTGTTACTGTGAGTTAATGTCCATTCGTGATGCAGCTGTGGAACCCACATAGGTCAGGGTGATGTTCTGCTAGCATTGATATTAGCAGGCTTGCATGGGTCTTGTGTGGTTGGAGCCCGATTATCATATACTGTCTAGGTGCTGGGGACTCTCCTTCTTAAGCAAAGATGTACGTTTGGGAAGCTCACCAGGTGCCCTTGGCCTGGATTGGCCGCTGTCATGGACAGGATACTGGGCTCGATGGATCCTTGGTCTTTTCCCAGTGTGGCATTACTTATGTACTTTTGTACTTATGTCGGTGAACCAGAGAGGCCAACAACTTCCTGGTCTTATTACCCCAATGGTACATGCTATATTTATACATTTTAATGTCATATAAGGCTCTTTTGATCTACTACCATTTAAAGACGCTTCTTCACCGCAAGGAACTCAGCATGAGTCTGGTCAGTCGTATGGGAAAGGAAATGATGGTGGAGGACTTGCAGTTGGGAAGCAAGTTCCACCAGATCCTTCTCCCACTTTCTGCGAAGACTAGCAGTATATCCTATAATCTTACCTCTAAGAATGGCCTTAACCACTTCCGACTTCTTCCATTGAATTATCCTGCCCATAATCAAGCCAAACTTGATGTAGATGTACATGGGAGTTGGAATCCTGGTATATAGCAAGGTTCATTCTCCATTTGGTCGAGCGTGTGTGCTTCCCCCACAGCATGGTGGCTATAGCTGGGGAATGGTCCAATAGCTCATCTGTATTGATGGTGGACGTCAACACAACACTGAGCAAACCTTTAGAAATGAGAATGTAATCCAAATGCACATGGACCCCATGGAGGTGAGAGAAAAAGGTGAAATCATGCTCATCTCCATGGAACAACCTCCAGATATCAATCGGAGCCAATTCCTGGATCAGAAGATTGATCCCCTCCCCCCTCCTTGCATGATCCCTGGTTGGGGATTTGGGTGGTTTACAATCAGTATTGGGATCGGTAGTGATGTTAAAATCCCCTCCAACAACTAGGGAGTAATCAACAAAGGTTGTCAGTTTGGCCAGTAGCATGGAGAAAAACCTATGGGAACAAACATTGGGGGCATACACACTACAGAAGGCCACCTTGACACACCCTGCAGGGCACTTACAACCACCACATACCTGCCCTCCCGATCCTGGTAAAGTCTGTGCAGAGTGAAAGTAAGAGACCATTTAATCAAAACATCGGCCCCACACTGATGCCCATTATATGACGCAAAACGTTCTCCCACCCAATCCCGCTTCAATTTTAGGTGTTCCGCCACTGAAAGGTGGGTCTCCTGCAATAAAGTGACATCAGCATTCTTCCGCTTCAAAGCCTGAAGAATCCTGGTGGGCTTAACTGGTGATTGTATTCCATCCACATTAAGAGATACTATCTTAAGATCTGCCATAACTACAAATATGGTGAGTATATGAAAATGGAAATCTATTACATGCAGAGTTGTGGTTCCAGGTCCTCCCAGCCAGCCCCCCTCCCCCCGCACCCTGTCTAAGTCGCTGCAACCCAGGGGTTTGACAGAAACCAATAATTGGGCACAATCCTTAAGGGAAAGGGAAAATGGGATTTGATATACCACCTTTCTGAGGTTTTTGCAACTACATTCAAAGCGGTTTACATATATGCAGGTACTTATTTTGTACCAGGAGCAATGGAGGGTTTAGTGACTTGCCCAGAGTCACAAGGAGCTACAGTAGGAATCGAACTCAGTTCCCCAGGATCAAAGTCCACTGCACTAACCACTAGGCTACTCCTTAAGGAGGGAGAGATCCAGGAAAAAAGAAACATCCACCCCTGCCCACCCCTGCCCACCCCCACCCCTCACAATCAGAATAGCTTATCCCCCCCCCCCCCCACATCCAAGAACTCAACAAGCAACTTAAGTCATCAATCAATCAACCAACCAACCAACCAACCACTAACTGTCTTCCCCCACTGGTGCAAACACCAAAAAATCAGAGAAGAAAATGTTTGTTGACATCCCCCATATATAGCTGGAACCTGTTCACAAAAATGTTCCAAGTATCAGCTGGATGGACTGACAAAATCCTTGCGGTATCTTCCGGGACCATTCATACATCAGTTATACCACTTAAATGGTCAAAGGGGCCCCAGATTAAAAGGCAACAATTGACATAACATACTCTGGAGGGATCAGTATCAAGACCCCACGGTACTAACATGGCCACATCTTCTCAGCTGCCCGTTACAACAAGCCCTCCACGAACGTTTTCAAATCTGCAGGATCTGAGAAAACAAAGTTTTGTTGTCATGAATAACTTGCACCTTTGCAGGATATAAGATTGCAAATTTCATGCCCTTGGTGAATAGGTGCTTGAAGTGTTGACCCATTTGCCTATGCAGATCAGAGACTCTAGGTGAGTAGTCTTGGAAAAGCAAAATCCGAGCCCCGTTGTAATCCACTTGCCTTTGAGCTCTGAAAAGTTGCGTAAGTTTCTCCTTTTCAGCATAATTTAGTACTAGTGCCATTACCGGCCATGGCCATGAATCCCTATCCTATGCGGTGAATGCGCTCCACCCTCATAAAGAGGTCAGATGGTAAAAGACCCAGTTTATGAGGCAGCCATCTCTTCATAAAATCTCACAGCTTCTGATCCTTCTGATTCAAGGAGGCCAATAATGCGGGCATTGTTCCTCCTCCCTCTGTGTTCCTGGTGGTCTATGTGCTGTAGGAGTGTCTTGCACTGAGATTCTGCTTCTGTGAGGTGAGCCTCTGCTCCTACTAAGCACTCTTCCTGGCTTGAGAAGGGTTCCTCTGCTCTTTGCAGCTGCGAACTGTGCGCCTCCAAATTCTTGCAGATGTTGTCCACTGAGGCTTGTAGCTTAGACAGCCTGTCGTGCAGAACAGCAGTGAGCTGTTTAGTAAGTTCTTTAACCGCTTCCTCTGGTAAAGTCATCATTGGTGCTACTGACACTGCAGCCTGCTGAGCCGCCATCTTAGGACTCATGTGAGATATGAGGTCCTTCACTGCTCACGGGGTCTTAGCCAGCATCCAGTGCAACACCTGGTCCAACAGAGTTGCGGTGCCAATTGGGAGAATAATTGATGGTTACAGCACCCACTAAGTGTTTTAGAGCGGCTTGGGGTGTATGTTTGCTGGGATTTGCACAGTTACAAACTCACTGTTTGTAACTGTGCAAATCCCAGCACTGCGGGACATAGCCGAAGAGATCCACGTCCACTCAACAAGGCAGCATTACGTGACCCCCCCCCCCCCCCCCCTATTGGTGTTAACCAATATATCTTTGTTTCTAGTAGATGATTGCAGCTGATAGGTTAAACACAAAGGGGAAATTCCAGATATTTTCATTCTGTACTTATCACTCAGAATGTTAAGTGGGTTAGAAGTTAAAAGGAGTCCACACTGACAATGGAATGGAGTTGTTCAGACAAAGTTAAGAATTTTCTGAAAGAATATAGAATCCATCATGAGAGAGTGGAATTTTCACCATCTCAAAAATGGAGTTAGAGAACATGTGCTGCTTAAATGCTATTAGAAGGAGCATGTATAGTGCTGATAAGATCTGAACTAATCAGTCAGTACTGCTTCTTATCTAGGAAATGGTTGTAGCAACAGAACTACATAAAGAAAAATAAAAGTATGAACAAGCAAGAGACGATCTGTAATAATGTATTAGAGATTTTGGATGTGTCATTTGCCTGGATCTCCAAATAATATCTGTAGGTTAGATGCTAAAAGCAACTTTATAATTAGAGCTTCTGATTGTAGGAGTTGATCATTTAGAACATTTTTTATACCACGGACTCCTTTGAAAGCTTGATACAAAACAAAACAAAAAAACCCACCATTACCTATGGATCCCTTCTCAGAAAAATATATTTAACCATATAAGATATAGATTGTATTACAAAGGAAAATTATTATACTGAAAAATATTTTAAAATAATATATGTTGACCATTATCAATTACAAGCTTTTGGAGAAAAAGGTACTTCACACAGCCAAATGTATTTTGGCTTCACTTTTTTAGGGTATAATAAATGTAGATAATGATTTTTTTTATTGAAGTTAAACATTTTTGGAGTCTAGAGGACATAAATTACTTTATTGCTTACATGCATAATTGAATGAAAAGCTAAGTTTCAATTTGAGGTTAATGAAAACGAAGTTAAGGAAAACATTATTCCCTTTTAAATTTCTGTTTCGGCTTGACTGAAAGAGAGTAACTTTAAGTTGCTTATGCGCTGGTATATTAGACCATGTATGTTATATAAGAGGGAGTTGCAGGGGAGTACAGGATGTTGGTGGAACTATTTGGCAGAGGGTATTTTGTATCATCTGTGGTGGGCATGTCCTTTTACACAATCCTTTTGGTCTAGTGTACAGACAGCTTCTCACCAGATGACTGCTATCTCAGTGGTGGTTACTCCAGAACTTTGTTCAACATGTACTCTGACAGTCTTGATTTACCTATGTTGCTGGTACTTAAATGTTGTTTATCTGCAGCTCGATATGCTGTAGATTGGAAATCTCATTTGCCTTTTTCAACTACTAGATGTACCAGAGACACCTTCTACGTTGCTTTGATGGAATACCTTATGGCTCTTCACAGAGATTGGTTGGCTAGTTTTTTGCCAGCTTGGACAATACACTTAGTATGAACTGATTTGTGGTTAAGGGGAGGATGAGGTGTTAGGGGGGTAGGGTTCAGGATATTTTTTCTGGTTTAACTAGTTTTGCTGTATTCTTGTTGAAACATGAATAAAACATTTAAAAAAATCTAAGCTGCCAAATTCCAAATCATTTCTCTTGCTTCACTAAGTCCTTCCTCACCATCAGAGTTTTTTACCCTATTGCAGGTTTTGGTATCATCTGCAAAGAGGCAATCCTTACCATATAGCCCTTCAGCATTATCGCTTACAAAAATGTTAAAAAGATCCAGCCCAAGAACCAAACCTTGCGACACACCACTGATAACATTCTTTTCCTCAGAATGAGCTCCATTTACCTCTACCCTCCGTCACCTTCCTCTCAATCAGTTCCTAACCCAGTCAGTCACTTTAAGGCCCATACCGAGAGCACTCAGTTTGTCATCTATATGGAGCCGTGTCAGCTGATTAAGTTGTTGATCCTTCCGAGTTCTGCTCATGCTCCACACATTGACCACCCTAGCATTAACCAGACAGTTCAGGGGTGGTCTGTGGTGATATTCAGTGACACTGTAAAATGCCATTTAATATCAGCAATGATTTAAATGTGCAAGAGCCTCTCCTGCTTAGTTAAATCCCTTTAGATATCAGGTGCATTATCTTTAGAGAGAGTTTAAATCAAATCTGGTGCAGACTTTATGAGATCAGTCAAAGGGTCCTGTGTACTAAAGGTTTTCTCTTATTTTGTGTCTATGGGGGGGGGGGGGGGCATGCTTAATGCATAGGATCCAAAGTTTCCATAAGGTTTTAAGTCTAATTAGTCTTAAAGCTTACCAGAAAGGAGCTGATTGAACATTTGAGGTTGTAACTTCTGTCCAAATTTTGAGCAAAGTACTAGGATTGACTTTCCACTGTATATTACTGAGTAATTTCTTGACAGCTTAGTGAAATTTTATATTCTTTTTTTTCTTTCTTTGGTTATATGTATTCTAGTAGGTGTTTCCGAGTAGTAAGAAGTCTACGTAGCTTGTCAAGGAAGTAAAGCATTTTTCAATATGTTCGCACTGACTTTGAAAAGTAAATACTACACTCCTACTTTGCATCTTGGCTTGTGCATCTGTTTCTGGTCTCCTGAAAACATAAAAATAACTCTCCCTTTTTAAAAGGAGAGAGTGCTAGCTTTTGTTGAATACACCACTTAATTTTGTAATAATATTGTTTTCTCAGATTTAACCTTTTAAGTATAATCCATTTTGCAGGATTTATCTGATCTAGATGGAACATTAACATAATTCATATACTTTCCTTTTTGGTGTACTATTTTCTTAAACAAAACAGGAAAACATAGCTATTGAAAGGAATGAATTTTAAGGTATTCAAATTTTTTTTGCTGCTCTGGTTGCAGTGAAACTAATTTCCCTGTGTACTAGGGGATTATAGTAATAATACCTCATTTGAAAGATTTGCATATCATTCTGAAGGAATATGAAGGCTTAGAATGAATTATTCATTTTATCAGCATATGTTCTAAGAGAGATGAGTTTGATTTAAGTGAAATAGTTTTAGATTGTTTTTAAATTATCTAAATTATTGATCAGGAATTAGGATGGGTAAAGTTTACATCAAATCCATTTAAATCAGTAGTCAGGAAGATTCTCCACTGATAAAAGTGAAACATAAAGGAATATCTGCCTGTACACTTTAATTTCATAAGAAGTTGCTCACTTGTAACAGGTGTTTTCCATTGATTAGAAGAGTGATCAGCCACACAAGTGGGTGAGGCCATAGTACGAAGATAGGGAACTCCAGTCCTTGAGTGTCACAGGCAGGTCAGGTTTTCAGGATACCTACAGTGAATATGCATGAGATATATTTGCATCACTACCTCCATCGTTTGCAAATCTGTCTCAAGCACATTCATTGCAGATATCCTGAAAACGTAACTTGCATAGGACACTTGAGGACTGGAGTTGTCTATCCTTGCTATAGTATGTCATGGGGATGGAAAATTTCTCCCAGAACTCTGAACTTAGTGTAAAGTTCTGAGCATACACAATTCTTGTGCACAGTGGTCTCTTCAGCTCCTCAGTTCAGAAGCTCAATGAATATAACTATCACGGAGGTGGGAGAGATTGTGTGCCTGATCTATTGTACTGTCTACAGCAAGGTTTCTCACTCCAGTCCTTAGGGAACCCCCAAACCATTCTGTTTTCAAGATATCTTTAATGAGTATGCATGAGATAATTTGTATGCACTGCAGCCTTCCTTAGTCTTGAAGATACTGGAAAGAAAGCAGGGTCCTAGTCACTGCTGCAATGGGACGAGAGGACACGAGGGTGGGTGAGATCTGTGTGGGCTCAACAGGAAAAAGTTTGGCAGAAGCAGGGGAAGCTCCAAAAAACAGTCAAACATCTTGCAAGATGGTGGCTGTCCAGATTACTTTCTCCAGATGGGGCAAGAGTCAGCAGCAGGCACCAGCGTTCAGGCACCCGAGTGGAAAACAAAAAACTGCTTTTTTCATACACGCATCTCCAACTCATGTCCAACACTTATGCCCCTCATTCCTCCTACAGGATGTCTCCTTCCCTCTACCACCCCACCCACAATTCTCCCTCTGTTTGAACGGGTCCCTGGCAGCGACTGCGACTCCCACATGGTGGCTGTCACTATCCCAGAAGCTCCCCTTGGTTTCGTGATTTTTTTTTTAATTTGCCGTTGTGCTTACCTTTATCTGTTTCTCTCTGCCAGCTGCGTATAAAATCTTTCTCACCGACGGAGGACCACATATGGCTGGGGCAAGCTACTGATCACAGCTCAGCTGTGATTGGTCACTGGACCCTGTTTGGTGCCTAAAAGGGCGATCCTGATTTGGAAACAAAGAGCCTCACTCCTTGCTTCCCAATCAGCATCGCCCTTTTAGGAGCCAGACAGGCTCCATGACCAATCACAGCTGAGCTGTGATCGATAACTTGCCCCAGCCATGTAAATTTCTTGGAACTCCATACAACTTTGTTTAATATGTTGATATATTTGATGTCCCAGTGCTTGTCTGTGAACCTCCCATCTGCCCCGTGGCACCCCTTTGAGTTCGTCATGGCGCACGGTTTGGGAAACGCTAGCCTAAGCTGTTTGGTAGATTTTTTTTTCTTTGCTGGGGATATTTAAGTGCTTAGTTTAACATATAGCATATGTTTTTTTGGGGCAGTGTAAGTGTTGTTTTTCCCCTCTACCCTAAGATTCCTTCACTGTTTGCCAAGTGAGTCTCAAACCTTTGCAGTCAAAACAGATAGATATGAAGAGCAAAACTGGTTAATAGAATTAAAATAATGCATTTGTGATTAACTTTAAAGTGATCTGATGAAGGCAAGGTCCCTTGAAAGCTTGTCACAGATAAATTAGCTCAACAAAAATGTCTCCTGGAACTTGTTTGTTGACCTTTATGTATATTCAGGCTAATTTGTAAATAGCTCCTCTGTTTACGCTTCCTTATACAAGATCTAAAGGAAACTACTCCCATTGTTTTTCAGTAAAGAAAATAAAATTTATACAGCATTGAGACAAAAGCTCTTGAAGTAAAGCATCGTATTTATAGCAAGAAAGCTCTACAACATTCAGATTTCAAAATTGTGGTAGTTTACTTGACAGTGAAAAATAAGGCCTAGCACTTTTGAGAATGCCATAGCTTAAATGTCTTTTAAGGTTTCTCTAATAAGTTCCTCTAATTTCATTAGTTACACCTTTAATAAAATTCTAATTGATTGGTAAGAAATAACATCTGTCTGCTAAAATAAATAGCATGGCAAGGGTTGAAAAAAAGCCCCCTAGTAACTGAAAGCCTTCAGATAAATAAAGGACACCATCTGGAAAGTGATGTATACTAATGCCCATTATATGGGAAATAAGGTTCTGGATCTAGAGGCTGTGATGGAAGAGGCTGACTTGGATTTAGTGGATGTCACAGAGATGTGATTCCAGAACCAAGACTGGGATTATAGGTATAACAAGTGTAATCTATTCAGGAAGGACAGAGTAGGGAAAATTGGAAATGAGAGGTGTTATATGTTAAAGTTAAGATTAAAGCAACAGAACTGCAGGACAGAAAGAGGCCCGAAAGAGGACATGAAAAATCTGCTTAAATTGGTGTGATACACAGGCCTCCTTCAAAGGCAGAGGAAGTGGACAGAAATTTAATTGAACACATTTACAATAAATAGTGATATGGAAAAGTTTTTGCCCCCCTCGATTTCTCCTATCATTGCACATGTCACACTGAATTGTTTCTGATCTTTAAGCAAAATGTAATGTTAGACAATGGGAACTTCAGTACATTCATAGCACAGTTTTTAAATTATTATTTAATTCTTTTAAAGATACAAAGTTATCCAACACCAGTATCACTCCTGTGAAAAAGTAACTGCTCTGTTGTAAGCTTAATAACTGGTTGCACCATCTTTAGCAGCAAAAAAATGCTTTCTATAATTTAATATCAGCCTTTTGCATCATTGTTCAGGAATCTTAGCCCATTCTGCTTTGAAGAACTGCTTTAGTTCAGATGCATTTGTAGTTTTTCATGCATGAACTGCAAGTTTCAGATTCAAGTCAGAACTCTAAATAGGCCAATCTAAACCTTTAATTTTGTCTCTCCCAACTATTCAAATGTAGACTTGTATTTGTGTTTTGGATCATTCTCTTGCTTCAGCTTCATTTTCAGCTCATGGACAGATGGCCAGACATTCTCATTAAGAATTTTCTGGTGCAGTGCAAAATTCATGCTTCCTTCAAAAATGGCAAGATTTCCAGGTCCTGAGGCAGCAAAGCGCCTGCACACCATCGCCACTACCACCACCATGATTGACTATTGGTATGATATTCTTACTGTAGATTGCTGTATTTGCTTTATTACTACTACTAATTTCTATAACACTACTAGACGTACACAGCACTGTACACATTATATGCAGGTACTTTCTCTGTCCCTAAAGGGCTCACAATTTAAGCTTTTGTACCTGGGGCAATGGAGGGTTTAGTGACTTGTCAAAGGCCACGAGGAGCTGCAGTGGGAATCAAACACAGCTTGCCAGGATCAAAGCCCACTGCACTAACCATTAGGCCACTCTTCCACGCCAGACATAATGGAATCTGAGTTGTACAAAGAGTTCCACTTTTGACTTGTCTGTCATAATCTCAAAAGGCTTGAGGATCATTCAGGTGTATTTTTCTAAATGTGAGATGAGCATTGATGTTACTGTTGGATAACAGTGGTTTCTGCATTGCTATTTTCTCATGAATTCCATTTTTAACCAGTCTGTCTTATTGTGGTGTATGAAAACTAACCTTAGCTGAGGCTAGAGAGGCCAGCAGTTCTTTGGGATGTTTTGTGGCTTCCTGGATGAGTTGTCATTGCACCCTTGGAGTAATTTTGGCAGTCCAGCCATTCCTGGGAAGGTTCACCAAGTCTTCTCCATTTGGAAATAATGGCTCTCACTGTGGTTTGGTGGAGTCCCAGAGCTTTATAAAGGGGTTTGTAACCCTTTGCAGATTGATATATTTTAACAACTTTTTTTTCTCATCTCTTTGGAATTTCATTTGATCGTGGCGTAGTGTTCTTGTAGAAATTTTGTGGTGATTATTTCACACACATGGTAAGGTTCAGAATGTAGTATGGTTTAGATTGTACCGGGCTTGTTTTCAGTCAGCTTTCACATGGGTGATATGGGTGTTGGATAACTTTGTTCTTTAAATAAATGATACGATAAAAAAAAACCTGTGCTATATGTTTATTTACATTTTGTTTAAAGATCAAAAACCATTTAAAGTGATATATATACAATAATAAGGGAAATTGGGGGGGGGGGGGGGGAACTTTAACATATCATTGTAGCTGTGAAAGGGAATGTACTATAAATAGGTGATTTCAGTATTCCAGTATTAGGGTATTTCTTTTGTGGGACCATCTACAAGTAGGGAGATCCTGGATTTTCTACAGGGAAAACTGTTCTAGCAGTTAGTCATGGAACCCACACGAGATGGGGCCATACTGAACCTGGTGTGTATGATGGGAAGAATGTTTCCAGTGTTTTATAATGGGTGATTTATTTATTGGGACTTATTAATTGCCTTTAGGAAGAGATTCACCCATGGCAGTGTACAGCAGGCTTGTTTGATTGTCTAGCATCCAGCGATCACCAAATGGTGTGGTTCAGTGTTAAGACAGATATGGTGAGTGGTTTATTCAAAAGTGAAGGTTCTAAATTAAAAAAAACTAACTTGGACAAGATGGGGAAATACCTCAAGGAGTTGTTAGCTAGAAAAGAGCTATTTTAAGGGCATCAAAACTTTTTGCTAGGATAAGGATAAAGCAGAATTGCTTAACAAATATTTCTGTTATGTGTTTACAGAGGAAGGGCCAGGACTAGGACCACAGAAGATACAAACAAATAGAAATGTAAGTGTGGAAGATGAATGATTTTCAGAAGAATGTGTTCGCAAGGAGCTAGCTAAACTGAAGGTAGACAAAGTGATGAGGCCGGACAGAATATATTGGAGAGTACTGAGGTAACTTAGGGAAGTTCTGGTGGCTGCATTGTGTGACCGTTTCATTGCTGGGACTGCTGCTTTTTAACGTATTTATAAATGACCTTGAGATGGCAGTACCTAGTGAGGTAATTAAATTCGCAGATGACACAAAGTTATCCAGGGTCATCTCGTCGCAGGAGGAGTGTGAAAGATTGCAAGAAGACCTCATGAGACTGGGGGATTGGACGTCCAAATGGCAGATGAAGTTCAACGTTGACAAGTGCAAAGTGATGCATGTGGGAAGGAGGAACCCTAATTACAGCTATGTCATGCAAGGCTCCGCTTTAGGAGTTACGGACCAAGAAAGGGATCTGGGAGTCATTGTGGATAGGACGTTGAAATCTTCAGCTCAATGTGCTGCGGTGGCTAAGAAGGCAAACAGAATGTTGAGTATTATTAGAAAAGGGATGGAAAACAAGCATGAGGATGTTATAATGCCGTTATATCGCTCCACGGTGCGACCGCACCTGGAGTATTGTATTCAGTTCTGGTCGCCTCATCTCAAAAAAGATATAAAGGAATTGGAGAAGGTGCAGAGAAGGGCGACAAAAATGATAAAAGGGATGGAGCAACTACCTTATGAGGAGAGGTTAAGATGGCTGGGACTCTTCAGCCTGGAGAAAAGGCGGCTGAGGGGCGACATGATAGAGGTCTACAAAATAATGAGTGGGGTAAAGCGGACAGATGTGAAGCGTTTGTTTACACTTTCTAACAATAATAGAACCAGGGGACACAAGATGAAATTAGAATGTGGTAGGTTTAAAACAAATCGGAGAAAGTTTTTCTTTACTCAGCGCATAGTTAGACTCTGGAACTCATTGCCAGAGAAGGTAGTGACGGCAGCTGGCCTTGCTGAGTTTAAAGGGGGTCTGGACAGGTTCCTGAATGAAAAGTCCATTGATCATTATTAAATTTTGTGTTTTTGCCAGGTTCTTGGGGCCTGGATTGGCCACTGTCGGAGACAGAGTGCTGGGCTTGATGGACCTTTGGTCTTTTCCCAGCGTGGCAGTGCTTATGTACTTATGTACTTAGAGTGGTCCCAGTGGACTGGAGAAAGGCCGATGTGGTCTCTCTCCACAAAAACAAAAGTAAGGAGGAGGATGGGAACTACAAGCCAGTTAGTCTCACTTCTGTGGTGATTAAAGTAATAGAAATGCTTCTAAAACAGAGGATAGTGAGTTCTATGGAATCCAGTGGTTTGCAAAACCCATGGCAGCATGGATTTACTAGAGATAGGTCTTGTCAGACAAATGTGATTAATTTCTTTGACTGAGTGACCAAACAGATGAATTGAGGGATAGCACTGGATGTGGTATACTTAGATTTTAGAAAGCCTTTGACACTGTTCCACATAGGCGACTTATAAATTAACTTAAGTGCCCTTAGTATGGACGCTAAAGTAATTGGGTTAGAAACTGGTTGAGTGGAAGGTGATGACGGGTGCTGAGAAAAGTGATGTTACCAGTGGCATGCCCCAGGGATTGGTTCTTGACCTGGCTATTTTTAACATTATTATGAGTAATGTTACAAAAGAGCTGCGTGGAAAGGTTTGCCTCTTTGCAGATTATACCAAAATCGGCAATAGGATAGCATGAAGAGAGATCTAGTGAAGCTTGAAGAATCGTCTAGAATTTGGCAGCTCTGAAGTAATCTAAGAAAATACTTCTTTAAAGAATGGGTGGAGGTGGTGGAAACCAAGACTGTGTCTGAATTCAAGAAAGCATGGGACAGGCATGTGGAATTTCAAAAGGGATACCCTACCATCTTTAAAGGAGACGAAGAGGTAGTGGATGCTATGGGTCGGCAGACTGGAGAGGTCATATGTTCTTTATCTGCCATCACTTTGTTTCTGTGTTAAAACCTTATAGGCTTTTCTGTCTTGTCATGTCTATCTAGATGTTCAATGATATGGTCTTAAGACCCCTTTCTGTTTTGATGGAACACTGGCATTAAACCTGTTATTTATAGATCATCCATTCCCAACTCAGTCCTCGGGGCACACTTAATCCTGTTGGGTTTTCAGTATATCCACAATGAATATTCATGAGTTAGATCTGCATGCAATTAATATAACATCCTACTTGGGCTAACCTTAAGTCTTGCTAACATATTAACACCTAGCTGATATACTGCTTATCTTCCTTAAAAAAATGAGACCCCCAGAGCTTAAACTCTAGGTTTCAACTGAAGAAATTGTTTATGCCTAACCTGGGTGTTCCTAGAAACACCAGGGAATATCTGGAGCTTTCCTTCACAAAAAAAAATCTTTTATTTTTCTTTTTCTCAAAATAATTCTTCATAACCATCACTTTATCTGCCTCTGAGGAGAAAGGGACTAACAGAGTTGAACGCTGAGTAAACGTCATCCTGAGTAAGTCTCAAGAAAAGCAGTCTAATTTGCCATAGTATCAGTCTAGATGATAAAACATTGTGAGTTCCCTCCACCTTCCCTCCCTCCAAAATTTTATTAGGCAGATTGTTAAATGTTACTATCACCATCCTATCAGCATTAAGTAAAAATCAAAACCTCCTTGAAATATTTTTTAAACCTTATTGAAATATTTTCTCAGTAAGATCTCCATAGATAGTAATGGACAAAGGAAAATTAAGAAATCTCAAATTGGCAGATCTCATCTGATTTTCTAACATCTCAAGTTGCCTATGCAAGTAAGGTAGAAGTGAATCGATTTTTCACTCATTCAAAAAGTACAAACACCAGGGGACACTCAATGAAATTATGTGGAAATTCTTTTAAAACATTCCATGCTACCAATCTCGGTGCAAGCATTGGCTTCCCCATGTCCTTCTCAATAACAGACTATGGACTTTTCCTTCAGGAACTTGTCCAAACCATTTTTAAACCCAGATACGCTAACTTCTGTTACCACATCCTCCTGCAGCGAGTTCCAGAGCTTAACTATTCTTTGAGTGAAAAAATATTTTATCTTATTTGTTTTAAAAGTGCTTCATGACCTGGAACCATTTGGTAACACTAGGGAAGCTCTAACTCGCACCTGTACCCGCACCCTCCGCCATTTTGTCTTCAGTGGGCTTACCCTTCTTATCTTCTATTGTTTAGTCAACATTTCCTCTACAGATCACTTCACAAACTTGCCTATACTTGCTTGAAAAAATTAGGTCGGTGCTTATTCTGTTCAAACGGCCCAAAGGAGAGGGTTGCTAAGAGGTGCCCAAGAGCAATGAAGAAATATGTCCTGTCCTGCTCACAGCGTCACTTGACTCCTTGTGCACATGCTTTTATGATAACGCTGCTTATATATTTTTGTTTTCAACCTATATGCTTCTAGACCCCAAAATATAGTTTTTTTTTAATGTTGAGTCCAGTAAATAGAAGACCCCAAGCAGTTAACATTTCATCAATCTACAGCAGAGTTGAGTAAACAGTGGCCTGCAGGCCAAAGTTGGCCCATGGGGACCATTGTATCCTGGTTACTTGGCAGCATTTAAAAAAAATGGAGATCTTCTGGCCTTCTAGTACTTTGTGTCTCAGTCCATATCATCTACAAAGGCCGATCACACTTGCCTCTGCATGTCAAGAAGCAGACAGGGCTCTAAATGGTAATGTTGGCAGGGCACACAGCACTACAGCATTCTTCCCTTGTTCTCTGCTGACAATATAGAAAGCCAGCAAACAAGAAAGCTTTCACCTGTTCACAACTCTTTTGCTTCCCTACCTGATATGCTGCTGTCTGCATTTTACTACTAGGCCACTTTGTAAAATGTCTTTAATTAGGCCATAAAGAAAGGGAGGTCCATGTCTTCCACAAAAAAGCCCAAAAGAAGCAAAGTGCAAAAGGCTGGAAGTAAACCAAATCCAAAAGACCAGTACAAAAACCACGGTGGTAAGAGCACCAAAAACACAGTTTATTGGGACCCTACACGGTCCATGTTTTGGTTACAAAGCCTTCCTCAGGGTTCTAAAAACATAAAATACAAAATGTAACCATATAATATAAAAATTATATAAATATATATAGAAAGTTAAATCATATAATATTAAAAGCTAAAAATGTATTTAAATTATAAACCATGGTCACTCTAGACATTGAGTCGTTGTACACTAACATCCCCCAGTTAGAGGCTCTAATTATTATTGAGGAAACACTACGTAATAGACAAACTAACACAAGGATTCCTAATAGACTAATCCTAACCTTAGCCACTTTGGCATTAACAAAAACTTATTTTTATTTTGATGGGCAATTTTATTTACAAAGGGCACAGGCTTGGGGGTGTCCATGGCCTCCGATATAGCCAACCTCTACGTGGCCAAGTTTGAGAGAACATTTCTAACTGACCATCCATACAAGCGTGAAATTCGAATGTACAAGAGGTATATTGACAATATATTTATTTTATGAAAGGATAGTGCTGAGTTACTCAATGAATTTTACAAATGGATTAATACCCTTGACCCTAATCTGAAATTTAAAATGCAACATGATATGGAGACAATACCATTTTTAGATGTTATGGTTATAAAAGAAAAATATTGGTTATCCACTTCATTATATAAGAAGCCCACAGATAAGAACTGTTATTTACACTACTTTAGTTATTACAATCGGGCTCTGAAGAATAATCTACCTTTTTGCCAGTTCTTAAGGCTTAGGCGATTGTGTGCAAACACAGAGGACTTTTACAGTCATTCAAGAGATCTTTCAGAAAGATTTATCCAGATGTGGACCTCCCAAAAATTGCATCACACAAGGCTTTCACAAAGCAAAAAAACAAGATACGGGAAGATTTATTACAGACTGGTAATAAACCTAAGCACAACCCTGAGATTGTCTGTACCTTCTGGTTTTCATCATTGAGCCATCATTTTAAAAGTATTATCAAAGCACTGGCATGTTGTGCAGACACATCCTTGTTTCAGAGGCATTTCACCCATATTTGCCCTTTCCCAAAATCCTAATCTTAAGAACCATCTAGTACAGTCTGCTCTCCCTTCATTAAAAGGATCCGTTGAAACTTATACCGGTCATAGACCATGCAATTCTTGTTCAGTTTGTGTACATTCACTTAGTCTTGAGGTCTTTATCCATCCAACCACTGGTAAACAGTACAAGCTCAATTTCAGCAGTAACTGTAAATCTCAGAATGTGGTGTATATAATTGTATGCCCATGTGGAATGATATATGTTGGAAAAACCAATCGTATGGTAAAAGTCAGGATTATAGAACTTCGTAGCTGCATTAAGAGAGAGATTAAAACTGCACCCCTGGTAGAACATTGGATACAGACTGGGCATAACACCAACGACATAAATTTTTTTTGTCTTTCGTACTATTAAAAATAGCTGGCGCAGGGGTAATCTTGATATTGCCCTGTTAAGAGCAGAACAGTGTGTCATTTATCTCCTAGATAGTGTAATACCTAAGGGGCTGAACAAAGATCTTGAACTGATGCATCCACAATAAATATATTGTTCATGTATATATCTATGGGTATCTGCAATTAGCCAAACAATTGACATGTGCTTGTTATTGCATTGCAACTCAATGCTTTCATTTTTATTTTCACTTTTGTTTTCGTTTTTAATTCTGTTTGCCCTTCTCCGGATCCTTCTGCAATCACTCCAGCGCTCACACTCGTGGGCCCCGCCCCTTTTCTGACAGCACCGATTTTCACTGTTCCGTATATGCTATGGGTATGCACAATATATATTTTTTGTGGTACCATTCTTTTCTTATTTTTTCTTTTTTAATCGCTATTTTTGTATTCTTTTATCCCAGTCTTTCTACATACGTCATTGATTGCTAGTGACAGTTCACTACGTCATTGCTTCTGTTTAAATTTTGGCGCGCTAAAGGGTTACCGATTTTGTCTGTTCACTGCCTCACTGTAGATTGTGGACTGCACCATGTAGGTATGTACTTTTGTTTTTTTCTTATTCTTTTATGCCGGTTTTCACAACTTGTTTCTTTGGCAGCTGCCTGCGTCACTTTCTTTGTTTTTTGGTCCTCTGTTTTTTTGGCTCCTTCTGTTTTTTTGTTGTCTTTTGCAGTCTGCCTATACGGCAGCAGCACTTTTTCGGTTCTGTCCCCTTTTCTCTCCGGACTGCCTCTCCTGCATCTTGTTGTCCCCCTCACAGCGGTGGTTATTTCTATTCTGTTATAGACACCATCATTTGACTTTAGTATTTTTATGACACATGCGGCTTACTTTTTCATACAAAAATTTGTTTTGAAAAAAAAAAAAGATTTTGAAATACGCAATTACTACTACTACTAATAGCATTTGTACAGTTGTTTTCTCTTTTATCCGATGTAGCACATTGCACCTCTTTCTGAGAGGTTCAGATGCTTCATCCATACACGTCAGTTTTTTGGTATGTACATTTGCAACTCCTTTTACAAACTCCTGTGTTTCGCCATTGCAGCTGCTGTATAGATCCCCTTCATTTCTATACGCTATACAGTGGGATTTTATGTGGTCGTATATTTTCGTAAATGTTATACATATATATAACTATGACTTTTTGCAGTGTGTGTGAAAAAAATTGTTTTTAAATATCTTCATATGAAATATTATATATATACTAGTAAAAAAGGCCCGTTTCTGACACAAATGAAATGGGCGCTAGCAAGGTTTTCCTGGGAGTGTGTATGTTTCATAGAGTGTGTGTGAGAGTGTCTATGTGAGAGAGAGTGAATGTGTGTGAGTGAGAGTGTGTCTGTTACAGAGTATGTGTGTGTGATATTGAGAGTGTGTGCGAGTGCGTATGTGAGCCACAGTGAGTGTGAGAGAGTGTTTCACACAGATACAGTGTTTGAGAGACTGTGTGTGTGAGACAGATTGTGACCCCCTCCCCCCATCTGTGGTGTGAAGACCCGTTCTGGACCTCATCCTCTCTATGCCCCCTCCATGCCCCCTCCTCTGTGGTGTGAGGACCCCCTCCCCTGTGGTCTGAGGACCACTTCCGCCTCTATAGTCTGAGGTCCGACCCCTGCCGTCATGCCTCTGCCGAAGTCGCAACCGCTGACCTCTCTACCCCCCCAACAGGGTGCCATCGCGCCTCCCCCCCCCCCCTCCAAAACCAGAAGGACTTCCATAAAGCAGTAGGAAAATAAGTGGCAACCAGTGCAGAGCTCAGTCAAACCCCCTTACCGGAGCTGCACCATGTAAAGCTGCAACGCGCCCACCTCGTCGCCAGAGAGAAGCCTCGCTCCACAACTTCAATAGTGGAGCGGGAGGGAACTGGCAGGCTCTGTTATAGAATGATGTAAAAGGAACATAGGTAGAGGGGTGTTTAAAAACGTCACAGTTATTGGCTGATAAAAGAAATTGAGGCGGAGCAGGAGTTGAAGAAGCTGCACTGTTATTGGCTGATGCGAGGACTGGGGAGTGGCCTAGAGTTGAAGAGTTCTGTTCTTATTGGCTATCTTTAGAGTGAGGAACGGAGCTGAGGGCGGGGAGTTGTCCATTATTGACGGGTATAGGTGAAAGGTGTATGGAACAGGGTGCAGGGCGGGCTGAGGAAGATAACTGTCGGCCAGGGTCGCGTAAGGGGGGTACAGGGGGCCGTAAAGTGCAGGGCAGAGGTTTTGAAAATGGAGGCAAGGGACAGCCAGGAAGTCGGTGGCAGGGCCGTGAGGGGACAGGGGATGTGGATGTTCATCAGGTGAGGAGTTTGGTGTGTTGATGCGGCTAGTGGGGGGGGGGGGGTGGGATCTGTGTTTGGCGGCTCCCTGACACTTGCTCTGGTGAAGTGACAGCTGATGTCCAGACAGGGGGAGGAGTAGTTTCCCTACTCCTCCCCTTTGCTTTGGAATCAGCTGTCACAGACGTCAGTGCGTTGTAGTCTGTGTAGGAGACGACCTGAATGTTGTGAAGCTGACTGTGGGCGGGCACGACGTCACTGCGTTTTGACGCGAGGGCGGGGCACTTTAAAAGTGGTTACAGAGCTTCGAACTTACGAACCCTGAAGCCACAAAGTCTGCCTTAGAACGTTGAGGGTGCGTTTTATGTACAGATGGGGCGTGGCTGAGGGCGGGCCTATGAGTGAGGGTGAGTGTTCCTGATACCCTAGCCTACCAAGAGTCCTACCAAGAGTGCAGGAGTTCAGTGCTTTACTGCCACGGAGTGAGCTTTAGAACGTTCGAGGTGGGTTTTATATATATATTCGTATTTTTGTATGTATTTTCTTACAATGTTTACAATCTTTATATGCCATGTCTCATGGTTTATGTTTTTGATATAATTCAAATACATTTTTAGCTTTTTATATTATATGATTTACCTTTCTTATATATATTTATATAATTTTTATATTATATATATTATATTACTAGTAAAAAAAAGCCCGTTTCCGAAACCAATGAAACGGGCGCTAGCATGTGGCTTTTTTTTTGTGTGTGTGTGTATGTGTCACAGAGTTATTTTGTGTGTGTGTGTGTGTGTGAGTGTGTGAGGGTGCGGTGTGTGTGCAGGTTGTTGATGTGTGTCTTTTTTTTTTTTTTTTTGGGGTGGGAGGGTTGGGGATGTGCTGTGCTGGCAAAGTGGGATGGATTGGTGTGTGGCTTTGAGGGTGTGTTTCTGTTGTATTGTGTGTGTGTGGTTTTGTCTGTCAAGGAGGTTTGTGGAGGGGGGTCTTTCTGTTGGTGAAATGTAAATGTGGTTGTAGGGGGGTCAACCTTTGCTGAGTGGTGGATTGTTTTTTTTTGTGTGTTGTGCTGAGGCAGCAGTGTTGTTTTAGATGGGCGGAAGGTAGAGGAGCACGTTCTTGGTTTGTCATTATATTTTGGCCGTTTCAGGGCTGCTGTAGGGGAACGCTGGAAGAGAAATGTGCTGTGGGAAGCAGCGCCATCTTTTTCCGTTGGGCTGGGGTTCTAGGCACCCTGGAGGTGGGAAACGGCTTGCCTGAGGACGGGGATGGTTGTTTTAAGTTGGCGGAAGGGAGAGGAGCAGGGTCTCGGGCTGTCGGGGAGGGGGGGGGGGGTGATCCGGTATGTTCGGTCCATTTTAGGCCGGCTGCAGGGGAATGCTTGAACATTTATGTGCTGCAGGAAGCAGCGCCGTCTTTTTCCGGGTGCTCGGGGAATCCCCGAGGTGGGAGACGGCTTGCCTGAGGCTGGGGATGGTTGGGCACGTCCTTGGCCGCTTCGGCAAAAGAGGAAGGGGGTGGGGAGTTACCTGCAGCTGCGTGAGAAACCGGGTATTTTTTGTTTTGTATTATTAGTTTGCATTTCTGTTGAAGAAAGAGTGGATGCCTTTCGAATGATGGAGGTGGTGCGTCGGTGTGCGGTTGTTTCGTTAGTTTGGCAGCCAGTCTCCAGTGATTCCTAGTGATCCCCCTTCCTTGGTCGCTGTTTGCTGCTGGCTGGGTCGCAGGTAATCCTTCCAGCTGGGCCGCAGCTTGTCCTGTTCGCCCACGTCCCAGATGGTGAGGGGCACACTGTTCTCCGGCTCCTCCGGCTCCACGTCAAGCGAACCCAAATATAGTCTGTGCTATAGGCCCTCCGACAATCTTCAGTACCGGCATTAGGCATTTAAATTTTTCTCCCCCCCTCCCCCCAGTCTATGTTTGCACATACCCACAGCAGGAATATTCTTCTCTCGTTCCAGCGGTGGTTCTGTGCTCTCCGTGCTGCACAGATAATGAGCCATTCTGCTGGTGAATGCTCCTCCCTTATTGCCACGTAGTTTCCTCTGATAGGTCCGTCTTACGTCACCTTGCGTTGCCAGGGAACGGTTTTGTGATGGTCCTTTGTGTTTCAGAACATTGAGGGTGTTTTTTCTGATTGGTCCTTCATGCGAGGGCGGGGCAGAGAGACATGGTCAGTGTTGTGGCTTCACCACCATGAACTGATGAACCCTTCAGGGAGTGACTGAGTGACTTCAGAATGTTTTGTATTTTATGTTTGTAGACCCCCTGAGGAAGGCTTTTGTGAGAGTGCAGGTGAAAGGGGATCTGGGAAGGCACGAAGAAAGGGGGTACAGGGAGCCGGGGAATCCCAACGGGGCAGATTTCATGTGCACAGCACCCACATTCAGAAAGCTGGGCTACCGGAGGCAGAGAGGTTGGCTGGGTTAAGGAAGAAGGGGAGGAACTACCAGTCCCAGAATCCTTCTCTTCCCCACCTGGCTGTGCAAATGTTAGGGGAGGAGATAGAAGATTGGGAAATGGTCTCTGAGGAAGGTGATGAGGGCCAGCTGGAGAGATTGGGGGCGGGGGAAGTTGAAGAGGAGGATAAAATGGAGATTACTGAAGGGCTAGGAGAGGAACAGATTGAGATTGGAGCCCTGGCTCAAACCCAAAAAGCTGCTGTAAGAGGGTGGCTAGCTGTACCTTGGAGAGACTGGTGGAAGACCGGAGGAGAGAGGCTAAGGCATTGGGGGAAATCTCTACTAAAGAGGAAACAGGTGCAGCCTGTGGGAGAGAAAGAGAGCTGGGCACAGTTGAAACCCCAGCCTGAACCAGGTGGGAATAAAGCTGTGTAACCGTGCTGTAAGAAGGTGCAAGAAAGATTGTGTAAACTGTTTCATACTAAAAAGGTCTGGGCTGCAACCTACCAAGCTATTGGGTTTTTCCCTCTGATAATGTACTGTTCCCTAAGTGAAGTAATCTGAGCTAAAGTGAAGTGAAGTTATATGGACTGTTTTGAACCTGAGTTTGAAGTTATATGGACTGGTTTTGAACCTGAATTTGACTGTTTTGAACCTGAGTTTGAAGTTATATGGACTGGTTTTGAACCTGAATTTGACTGTGTTGAACCTGAATTGTGCTCTGGGCTGCTAGCCTAAACAACCTGGAGTGAAGGGTGTTTTGTTGATTTGAAGCAAGAAAATAAAAGCTCTTACTTATAAATATTGGGCTTTGAATGTGCCTCTGTGAAAGGAACGGAGGGAGGAGGAAGTCCTGGGAGTTCGCAGGGCCTGGAGCCAAGGCTCAGAGGAGCCAGATTGCTGTGGAGTGAAGGCAACCGTCGTGTGGAGGAAGAGGCAGCTAAGCAGGGTCGAGCCTGGCTGGGTCCTGGATGGGCGACCCAGCTACACTTTGTAGCTGAAACACGGCCTGTGTAGGGTCCCAGTAAACTGTGTTTTTGGTGCTCTTACCACCGTGGTTTTTGTACTGGTCTTTTGGATTTGGTTTACTTCCACCCTTGTGTACTTTGCTTCTTTTAATTAGGCTATGCCAATTTTGCCTGATGGTTTATTTTAGCTGAATGATACTTATTTATCAATGTGGTAGGCAACAAAACTGCAGATTAGTATATTGCTAAATTCTGTGTGTCTGTTCATATGGAAATATTTTTGAGGCTTAAAAAACATCATAATGAGAAATTTGCAGAAGTATAATGAATTCTCATTCACATTTATTGGCAAATTGGTTTATTGAGGATGAGGAAAGATGTGTTGTTTTTTATTTATTTTTTTAAATTGGGAAAAAAAGGTAAAACAGGTATCTGCTTGCTTTCTACGATGGTTTAATTTGTATCTGGGCATAAGGCAAACTGAATTGGGCTTCCCTATTTTTCCCTTCTTCTTTGTGTCCAGCTACACACATTAAATTTTTGAAGAACTTAAAAGGGTTTACAAAAGAAAATATCACCTCTAAACCATGCTGAAACCCACAATCTCCAGTCCCTGTTGCAGCTAAAAGCCATTAATATGGTTCTGTTTTCTGTTTGTTTTTTAAAGTTTGCTCACAATTACACTAGAGGGAGATCATAACAGATGAAGCTGGTTGAGGGGGTTTTATTTTTATTTATTTATTTATTTTTTTGAGTTGGGTGACCACAGAATTACAACGGGGGCACTAAATGTGGATTTTTATGCTGTTCCATATAGGAGACTCAAAATTGAATACTCTATGAATGAGACCCAATGATTAGAACTGGATTAGAAACTGCTTGAAGAGAAATTAGTATGAGAAATGGTATTCACTCTGAAGAGTTAAGTGCCTCAAGGATTGGCCCTGTTCAATAACTTTTTGAGCAATACTGCAGAGTGGTTAGGAAGAAAGATTTTTGTTTTGCAGATGTTGCTAAGGTCTCCCAAAAAGTATCCATTCTAAAGGGAGTAGATGGTAAGAAAGCTTCAGGACTGCTGGGCTGCAAAGTCTCAGTACTAAAAAAATGCAGTGTTAAGTATTTGGAGGATAATTTTATAACAGGGTGCATGGTAAGAAGGCATGATTTGGGTGGGCTGGAGTGGAGCTGTTTAGTGGCTTTGACAACAACTTCAGAAATTTTATAACAAGGCTAGTTCCGGGCAGACTTCTACGGTCTGTGCCCTAAAAATGGCAAGGATAAATCAAGATCATGTATACATATGATGTATCACTTCATACCGTATGTAATGAGTTTATCTTATTGGGCAGACTGGATGGACCATACAAGTCTTTATTTGCCGTCATCTACTATGTTACTGTGTGCCTCGATTATTCAAGTATGTGACTAAATGAGCATATTCTATAATTTATGTGTATACTTTTGAACTTTGTCCACACTCTACCCAAACTCTGTCCCTGCAAGTGACTCCTGGCAAAGTATGTGCTGTGTCAAATAAAACGTGCTTTTATGCTGATTGTTTTTTTTATGCAACTGTTTACACATGGTCAGGTACTGAGTTATTTGGCATTGAGACTGTCTATGCTCCAGAATGACCTTTTCTGTTATGGCAAGATTTCCTCATGAATTTTACCCTAGAATCAACTAAAACTGGCCCCCCGAAAGCACAGGGACCTTTCTGGAGCATAGACAGTCTCGATGCCAAATAACTCAGTACCTCACCATGTGTAAGCAGCTGCATAAAAGCACGTTTTATTTTATATAAACTGAATTAAGTTTACATGACCTTTCTGTGGCTAACCTGAAAAGCAGTGTTAAAGGTCTGCTTGTTGTTCGGATGTGCTTGTAAGCTATACAGTCCTTAATATTGAATATGGGCCCTATTTACTAAGACGCACTAGCGTTTTAGTGCAAGCCTAAAATTAGCACATGCCAAACACTAGACACTCATATATTCCTTTTTTAAAATAAGTGTACAGAAATATTTACATACACACACAGAGAAGACTCAAAATTCAACCATATCACAGTCTTAAGTAACCAAAACTACTGTGTTCATTGTTTAGTTTGGAAGATTTGCTTTCTCTGTTCTACTAATTGCTTCTGTTTTTCATGGATCAGAGCCCCTATTTCTTTGAAAAGCTAGTGAGAATATACATACCCACCTGTTAAAGGGCAGTCTAACCTGGGCAAAATTCCATGCCTTTGTGCCTTAAATTGAATGGTGGTTGCTTTTATTTCAGAAGCATTTAGTCAAGAGAGACTCGGTAGTTCCTACATATCTGAGCTGAATGATAAGTATAAATGTAATTCAGGTGGCATCAGAATAATTTCTGAATGTTGAAGCAATTTGGCTAAAATAATTTCTTAGAGCTATATTCAGTGCATTCATCTTGCTAAATTACATTACAAACAACTGCAGTGGGATTTGAACCTGCATTCCGTTTCTCTGCTTTGGTTCTTAGCTGGTTGCTCTAAACATTAGGCTATTCCTTGTGCTAAATTACATTTCCCATGTGATTTTTTGTAAAGTCAAAGTTGCAATGGAACATATACTTCCTGTATATTCAGTTATTTGTTAACCTGTAAACAAACAAAATGCTGTAATAGAAACTAATAAACAATATATAGTTTTAATGTTCTCAAGGCTATAAAGCTTTGTGATTTTGAAATTATTTTGTTCCGTCGTTATAATTTGACCTAAACTGCAGTCTTTCTTGCAGTACCCCATCATATTTGTGTTTTCAGGTTTTTTTTAAATTTTTTTTTAATCTCCATGTACTATAGTGAAGCTGACTTGAGAATGCTTGCAGCATTTATGCATTTTATCATGTGTGTGTGTGTTTAAAGGTGTAAATTCTTAGGAGATATTCTCTTTAACCATTACCAAGCAATTAGATTAGAAAGAAATTAAGATTTTGCAAGAAACTTACAACTTTTTTCTTTTCAGAAAGTTGTATTACAATAAGAAGACTAGATGATAACGTATAATTTTGATCTCAGATTTTGATAATTGTGACTCCCGGTCTGTTCTGGCCTCTAAATATGATCTGCATTGATTCAAACTGTTTGCTAAATAGAATGTAAGCATTGATATAATATAATGTGGGTTAATTTGGAAAGAAGGAGTTAAACATATGTTTATATTTGGTTTGATATACACACCTCCCTTGAAGGCAATAGTAGTACAGATTAATTGACGACATTCACAGAAATGCTATGAAGGGGAAAATGCTACTTAAATCTTCTGGGTGTTGATTGGAGTAGCATTTTCCCCTTCATAGCATCAGCCAGTTGGGTTCTCAGGATATCCTTAATGAATATGTGTGAGACAAATTTGCATGCCTTACACTCCACTATATGCAAATATCTCTCATATTCATTAGGTATATCCTGAAAAGTTGACTGGCTGGTGGTGCCCCAGGACAGGTTTTAGAATCATTGGCCTAAAAGTCAGAGGATCTTGGATTCTCTACAGCAGTGGTTCTCAACCCAGGCCTTGAGACACTCAGATACTTGGGTTTTCTGAATATTTGAAAAATGCAGAATGGCAAAGCCAAGCTGCAGCAGAAGTCCAGAAATCAGATAAAAGCAGGCACAAGAACCAACTAGGGACTGATAAGAAAATATAATTTGAGAGGCAATCTTTACTGACGAGATGTGTTTTATATATTGTCCCACCACATAGATGTTTTAGTCACAGCCCAATATATTTCGACAGCTGAACTGCCTGAATCAAGAGCACATTCAATCTTTGTAATAGAAACAAATGACACACATATAAACAATAAAATCAATCCAAAACACATCGTAATAAAATCAGTCAAAACATCTAATATAATAATTTGCACCTCCAAAGTTCTGAAGCTGACTCCGTGGCTGTGTAGTGTTAGTAGGGTTTCTAATCGCCCCGCCTTCGAGGGAACTCTGTATAGTTGCCAGCCCCCGCGCCTCCCTCCCTCTCTCTCTCTCTGCCCTCCAAGCACGACCTGTCCTCTAGCAGCCCCTCATCTTCCTAAGTGCTGGCTGTATTTTAAAAATTCTTACCTTGGAGTGCGGTGTCCACAGTGAAGGCGAGCGGTGCTTCACACTGCCTTTGCAAGTGTCTCAGCTCTGCCGGTGGTCCTGCCCTTCCGGAAACAGGCAATGAGGGTGGGACCAGCCTCAAATATCATACCCCGCTCCCTGACAGTGTTACAAGAAATTATTTATTTTGGGGAAAATAGCTCGAGAGCACTCGCTACTGTTTATAATTTAAGAGCAGATGCTGTATTTATAAGTTTTAGGATATTAATTTCTCCACCAATCACCAAAGGTGATAATTGCAATAAATTAAATAGATTAAGTATATATAAAAGATACCATATACTCAGAACACAAAGAGACTGTATTTTTAGCTTCAAAAAGGTTGAGTTTAATATACAATTGCACACGAGAGGTAGGTTTTAAGAGATCTTTACAGATAATCTGTGCTTAAGTAAGGTAAAGTAGCAGGTCTAGATCAAAAGTTATAACTTACAAAGCAGTCTGTTGCAAAGCATTTTGTGGTCCATTGAAGAGCCATGAGGCAGGTGAACTGCAGATCAGGAGCAAGGCATCTGGATTGGTGCTGAAGAGAGAATCTCCTGGAGGGAGAGTCTTGAAGAGAGAGCCTCTGCAGTGAGTGGATCTGAGTTGCTTGCAGTTGAAGAGAATCTGACTCTTGGGAAACAGCTTGTCCTTTTATACCTTGCAAGCTGCAGGAGGACATACCATGTGGATCTTTGTCCTGGTTTCCTGATTTCCACACGACCCTTGGGCATTTGCAAAGCATTGTGGTATCTTGGTCTCATGTCTGCACACGATCCCTGAGTCTTGGTCTCATGTCTTATGACATCACGAGACTTGCTGTCTGGATTTTGCTGGCAAATGGTCTTTTGATGTACAGGGCTTCCTGCTCAGTCTCTGGAGCAGATACACATTACAGTCCTTCCTTTCTGCACATGTCTGAAAGCTGATGGGAGGGGCAGGTATACCTTTGACAAGCAAATGTCCTGTTTATGGTTTCCCTCTGAGTTCTTTGTTTTCAATGGGGTATTCAGGTGCCCACCTTAGTCCATCTTTTGTTAGGTGGGAGGGCAGAGGAAGCTCTTTTGTATTTAAGTGTTTGTAATTAACTATCCCTGCTATCAGAAGTTCCCAGAAAAAGGGATGGGGAGAGAGGGGCTTGAAATGAAACTATTCTCTCTGCTGCAGTGTCAGATATATAAAAGCTGCACAAATATATTGGTGTATATATAATCCAGCAAAATATAATAAACTGATACCATTACAACAGCAGTATGCAGGTCCTTGGAGCAGTTTTAGTGGGTGCTGTGCACTTCAGGCAGGCGGACCCAGGCCCACCCTCCACCCCCTACCTGTTACACTTGTGCTGGTAATTGTGAGCCCTTCAAAACCCACCCTGAAACCCACTGTACCCACATGTAGGTGCCCCCCTTCACCCCTTAGGGCTTTGGTAGTGTTGTACAGTTGTGGGGAGTGGATTTTGGGGTTTTTTTGGGGGGGCGGGGGGTGGGGCTCAGCACTCAAGATAAGGGAGCTATGCACCTGGGAGCAATTTCTGAAGTCCACTTCAGTGCCCCCTAGGGTACCCAGTTGGTGTTTTAGCATGTCAGGGGGACCAGTGCACTACGAATGCTGGCTCCTCCCATGACCAAAGGGCTTGCATTTGGTCGTTTCTGAGATGGGCGTAGGCGGTTTCCATTATTGCCGAAAACTGGGAATGACCATCTCTAATGACGACCTAAATGTTGAGATTTGGACGTCCTCGACCGTATTATCGAAAATGAAAGATGGACGGCCATCTTGTTTCGATAATAAGGGTTTCCCTGCCCCTTCGCATGGACGTCCTGCGAGGATGCCCTCAGGAAAACTTGGGCGCCCCGTTCAATTATGTCCCTCCATATGTCCTATGTGAGATGTGTATCTGGTAGCATTTATTTGAAGTCCACTGCAGTGCCCCCTAGGGTGCCCCATTGCTTTCCTGGGATGTCTGTGTGGCCAGTCTACTAAGATTGCTGGCTCCACCTGTATCCCAATGGCTTGATTTTGTGCGTTTTTCTCTTGGACATTTTTTTTTCTTCAAAAACAGACCAAAAAAATAAATGCACAGAGTACAAAAACATCTTGCAAATTTCCATTTTCAGAAAAAAAAGATTTTTCTGATTTGAAAATGACTATATTCCCAACTTGAATTTTGGACGTTTATAGCAAAATGTCCTAAGTTAGACTTAGACATCATATCGAAAATGCCCCTCCACGAGGTGCATTTTCAAAGCACTTGGATTTAAAAAGTTCCATAGTAACCTATGAAACTTTGTAAATCTAAATGCTTTGAAAATGGGCCCCTATATAAAGCACACTTCATAATTAAAGATTGCCTCTTAAATACATTCTTTCTCATCAGCCACTAGTTATTTTTATTTATTTATTAGGATTTATTTACCGCCTTTTTGAAGGAATTCACTCAAGGTGGTGTACAATAAACATAGATCAAAAATGAGCCATAGGCAAATACAGCAGTAAAAATATTTATCTAACAATACAAAGTATGGCATGGTATACTACTTGCAACATCAGCACAATATGTAATCGAACATTATAATTACCTACAAATTACTCAGTCTTCTGCCCCTCACTACCTTTCTACCCTCATCTCCCCTTACGTTCCCGCCCGAAACCTCCGTTCACAGGACAAATCCCTCCTCTCATTACCTTTCTCCACCACCGCCAACTCCAGGCTCCGCTCGTTCTGCCTCGCCTCACCCTATGCTTGGAACAACCTTCCTGAGCCCTTACGCCAAGCCCCCTCCCTGCCCATCTTCAAGTCCCTGCTTAAAGCCCACCTCTTCAATGCTGCGTTCGGCACCTAACTCTTTCAGGAAATCCAGACTGCCCCAATTTGACTGCCCCTATCAGACTGACTGCTCACGTGTCCTTTAGATTGTAAGCTCTTTGAGCAGGGACTGTTCTTCTATGTTAAATTGTACAGCGCTGCGTAACCCTAGTAGCGCTTTAGAAATGTTAAGTAGTAGTAGTAGTAGTGAAGGGTAAGGCAAAGTTGTAACATATAGATGGGTAAGAAAGTAGGAAGAGTTAGAAAGTAAAGTGATTGATTTGAAGAAAGTTGCACATGAGGTCAGAGAGATGGTTAAATATTATCTCAGATAGGGTAGGAGTGGATAAACATGTCACGCTGCAGTATGTGCAGCCCGAGTCACTCTTTGTGTGTGTGAGTGAGACTGACAAGTTAGTTGTTACTTCCATTAAAGGCCTGGTCAAAGAGCCAAGCTTTCACCTGCTTCCTGAAGTAGAGATAGCCTTGTGTTAAGCGGAGCCTTTTCAGGCAATGCATTCCAGAGTGTGGGGGCTACTCGGGAGATGGCTCGCTTGCGGGCATCACATCGTGCAATGTCTTTTGGAGAGGTTGTGGTTAGTGAAAGTCCTTGGGAGGACGTTGGTGTCCTTGGCGGTGTGTGGAGGATCATCCTACTCTCAGATATTCAGGGCCATTTCCTTTTAGGGCCTTGAAGATCAGACACAGAGTTTTTAAATTTAGCCCTGTATTGTACTAGTAGCCATTGAAGTTTTTGCAAAAATGATGTGATGTGGTCACATCGCTTGCAACCTTCTATGAGTCTTGCTGCTGCATTCTGAATCAATTGGAACTGGTGCAGGCCCTTTGTAGTCAGACCATTCTATAGTGCAGTGCAGTAATCCAGTCTTGATGTTATGATGGCATGCACAACTGGGGTAAGATTTATCTTCTCAATGTAAGGAGAAAGGCAGCTTAGCTGTCGCAAATAGTAGAAGCAGATCTTGAAGGTTGCTTGGGTATGGGAGATCAGAGTAAGTGTTGAATCTAACAGTATTCCAAGGTTCCTGACTTGTGGTTTGAGGGGGGAGTTCATACTTCCCAAACTGGATTTTGATGTCAGGTATGTATCTGCTTGTGTTAGGGACCCAGAGAAGCTCGGTTTTACTTGGGTTCAGGCAAAGTTTGTTGTGTTTAGCCCATTCTTGAATTGATGTTAGACAGGTAATTAGTTTATTCAAGGCTGTAGGTAAGTCAGGTTCAATGGGTATGAGTAGCTGCACATAGATGGTTCTTATGGCTGCTTTTTCTGAATATCCACATTAAAAATGTATGAGAGAGATTTGCATTTACTGCCTAATTGTATGCAGATATATATCATATGCATTCATTGTGGATAGCCGGAAAACCTCACAAAGTATCCTAAGGACTAGGTTGAGAACCCCTACTGTACAGGTAGAACTCTTACAGCAACTGGTAATGGACCCGCTTGGGAGGGAATGATGTTAGACCTGGTGTTTATGAATGGAGAATGTTTCTGATGATGATGTGAGTGCTTTTTATATTTTTGTGGTGCATCTGCTTCTTTTTTGGTTACCTGAGTTCAATATGGTGGCAAAGATAATGATAATTTAATAAAAGGAGGTTCTAGAAAACTATCTTTATCAAGATAGGGTAGTCCTGTAGAAGTTATTGGCTGGCAGCATCTAGGGGAAGTGGAAAAGCAATAGGTAGAATTGAAAGGAATAAGGACAACAAACCTATTTGTAAGGAAGTAGAATATCGATAGTGAGGTTGCAATAAAAACAAAACAGTAGACCAGATGCCTTTAAATAAAGAGCAGAAAGACTTGACAGATTGCAAATTATCACTGACAAATGCGGATCAAGTTAATAGGAACAAAAGGACATTGTTTGAAGTGTCTTTATCCAAATGCTTGAAACTTAAAAAAATAAGATGCAAGTTAGAATATATAGCTGTGGAGCGTACATAGATTACACTGTTTTTGGGATGTGATTGGGAACGTGACACTTAGTATAGATTACAGAAAAACATAACACATACACGCTTTGGTGTGAGACAGTGTAGTCTCTGGAAATGAGAATAATTCTTAAGATTCTTTAAACCATCAGGTATGTAATCTATTCCACAATCATGGCAGTGCCCCTGAAAAACAGAAAGCACAAATCTTTGGTAAGTCTAAATTCCCTTCCTGGAGTTAATGATAAATTCAAACTCCCTGGAATGGAGAGATCTTTGTGATATATAAACTGTAGCTTCTCACACAATCTGGTCATATCCATGAATGGCTTCAAATTCCAAATATAATGTATTAAATTTGATCCTGGCAGTATGTGAAGGCTCTGCTCCTGAGCGTTCAGTCTACCTGCTTTCTTTCTCAAAGTCCCCTAAAATTTCTGGGGTAAGAAGAATTTGTCTTTATAATTTCCTTCTATGTTCTTTTATAAATTTGTATATAAGTTGACTCCTAAAGAAGGCTGGGAAGCTGAAACATGGACTGTGTTGAGTCTGTCTGGGACAGTGTATTTGCACATAGATTTGTTCGAGACTGTGTATATTGGTACAACTGTTTTATCACCATTTCAGATCAATTTCAGATCATCCTGGTGAGCTATTCCTTCCACTTTTGTGCCTTTATCTTATTGTTAAACCAGTAGATCGGAGGGAAACAGCAACACAAGGAGACCTGAAACAAAGTCAGTATAGAGGGTCTCAGATGGAACAGATAAGGGTCTACATATACAAAAAGATATAGTTTAAAAAATGAACATGAAAAACATCTAAAGCCAAATTACTAAAACATAACATAGTAGATGATGGCAGATAAAGACTGTATGGTCCATCCAGTCTACCCAACAAGTTAACTCATTACTTCATATGCATACCCGATCTTGATTTGTCTTTGCCATTTTCAGGACATAGTCAGTAGAAGTCTGATCCGGAACTGTCCTTGTTCTAAAATTTCTGAAGTTGATATTGATGCCCCTAAAAAGCTCCACTCTAGCCCATACAAGTCTAGTCAGCCACAATCAGGGCACAGATCGTAGAAGTCTGCTCAGCACTGGCCTTGTTCTCCAGCTTCTGAAGCTGAATCTGTCCAGCCATGATCAGAAAACAGACCGTAGAAGTCTACCCAATACTGGCTTTGTTTCTCAATTACTGGTGTTGCTACCTAATCTTTCCTAAGCTTCTTTAGATCCATTCCTTCTAAACAGGATTCCTTTGTGTTTATCCCATGCATTTTTGAATTCTAGTACCGTTTGCATCTCCATCACCTCACACTGGAGGGCATTTCAAATATCTACCACCCTCTTGGTGAAAAAAATACTTACATTATTTCTGAGTTGGACCCCCTTCATCTTCAATTCGTGCCCTCTAGTTCTTCTACCTACCCATCTCTGGGAAATGTTTACAGATTAATACCTTTAAAATATTTGAACATCTGTATCGTATCACCCCTGTTTCTCCTTTTCTCCAGGGTATACATGTTAAGGTCAACAAGTCTCTCCTTGGTGGTCTTGCTGTACAAACTCCATACCGTTTTTGTCACTTTTCTTTCAGCTGCTTCAAGTCATTTTTACATCCTTAGCAAGATACAACCTCCAAAACTGAACACAATACTCCAAATAGGGCCTCACCAATGACTTGTTCAGGAGCATGAATACCTCCTTTCTTCTTCTGGTTATACCCCTCTCTATGTGGCCTAGCATCCTTCTGGCCGTGGCCACTGCCTTGTCGCATTGCTTCATCATCTTGAGATCCTTGTACACAATCACTCCAAGGTCCCTCTCCTGAGCAGAGCTTACCAGTCTCTCCCCTTCTATCTGGTACATCTCTTTTGGATTTCTGCACCCCAAGTGTATCACTCTGCACTTCGCATTAAATTTTAACTTCCAGACCCTTGACCATTCTTCTGATATTTGGAGATTCCTTCTCATGGTTTCTACTTCCTCCAAGGTATCCACTCTGTTGGCTGTCTTCTTGTCATCTGCAAAAAGGCAAATGTTTCCTTCTAACCCTATGGTTTTTCACAAATATATTTAACAGAATCTGCCCCGGCACCTGAGGCACTCCACTAGTAACCTTCCTTTCCTTCGAGCAGATTCCATTTACTACCACCCTCTGTCCCCTGTCGGTCAACCAGTTTCCAATCCAGTTCACCACTTTGGGTCCTAAGTTCAGCTCTCTCAGCTTATTCATGAATCTTCTATGAGGGCTTTGCTGAAATCCAAGTAGACTACAATTAGCACATGTCCTTCATCCAATTCTTTGTTCACTCAAAGAAGTCTATCAGATTCGTTTGGCAGGATTTGCTAAACATTTAGCAGTTGGATTCCAAAAACTTTACTATTCTCTGTTTTAAAAGCATTTCCATTACTTTACTTAACACTTTGAGCAGGGACCGTCCTTCTTTGTGTATTTTGTACAGCGCTGCGTAACCCTAGTAGCGCTCTAGAAATGTTAAGTAGTAGTAGTAGTAGATGTCAGACTTACGGACCTGTAGTTCCCAACCTTTTCCTTGGTTCTGCTTTTGTGATGATTAAAGCAAGTTAGAGAGTTTCGGTACTGTGCAAACTCCTAAAGCTAAATTCAATTGCTAAACGAAAATTTCTTTAGCAAAGAAAGATCTTGGAGAGCATCCACATGTAAAGATAATCAAATAGCCAAACATATGCCATGCAATATAAATACCAGAACCAAGTTGTGATGTAAGATATTGTCCTGTAAATGTCTATGGTCACAATTGTAAGGAATCTGCATATTGTAAAATGTGCATAAAGGCAAATAAATAGTTGTGAAATATGAACAATAGACAATTAGTTACAAGAATCCATCAAAGAAAACATACAAAGCAAAAGCATAATGATTAAAAAAAATCCTGAGTAAATAATATCAAATGGTGTCTGATAAATAATTGGTGAGCAAATGAGTTCTTATACCAATTCCCAAATGGCCGTCATTGGACCCTTCTCAGTATTCTATCTATACACTGATTGCTAATATTACATTTTTTTACAAAATTTGCGGAATCATTGGTGACTTTGTAGACAGGTTCTCTATATGAAAACCTTTTTAACATGGGTCTTGGAGTTTGCACAGTACTGAAATTCTCTACTTAGCTTTTGTCACCACAAAAGCAGAAATAAGGAAGAGATTGGGAACTACGGGCCGCTAAGTCTGGCTTCTGTGGTAAGTAAATTAATGGAATTGCTTTTAAAACTGAGAATAATAAAGTTTTTGCAATCCAACGGATTACAGGACCTGAGGTAACATTGGTCTGACAAGACCTGCCTCTAGTAAAACAATCTGATTCATTTCTTTGACTGGGTGACCAAGAGGTCGATTGAAGTAGAGTGTTAGATGTGGTGTTATTTAGATTTTAGAAAGCCGTTGACAAGGTTCTGCATAGATGACTAATAAAGTGAGTGCCCTTAGTGTGGGCTCTGAAGTGACTGACAGGGTTAGGAACTGGCTGTGTGGAAGGCGAGAAAGGATAGTGGTAAATGGAGCTCATTCTAAGGAAAAGGATATTACCAGTGTGTGCTGCAAGGTTTGGTTCTTGAGCCAATTTTTACCATTTTTGTTATCGATATTGTTGAAGGGCTGTCTGGTAAGGTTTGTTTCTTTGCGTATGATACCAAAATCTGCAATAAGATAGGCACCCCTGATGGGGTGGATAACATGAGGGAAGGACATCAAAGCTAGAACAATACGATTTAGGTGATGAAATTTTGTGCACGAAAGAGGAGTGGTACCTGGTTGTGATTTATATGTGATGATCTTAAGGTTGGCAAACAGGTAGAAAAGGAGACAGTGGAAGCTAGAAGGATGCTTGGATGCATAGGGAGAGGAATGGCCAATAGGAAAAAGGAGGTGATGATGCCCCTGTATAGGACTCTGCTGAGACTTCATTTAGAATATTGTGTACCGTACTGGAGACTGCATCTTCAAAAAAAAAAATATATAAACAGAATGGAGTCAGTCCAGAGGGCGGCTACTAAAAGTGGTCAGTGGCTTTCATCATAAATCATATGGGGACAGACATCTCAATATGTATACTTTGGAAGAAAGATGGGAGAGGGGAGATATGATAGAGACATTTCAACACCTACAGGCTAGTCTCTTTCAATTGAAAGGAAGCTCTGGAATGAGGGGGCATAGGATGAATGTGAAAGGGGATAGATTCAGAAGTAATCTGAAGAAATACTTCTTCACGGAAAGGGTGGTGAATTTGTGGAATGGCCTCCTGGTGGAACTGGTGGAGATGAAAACAGTATCTGTATTCAAGAGAGCTTGGAACAAGTACATAGGATCTCTAAGGGGAGAGTAGATGGCATGGATGGGCAGACTGGATAGGCTCTATGGTGTTCATCTGGCTACATTTTTCTGTATTTCTATGTGAAGCAGGAGACATTATTAGTAAGGAAGGACAAGCACTACTTCTTCAGTTCAATTTGTCAGCATCATTCTATATGATAGGTCTTAGCATTCTGTTAAATACTTTGAGTGACCTTGAGATAGGAGGGGTAGTTCTTGACTAGTTCAAAAAAAATTTGAAGAATCAATCATACATGGTAAAATTTGAAGGAACTTTTTCACGCTTTTGGTGCCTTGACTTTGGAGTCTGTCAAGGATTGCCTTTGTCCTCCATACTATTTGATATCTTACATATGCATGAAGCAAAGAAATAACAAGCCCACATCAGAGGAAAAAAGAGATAAAATCAATAAAATGTAATTCTAAGAAAATAGATACAATAAACATCAAACCCTAGTACCTTGAGCTATGACCCTTAACAATTCCCCCATCTAACCAACAAATCAGGAAAACACCTCATCACTTTTTCTCTTTTTCCAACATCAGTCATTCTAACTGAGCAGGATTAAAAAAAAAAAACATTATTAGAATCAGGAAATTTAATCAAACATTTACTATTTAGCATCTTTATGAGCTCACTGAATTTGGTGAAACTAGGCAAGGGCGAGTTCCTTGACTCCTATGCAGATGACATCTTTGTTTTACAGCAACTATCCTCAGACATTGAAGAGTCACAATTGAAAATATTAAATTGTATAGAGAAAATCAAAAATTGGGCCAGTTGCAATTTGCTCAAATTAAACCCTACAAAAACAAAACTTTTGTGGTTAGGAACCCAACATCCAACTATTCATTTAATAGTTTGTCTAAATAAAAGTGATACATTGACAGTTGATAATATTAAAAGTATTAGGAGTCATATTTTATTTATTTGTTTATTTATTAGGATTTATTTATCACCTTTTTGAAAATTAGATTTATCATTGACTTTTGAATCATAAATAAACAATATGGTTAAGAAATATTTCTTTAAGATTAAGCAATTAAGATCTGTCCGTCCTTCCATGAGAAACATTTTGCATTATTGGTCCAAGCTACCATCTTAGCTCAGCTTCATTGCTGTAATTCCCTATACTGTGGAATTCCGTGTCTTTTATTGCAAAAATTCCAGCTTTTATAAAATACAGCTGTAAGATTAATCTTTAAAAAGAAAAGGTTTGATCATATATCCCCCTTTTTGAATTCACTTTACTGGCTTCCTCTACAGGCACAGATAGATTTTAAACTGGCCTGCTTCACTTTTAAATCTTAAATGGTATATGATTCCTTGGAATTTTTTTAATTATGTTTAAATCATATTTTATTATTAAACATTCTGTGAGAATAATACAGTTAACATTTGTCTCCAAGTTCAACCATTTTCCACAATTTCCATATGCTAATGTGTGAGTATTTTTTGTTTTTCTTTCCCCCCCCCCTCCTCGTACTATATCTAGTACATTTATATTCTAGTGATCAACTTGGCAGGTAGTATCATATCATAGGTATCCTATCTTCCCTCCTCAAACCCCACCCTCCCCCTTTTCCACCCTACTCCCTTCCTCTTACAGTGTCCTTCCTATTGGTATCCAAAACATTGGCGTCAGGGGTTCAATATGTGACTTCGTGCTGCCGGTGTCATTGTATTCCAGAACGGACTCCATCGTTGTTGGAATTTAACGCCCATCTCTGAGTCAAGGTGTCTTGTAGCTATATGTTCCATACGTAACATATGTATCATACGTGTCCGCCATTGTTGTAACGTAGGGGAGTGGTATGACATCCATTCTAATAATATCGTTTGCTTACCAACAAGTATTGCTCTAAGTGCAAAAGCAGTGTAACCTCGCTTAGGTTTCGTCCCCAATTTTGGTTGTCCAAAGAGCAAACTAACTTCATAATGCCACTTTTGTCCCCACATGTTGGTCACTGTTGTTACAATCTGCTTCCAGAATTTCTGGATATCCACACAATGCCAAAACATATGGCCCACCGTTGCACCAGGGGTCCCACATTTTGGGCATTCACCCCAAGATGACAATCCCATATGGAATGCTTGCCTCGGTGGGATATGCAAGCGAAGGACCATCTTGTACTGCAACTCCCAGTGCGTGGTAAAATCTGTAGTTCTTCTAATCTGCAATATGTGAGCTTGTAGCACTTGTGCAGTTATTGTAATTTGTAAGTCCAGGGTCCAGGAGCGTGCCAATTTATGGTAGTCCAGCTCCAGAGCCGTATCCCGTATATGTCTATGATGATATGTCATAGGCACTTTCTGCTGCGACTCCATAGAGTATGCTGAAGAGAGTTCTTCCTGTACGTCCTCTGTTAGTGATGTCCATGGTAGAGATGATACATAGTGTCGCAACTGTCCATAAAAGAAATTGTCACTGGTAGGCAAGTCATATGTCCTCTGTAGTTCACAAAATGGTCTAATGCGGCCCTCTCTAGTCACCACTTGAAGAAGGTACACTATTCCTTTCTTTTTCCATCTACGAAATACAGAGTACATTTGTCCAGGTGTAAATGAGCAGTTATCACATATAGATAAATATGGTGTCACCTTTGAGGAAAACTGGTGCAAGCGACACACCCACTCCCAAACTGCTTTTGCAGTTGTCAAAATCCCGGAGTGCTTCAATGAATATGGCATGGGTGCCCCTGTGCTATGTAAATAATTACTAAAATGTATCCCAGGTATTAGGCCCAACTCCAGGGATGTGTTAGTATAGTCACTTGTATACCTAAACCAATCGTTTATATGTCTCATTCCGCTAGCTATACTCAGAAAGCGTATGCTCAATAGCCCCAGCCCCCCGTATTCCACTGGTATATACAAGGTGTTAATTGGTAATCTTGCTTTTTTCCCATTCCAGAGGAATTGTTGTAAATGGTGGTGTAGTATTCATTCATCCCCCTTTTTCAAGTAACGTTTGGAATATGTATGTCCATCTCAGGGCAATGACCATATTAAATAGCGCAATCCTACCCAATAGGGACACGGGGAGTGCACCCCAGGCCCTTAAGGTCTGTTTAGTGTCAGTTAGCAATTTGTGTATGTTTAGGTCATATAGTTGTGAAAGGTCTACCGGTATGCGTACTCCTAGATATTTGATAGAATTCGTCTCCCAAGCAAGTGGGAATTTGTCTGTCCATCCTTCATGTGGGCCCTTTACTATTTCAAGGGCCGCTGTTTTAGTTAAATTCAGTTTGAACCCTGAAATTCGGCCAAAATGCTCTATTTCCTTTAATAATGAGTCCATGGATCTTGGGGGATCTGTCAATGTCAGCAATAGATCGTCTGCAAAAGCTAATACTTTAATTGTCTGACCGGCCATCTGCACTCCAGATATAGCTTCCTGCTTCATTAATGTGCGCAGGAGTGGTTCTAATGATATCACAAAGAGGGCAGGTGAGAGGGGGCAACCCTGTCTGGTCCCCCTCATTATGCTAAATTCAGCCTCTCTTATACCATTAACCAGGACACTCGCTCCCGGTCTACAATAAAGAGCTTGAACTGCTTGCATAAACCAACCCCCAATCTCCATCGCCTTCATAGTCTGAAAAAGATATTTCCATCCCACCCTGTCGAAAGCCTTTTCGGCGTCTGCACTTACTACTACTGAGGGAATCCCTTGTCCCTGACATGACGCCATGGCCAACAACAGCGGGCGGACATTGTGTGTTGCCTGCCTATTTTTAACAAATCCTACCTGTTCAGGACATATCAGTCTGGGTAAGCATTTAGCCATCCGCTCTGCCAACATTCCCGCCAGAATCTTGGTATCAACATTTATTAGGGAGATTGGGCGGAAGTCTTCTGCTTTGTTTAATGATTTCCCCGGCTTAGGAATTAGCGTGATTAGAGCTGTATTGGCATGTTGTGGGAATGCTCCCGTAGCTATCACCTCTTCATAATATTCCAACAATGCCATTTGCGCCTCTAGAGGTAGGGTCTTATAAAATTCCCCAGTGTATCCATCAGGGCCTGGGGCGGATCAATATTTTAATTTTTTGATTACCTGTTGGAGTTCTTTTATTGTTAGGGGAGCATTGAGTATAGCCTGGTCTTCTTGTGTTATTGACGGGAGACCTGTCCGTATTAAATATTCCTGTATCTGTTGTTCACTAGCTGGTGTCTCAGCTGAATATAATTGAGCAAAATGTTTGGTAAAAATATTTCCAATGCCTTTTTGTGTAACTATCAATTTACCATGTTTATCCCTCAGTGCCGCCACCGCCCGGGACCCTCCCTCCCCCCCCCCCCCCCCCCCAGTTTTTTATTACTTTAATCAGCAATCGTCCCGTTTTATTCCCATATCGATGGAGCTTATATTTATAGTGTATGGAGGATCTCATTTCATTTTCATGGAATAGGGTATTAAGGGTAACCTGTATAGTCTTCCAGTGTTCTAGTGTATTTTGGGTAGGCTTATGGATGTTGGCATGTTTGGCTCTTAACAACTGTTTTTCCAATCGTAGTATAGTCGCTGCTCTGCGCTTCTTCCTCATATTACAATAGGCTGTAATGTCCCCTCTAAGTACCGCTTTTGAAGCGGACCAAAACAAGACCGGATCCGCTTGCGCATGTTCTTTATTATAAAACGCATAATCTCCCCATTTAATCAATAGATGTTCTTGGAATTGGGAGTCCTTGTCTAGGTATGCTGGGTACCTCCATCCTGCCCCTCCTACATGATCACCTGGGATTTCTAAATCCAGCCACACTGGGGCATGGTCAGAAATCTCTTCTGGTCCTATATTAGCTCCCCTTACTTGATGGAATATAGCTCGGTCTAGGAAGATATAGTCCAGTCTTGATAATGTGCCGTGGGCCCTAGATCTGTGTGTAAAGTCGTGCTCTCCTGGATGTAGTGTCCTCCATACATCTACTAGGTTTAAAGTTTTGATGAACGTTTGCAGTTCTCCTGCTCGTTGCCCTGAGTAATGTGCTGACTGTGGGTTAGTGGTATCAACTTTTGGATTTAAAACTAAATTGAAGTCCCCCAGAACCAAAGTCCTACTCATTTGATGTTGGAGACACCTACTCCCTAGTGTCCGATAAAACTCCTTGTCATGTTCGTTGGGCCCATACACTCCAACCATGAGAAATTCAAAGCCCTGTACCCATACTTGTAATGTTATGGATCGCTCCTGCTTCCCTTTCTCCACCACTGACACCTTACATGCTAATCCCTTGCAGATAAGGACTGCTATTCCTCCCTTTCGACCTTGGGCAGCTACTGCATAACATTCTCCAACCCAGGCTGTTTGTAGTTTAGCGTGTTCTTCATCATTCAATCGTGTTTCTTGAATACAGGCAATATCTGCCCGGTGTCTTTTAAGGGCTGTTAGTATTTTGCTTCTTTTTGCTGGGGAGGTTATGCCCCCCACATTCCAGGTTATAACTCTGAGTGGCATAGTTGCGTTTTTAAGTTTAAATCCCTCTTTTTATCAACCCTGGAGTCCATTATTAAGGGATGTCCTATAAATGTCCCTGTATTTACACCCCTGCGGTTTCTGTTCAAAGAGTCTGATTCTGACTCCCAATATTTTTTATCTGGAGTAGGTCCTACCCTCCCCGTATCCCCCCTCCCCCCCAAAACAAACACATACCCTTTTTTCAGCCGTCTGGTCATACCAGGCGGGTGAATTGTGATTCCAATGAACGTCTGAGGTCCCGAATTCCCCAAGGTTTTTAACATTATACAATAACTCTCCACAGAAAATATTCAGTATTTCCATTTAACAGCTTGCGTTATCAGTTTATAAACAATTCTAAGTTCTTACTTCAGGCTGCCTCCAGGATTTTATTGTCCACTAGATATTTCTGGGCCTCCGCCACCTTGGGAAATGACTGCCATTTTTCTTGTGTATATACTTTTAATTGTGCTGGGTATTGTAAGCAAAATCGGATATTCTTCTGTGCCAGAATTGAGCAAAGAGAATGGAATTGTTTTCTTTTTTTTTTTTGTACTGTAGTGGAGTAATCCTGAAATATTAAAACATTCCTGTTGTTATGTTTTAAAGAGCCCCGTTTAAGCTTGAAGCCTTGTAGGATTTCAATTTTATGGCGGTAGTTTAGTAATTTTGCTATGACTACACGTGGTCTAGCTCTTTCTTCCATTCTTCTGCCCATTCGGTGCGTCCTTTCGATAACAACTGGGCCCATCGTGTCTGTGAGCGCTAACTCCTTGGACAGCCAAGATTCTAGCCACGTTTCGAGGTTGCGTTCTGGAAGGGCTTCATCCAACCCAACAATGCGTATATTGTTCCTAAGCACTCTATTTTCGTAGTCATCCAAGAGGCTGCGCTGGTCTGCCAACTGCTGTCTTAGATTTAGAATGTCCGGACCGAACCCCCGGGTGTCGTCCTCCGCCGCCGAGACCCTGGTTTCTGATACCGAAGCCATCCAGCGTCGTTTGGTAAGCCTCTAGATTGTTGTTTAAGGCTATCCATTTAGGCTCCCAGGCCCTCTCGATCGCTTGCGTTAGCTGTATCAATTGAGTCTCTGTGAATGTAGGCCCTGGTGGCGCGATCTCTTCCGACACCTTGGTGTCGCCGCTTCCCACTTTATTTTTGTCTTTTTTCAGCGATTTTTGCGCCATACTTGCGGGCAAGGATGTGAGATATTTGTCCATATAGTAGAATCACGTTTTTTATATTTTTGTCCGTGGAAAGTAAGTTTTAAGGGGATTTGCTTCGGAGCCTCAGTGTCGAGCTGCTTCTCAGCTACGGACATCACCGGGGAAGTCGGAATTTTTTTTTAATTAATAATCATTCCTGGTAGCAGAAGGATTGCCAGATTAAAGGACCATTGTGCTCATTGATTTCTATCTTTTAAATCTGTTCTCTTGGATGTTGGAAAAGTCATTATTCTGTAAAGCAGTTCAGGTATACTTCATTAAAGAAAATCTCTTTGTAACCAGTGTTTCGTATGCATTTTAAAAGTTTGTTTCAAAAGATTTGTAATTGTCTTGATCTGAGATGTGTATTGAAAATTCTTTAATCTATTTGTAAAATGTGCTCAACTTCATTGAAAGTGTGGTATAGAAATGCTAAATTAAATTAGATCAATGAGCTGCTTTACCATTGGCATATTAAAGGTTTCCAGGCTGCCCCAGCCTTTTTACCAGTGATATACTTGGGGCTAAAACCCCTACATCGCACTATTCAGCATTACCAACCTGACATTAAAATACAAACTCTGGGATGCTATGAAGGCAGTTTCGCGAGGCTACTTTATACAGTTAGCTAGTAAGCATGCGAGAGTCCATAGAGCTCAGCTGGCACAATGCCTGGCTAGGATTAGGTTCCTGGAGGCGCAGCACAAATCAAGTGGCTCCTCAATAGTGTTGGAGGAGCTGCGAGGGCAGAGGCTCCAGTTGGACTCTATTTACTCGGAACAATTAAGTTGGATACAAAATAGAAATAGGGTTCAATCTTATGAATTTACACTAATAAAGCAGGACGTCTCTTGGCTATAAAGCTACGCAGACGAAGGGTGGATCGAGCGGTGACACACATTAAAGATGGGAGGGGTGAACTGTTGAATACATCTGAGTCCATACGGAGGCGCTTTAGTGAATTTTACCAGGGGCTATATGCACAGGAGATTAATCCTCTTGCTGACTCTATCCTAGAATACTTAGCTGAGAGTGGCCTTGCTTCTTTTACAGAACAGCAGAGGACCTTATTGGACGCCCCGGTCACCCCAGTTGAGATACAAAAAGCAATCCAACATCTGCCCTCCTGTAAGTCACCGGGGTTGGACGGCTTCCCCAATGAATTTTACAAGAAATTTGCTCTCGAGTTAGCCCCGTTGTTAGCTGATTTGTTTAACCTAATTGGGAGGGGGGAGGCTTTGCCTGCCTCCATGTTGGAAGCATGGATTGCGGTACTGCCTAAACCGAACAAAGACCATACGGACTGTGGGTCTTACCGCCTGATATCCAATTTGAATGCGGATGTCAAAATTTTAGCTAAAGTCTTGGCCAACCGCTTGGCACCTTTGCTTCCAGCTGTCATCCACCCCGATCAGGTGGGATTTGTTTCATATAGAAAGGCTTCAGACAATACTAGGCGAGTGGTTGACCTAATGTATCTGGCCAAGAAAATAAATAAGCCTCTCTGCCTCCTTAGCCTAGATGCCGAAAAGGCCTTTGATCGCGTGCATTGGCCATTTATATACAAAGTGATGGAGGCCTTTGGGATAGGACCTCAGTTTCGGGGGTGGATTCAAGCATTTTACAGTTCTCCTAAGGCGTGTATACGAGTTAATGGGGGCAACTCTGCAGCGATCCCCCTACATCGGGGTACTAGACAGGGCTGCCCCCTATCTCCCTTGCTGTTCGCAATGGTGATGGAGCCATTTGCTACCAGGCTCAGAAATAACCCAGATATCTCGGGTCTCTCCATAGGTGGGAGAGAGCACAAGCTATCCCTATTCGCGGACGACGTGCTGTTGTTTGTCACTCGCCCCCTAACCACCTTCCCTGGGCTCTTGAGGGAGATTGAGGAATTCTCGACTGTGTCGGGCTTTAAAGTGAATATGTCAAAATCTGAAGTTTTGAATGCGTCTCTCCCGGAGGAGCTTGTGGGAATGTTGAGATCTACCTATGCCTTCCGGTGGGCTGACAGGAGCATTTGCTACCTGGGGGTCAATCTGACGGCTCGCCACTCTGATCTGTTTGTGGTAAACTATAAGGGCTTGGCTGGGACAATCACTGAGGACCTTGGTAGATGGGGCGACCTTGACCTCTCCTGGTTTGGCCGAATAGCTGCTGTAAAGATGAATGTTTTGCCGTGCCTGCTCTACCTTTTTCAAGCACTTCCAATCAAAATGCCCCGGAAATTTCTAGTAACACTGCAGGAACGTATTATGCGCTTTATCTGGGCGGGGAAGCGTCCGCGGCTGGCGCGCTCGGTCTTGTATCAGGATAAGAAGAGAGGAGGGCTGGGGGTACCCAACCTGGCCTGGTACTATAGAGCAGTTCAGGCGCGTGCGGCATTGGAATGGTTTCAGGACTACCCGGATCGACAGTGGGTGCAGCTGGAACAATACACCTTAGGTACGCGGCCCTTGGGGGCGCTCTTATGGATCCCGAGTTCACTTAGATCCCTAGAGGGGGGCTTGTGCCCTTCCATATATGTCACCCTTTCTAATTGGGATAGTATGTTCCCACATGGACGTACTGAACTTTCTTGTCTGTCCCCTATAGCGCACAATCCATTATTTTACCCAGGTACAACAAAGGGAGTCTTCACAAGATGGTATAAGGGAGGTCTGCAAATGTGGGGCCAACTATTTGAGGGGGATTCGTTGTTGTCATACCCAGAGGCTCTTGAGAGATTCCCGATAATTGGGTCGGACCGGTATGCATATATTCAGTTATCCACCTTTCTTAAGACACGGGCAGTTTGGGAGGTGGTGACCCGGGAAAAATCCACACTGGAATCCATCTGTGAGGGGCCACCCAAGACGAGTGGGCTGGTCTCACGTCTTTATCATATTGTCAATAGGCAGTCCCAGAATTACACGCTTCATAGGAAAGGCTGGCAAGGGGACTTGGGGTTGACAATGGAGGAGGCAACGTGGGAGAGACTGGAACGGGATGTGATGAGGGTGTCATCTCATGTGCCCTTTAAGGAGAACACGGTGAAGGTGTTGTATCGATGGTACCTGACACCTGAGCGCCTTCAGCGCATTTTCCCCACTACGTCGGGGCTGTGCTGGAGGTGTAAAGGGCACAGCGGGACACATATGGTGGACTTGTAGGAAGGTCAGTGCTTTCTGGAGATCTGTGCGTAGCAGGCTGCAGAGATGGACGGGCAGCCTACTACCTTGGAACCCAACCTTTTTCCTGTGTTTGGTGGGTGTTGCAAATCGCCCTCAGACCCAGCAAATTTTTCTGAGGCAGGCTATATGCACCAGGGGCGTATCTGCGTGGGGCCACAGGGGCCTGGGCCCCCGCAGATTTCGCCCTGGCCCCCCTCCCCGCCGTCAACCCTCCCCCGCTGCTTACTTTTGCTGGCGCCGAGGTCCACCCGCAATCTCCGTTTTTCGTCTTCCTCCGTGGCCATGCTTCCAGGAAGTAACGCTGCAGTGCTGATTCGTTGACTCCAGTTCGACGTCTGACGTCAGACGTCGAACTGGATTCAACGAATCAGCACTGCAGCGTTACTTCCTGGAAGCATGGCCACGGAGGAAGACGAAAAACGGAGATTGCGGGTCGGGACCTCGGCGCCAGCAAAAGTAAGCAGCGGGGGAGGGTTGACGGCGGGGAGGGGGTGGAGAGAGGCGGAGGCGGCGGTGGGGGGGGGGGGGGAGGGAGGCAAAAATGTGCCCCCCCTCTCTGGCTCTGGCCCCCCCTACCGCCGGATTCCAGATACGCCCCTGATATGCACTGGTAGAGTTGTAATTGCAGCCCATTGGAAGCAGCCTATAACTCCACCGATAACTCGGTGGATTCAAAAACTGAGGCTTATCTGCGAGATGGAAAGATTACTAGCTGAGAGGCGCAACCACCTGAACAGATGGCACTTGATTTGGGATCCTTTTCTTCTTCATGTATAATATGATTGCTGTTATCGGTTATGGTGATGCTTGATAGGGGGTTAGGGGTGGGTAGGGGTGGGCGGGGGTTCAGTGGGGTAGGGGGGAGGGGGATGGGACCTAATATATACAAATCTACAAATCTTGAAGTAATGGACTGGACATACTGAATAGTTTACTGGGCGCACTCGTGCAGCAAGAAGTGTCTGGTTTGTTGGATATGCAGTGAGAGTTTCATCATGTGCTGTATCATTTGCCATCCACATTACCAGAGATTGGTTCTGTACAATTGAAATGTACTATGTTGTATACGATGTGCTATGTACTTGAATCTGTGTTTTACTTATTAATAAAGACTTCATGAAAATTAAAAAAAAAATACAAACTCTGGCTATCTTAAACTGTTGCCTTTTAGGCCTCAGAGTTGAATTCAGTCAAGGACACTGCCAGAAATTGCGAAGGTTGCAGGTGGACAACTGCACATTGCTTATTGGAACAATGACTTCATAATCAAAACGATCCTGCAGCTTGACACAAGTGGCACAGTGTTTTGGTTCCTCAAATCATAACTTCAGGGATTAACAAACTTGTTGTACTAGACTTTGAGACTTGTTTTCACCCAAGACATGGTATAAGAAGCCTCTGCAAAGACATGATGTTATCTGGAGCAGTTAACCGACGAGCTGCTGGTAAGGGAACAGAATCACAGATCCGAGCTGCTGTGCCATGGAAAACATCGTAAGCTTATTAAACATGGCCCTGCCTGCACATGTCTGCACCTCCCGTTGTCAACATCCTGAGAGACAGCACTTGACAGCTCCCTGCCAGCGTTAGTCTTCTCTTCAGCTCCGGTGTCGGTGAAAGAGAGAGAGGACCCTTCTTCATTGGTCAGGTTGTAAACTCTTTTATCATAGTGCTGGGGAAGTTAGTGGTCATACTTCAGGATCTGGGATACTAAATTATATGTTCTCTTCGCCTTGTCTTGATAGGTACATAACTACTCATTGCTCTACCATCAGTTTAGATATTTTAGCAACTGTGCATTATCTCTGAATTACACTGTTCAACCTGCTGCCAGTAATAAATTGCCTTTCATTTTTATAGTATCTGAGCCTTGTGTCTTTTCCTTATCAGTATACATTTGGGCTGTGAATTCAGATCTATAGTTAGGGAGCGTGCCTTCCAAATTACCTATCTGAATACTAGAGTGCTACTTTTTCATACCATGATATACTTTTTCATATAATTTTGCCCTACGTGTCACTGGAGGAGTTCATTTTCTACCACCATCTGCTGACTGGGGAACCATAAAATTCGGTAAAACATGCAGAAGAGGAAGCCTCTATGTAAATCGAGTAGGAACCAAGAAGTAGTAGAAGATGACACAAATGACAACAACCAGAGAGATGAATTTCAAAGTTCTTTAATAAAAGCACCAGAATTATGGACCCAACATGGTCTGTGTTTCAGCAGATGCAGCTGCCTGCCTCAGGGGTCACAATCAAACTATGGCAGTCTGGAGTGGAGGAGTAGCCTAGAGGTTAGTGCAGCGGACTTTGATCTTGGGAAACTGGGTTTGATTCCCACTGCAGCTCCTTGTGATTTGGGGCAAGTCACTTAACCCTCCATAGCCCTAGGTAACAATAAGTACCTGTATATATACTATGTAAACCGCTTTGAATGTAGTTGCAAAACAACTGTATCACGTCCCATTTCCTTCCTTCCCTAATCAAACAAAGTGTGCCTGGTGCAGGAGTGCAACACAGCTTACTGGTTCTGACTGCTTTCTGTCTGGTATATCGCAGTGAGCCCACGTTGGCTACAATGCGTTCCCATCATCAAAGTGGACACAAGAAAGCTCCAGGAACCACCAATAGATTTTAGTCTTGTAAATGTAATTTTAAATACTAATTTTGATTCTACAAGCGTACTGCTATCCAATAATGCAACATCAGGCAGGTAAGTACAAGCAATAAGGGTGCATACAACACAGCCTCCACATTCCGTTGCTGCGTGTCAACCCACCTTTTCTTTATTTTTCAAACTTATCAAACCATTATTAAAAAGGGAGGTGTATGTTCATTAGCAACCACTAAACCTGTAATTCCACTTTGCTTAGATTTTCAGGGCTGAGCTGGAGCTGAGGTGCACCATTAGGAGGTTTTGCTGCTACTGCGGATAGAGAAAAGGCCCCATGAAACTCCACTGGGTTGCATATGACTGCGTGGTCACATTGACGTGTTTGTGCATGCATGCATGGGGAGAAGCGAGTTGACCGGCATTTGTGTGCATGCGCATCAGTGTGACCATGCAGGCACACGCAACCCAGTGGAGCTTCACAGGGCCTTTTCTCTACCTGCACTAGTGGTGGGGATTGGTGGATATAGACTGTGAGGGATGCCATGTTGGACACCACTGCTTTAAGGAATGGGTACCAAATAGAAAGTGAATTCTGTGCGTTGAACTGCCAGTCATCACTGTTTAATTCTCCATCCTCAACATATGCATTTGTATTCACCAAATCTTACATCAGGTTGCTAGCCACTCATCTGATTATGCTACGCTTCACTCCTAGGCAGGCTTTCTTTACCAATATCACATCCATGCTTCTGCCTCATAGGGGAGTCTGTCATTTAACTAATAGACATCCACTGATGGGTTTTATCTGTAGGTTTAGAGCCCTTGACTGCTGTGACTGGGCCCATACACTATGACAGTCCATGCTTTCTGGTGCTGTACGCTTAGAAGAGGCTCCTAATTTTATCAGTCCTGCTCTTTGTGCCCATTTGGGATGCACATACATTCTATGTGTAAAATGCAGCTCGCACCATACCAAACTTTTCTACCACCTCTTGTATTCCAAAAATCATCCACATCCCTTTCTACTTTCTCAGTTTTTCCATTGTGACTTCCAAATCTTTTCCCTCGCAGTCTGATAACAATTTTGTAGAACCATGAGGTTACAACACACCTGAAGGAACTGTTTATTCACAGTATCTTCAAATCATTTATTAACAAAGGCATGCCCCCTTCTCTCAAATTTTTTTACTGCATAATGACACACTTTCAAATATGCATATAATTCTTTATGTCCAAACCATACTGTATATGAAGGGATGCAAAACATTTTACTACCCTTCCACCTGCCTCCAAAAATTGGCCTAGTCTGGAAAGCCCCCTTCTCTCAAATTCCCATAAATTGAGTTGACCATCCTTGGGGGAGAAATCCCCTTTCTCGCTAACCTGTAAGTATAGTGAGTCTTTACGTCTCAGTCCCGTTTTCTTATGTGTCCACCTCACAGAGCAAACCAACAAACTTTGTCTTACACCAGCAAAGCCACACAGAGATGCACTATGCAATGTAAATGCTGAATAAAATGCTTTAACCAGTAGTTAAGATTTCGATTAAACATCCCCAAACTTTACAGGAATCTCTAATCACTCTCTCGCAAATCGTATAATGCAATTCACATTATAGATTTTTAAAACTGGTAGCCACAGAACTCCATCCATCGCTGCCTTCTGCAGAGGCTTGGCTTACTCCCTTTTCATAAAAAGGCCCATACTGCTGTCTCACGTACTCAAATACTCACACCTCAACATTAGGGGGAATGCACTGGAGAATATGCAACCACTTAGGCAAAATTATTATTTTCAGCAATCGAATTCTGCCTCCCTCAGAGCAACAAATTGCATCATCTCCTAAGTTGCTCCTTTGCCCCTCTCACCAAGGACCTTATCTTTACTTGATATAATTTCTGCAAATCACCAGGAAGCAGAATTCCCAAATACCACAGCTTATCTTGCACAGGCAAGCTGTGTTGAAGCCTCCCCAACATATCCACGTATTTGATTGTCTCCAGTAAACTCTTAATCCTGAGATTTCCCAAACCACTTCAGAGCGTCAAGCACTCTTCCCAGTGACATTATTGGGTCTCCAAGCGTGACAATTAAGTGAGCAGTGCCAATTTCACTTCTAGTGCTTCAGCTCCAGTCCCTTTTAATTCTATCATTCAGAGCCAGTTCTGTGGCCTGAGGCTCAATACACAAAGCAACTAAAGCGGGTGACTAGGAGCAACACTGGTGCGCCCCCCCCCCCCCCCTCCCAGCTCAAATTCCTGGAAATAGTTGCTGTTTAATAACATTCTCACTATTGAGTGGTTATATAGAATTTTTATTCTCCTAATAAATATTCTCTTTTCTAAATCCCAAACTCCCTTACATATACCATAATTCCAGACCACTTTACTGAAAACTTTCTTAATGTCAAAACTTAATTTCAAAGCTGCTCTTTTCTCTTTGTGCTGTTTCTATTCCTATCCAAAATTCTATGGGTAGCAATGATCCCATTTCCCCTTCACAATTTTTTTTTTGCCACAAGTCCAGGCAGCATTCCACTAACTCTGTCCACCATAATCTTCATGTAAATCTTTGTTTCTACATTCAGTAAGGAAATGGGCCTGTAGCCACTTGGGTCAATCATATCCCTACCTTCCTTTGGCAAAACAGAAAGTTATATCACAAAGTTTTGAGTGCAGAATTGCCCAAAGCATGCTGTTATAGTGTACCATAACTACAGTTTCTCTTTGTGGATTTTAATTGGCAATCTGCTGAGCCAGGAGCTATGCCAGTTTCTTATAGCTTCTGCTAGTTACAGCAGCACAGTGCTTACTCATGGGGGGGGGGGGGGGGAATTCTGTGCAGAATTCTGCATTTGACTTGCTGAATTTGGCAGGGAAGGGGTCAGAAACAGCAACACTAGCCACATGGGGTAAAGGTGACAGCAGCAGCATTGTTTGCACTAGAAAGAGGCTGGTATGATACCCCTGTTAACTTTATCATTAATATTTACCTTTGTGGGGCAGATGGAAGCAGGTTTAGGGGTCAGCAGTACAGGTGTGAAATTATAGCAGTGGTTACTGAGGAGACTGGGGAAAGGAGATTGTGTCAGAGAGAGAGAGAGTAAAGGAAACATGAACAGCATGATGTTTTCATTGCAGCTTTTGCTACTATGTTGTGGCAAAATTTGGGCTGAATTTTTAATGATGTATAAATGGTGCTATATTGTATATTTTCTTTTGTGAATTTTGATGATAAGCTGAATCTTTATGATGTATGCATGGTTTTATGTTGTATTTGTTGTTTGATGTAAACAGCATTGGACTCTGCTATCCAGTCTTTTGCATTGTGTCACATGTATGATCATCTCCCAGTTGGTGAGATGTCGTATGTGTGTGCCCGATGCAAAGAGCTCCTAGCTCTCAGAGAACGTGTCCGTTCTCTTGAGGCTATAGTAGCAGACTTGGTGGAGCTGAGGGAGACAGAGAGGTACATAGATGTTGTAGAGAAGTCCAGCCTCCAGTCTGGTAGCTCCTGTGCTACCTTGGAGGAGGGAGGTCTCACCCTGGTGAAGTAGGAAGTACTCCTGTAGCCAGGACCTGCCCACCAGGGGATGTAGTATCCTCTCGCACTGAGGATATGGTGGACGTGAGGATCGCCTGGTGACTTGCCTGCCTGGTGCGAAGGTGGCGGATCTCATGCGCCACCTAGATAGGATTTTAGATAGTGCTGGGGTGGAGCCAGCTGTCTTGGTACATGTGGGTATCAGTGATATAGGAATATGTGGGAGAGAGGTTCTGGAAGCCAAATTTAGGCTCTTAGGTAGAAAGCTCAAATCCAGATCCTCTAGGGTAGCATTTTCTGAAATGCTACCCGTTCCACGTGCAGGGCCCAAGAGACAGGCAGAGCTCCGGAGTCTCAATGTGTGGATGAGACGATGCTGCAGCGAGGAGGGTTTTAGATCTGTTAGGAACAGGGCAACATTCTGGGGCAGGGAGAGCCTGTTCCGAAAGGATGGGCGCCACCTTAACCAGGGTGGGACTAGGCTGCTGGCATCGTCATTTAAAAAGGAGATAGAGCAGCTTTTAAACTAGAAATGGGGGAAGGCCGACAGGCGCTCAAAAGCACATGGTTCGGGATAAGGTATCTTTCAAAGATACCACCAAAACAGGGAAGATAGGGTATCCTGATAGTGAGGTTGCAAAAGAGACCGTAGTAGATCAGGAGGCGTATTTTCAAAGCACTTAGCCTTACAAAGTTCCATAGGCTACTAGGGAACTTTGGAAGGCTAAGTGCTTTGAAAATATGCCTCCAGGTGTCCTTAAATAAAAATCAGACAAAAGATTGCAAATTAATACTGTCCAAGTACTAAGCCTCATGTAAATAGGAACAACAAATATACTTTGAAATGTCTATATGCGAATGCCAGGAGCGTAAGAAATAAGATGGGAGAGTTAGAATATATTGCACTAAATGGAAAAGTTAGATATAATAGGCATCTGTAAGACCTGGTGGAAGGAGGATAACCAGTGGGACACTGTCATATCGTGGTACATTACCTCTCTACCCTCCTCTCCCCCTATGTCCCCACCCGTAACCTCCGCTCTCAGGACAAATCACTCCTATCTGTACCCTTCTCCACCACCGCTAACTCCAGACTCAGTCCCTTCTGCCTCGCATCACCTTATGCCTGGAACAGACTCCCCGAGCCCATACGCCATGTGCCCTCCCTGCCCATCTTCAAGTCCTTACTCAAAACCCATCTCTTCTCCCTTACTTTTGGCGCCTAACCACCTTCCATTCATGATACACTGACTACACTGACTACATAGTTTGTTACCTTTAGATTGTAAGCTCTCTTGAGCAGGGACTGTCCTTCCCCATGTTTTAACTTGTACAGCGCTGCGTAACCCTAGTAGCGCTTAGAAATGCTAAGTAGTAGTAGTAGTACAAATTATATTGTAGTGACAGGGTGGATCGAATTGGTGGAGGGGTAACAAAACATTTCTTGGAATCACTGTGGATTGAAATTCCATGTGTAAAGGGGAAAAGGATAGTGATAGGAGTGTACTACCGTCTGCCTGGCCAGGATGAACAGACAGATGCAGAAATGTTAAAGAAAATTAGGGACGCAAACAAACTGGGCAACACAATAATAATGGGTGATATCAATTACCCCGATACTGACTGGGTAAATATAACATCGGGACACGCTAGGGAGGTAAAATTCCTTGATGAAATCAAGGACAGCTTTATGGAGCAGCTGGTACAGGAGCCAACGAGAGAAGGAAAAATTCTAGACCTAGTCCTTAGTGTGGAGCACATGATCTGATGCGGGAGGTAATGGTGCTGGGGCCGCATGATGACAGTGATCATAATATGATCAGATTTGATATTACCTTTGAAGTAAGTATACGTAGGAAATCAAATATGTTAGCGTTTAAATTTAAAAAAGGAGACTATGATAAAATGAGAAGAATGGTGAAAAAAAAACTTAGAAGAGCGACTGCGAGGGTCAAAAATTTATATCAGGCGTGGATGCTGTTCAAAAACACCATCCTGGAAGCCCAGGCCAAATATATTCCGCGTATTAAAAAAGGAGAACGGAAGACCAAATGACAGCTGGCGTGGTTAAAACGTGAGGTGAAGGAAGCTATTAGAGCTAAAAGAAAATCCTTCAGAAAGTGGAAGAAGGAACTGACTGAAAATTAATAAGAAACTGCATAAGGAATGTCAAGTCAAATGCAAAGCGCTGATAAGGGAGTCTAAGAGGGACTTCAAAAAAAAGATTGTGTTGGAGGCAAAAACACATAGTAAAAATTTTTTTTTAGGTATACTAAAAGCAGGAAGACGGAAAAAGAATCGGTTGGACCGCTAGATGACCGAGGAGTAAAGGGGGCGATCAGGGAGGACAAAGCCGTAGCAGAGAGATTAAATGAATTCTTTGCTTCGGTCTTCACCGAGGAAGATTTGGGTGGGATACCGGTGCCGGAAATGGTATTCGTAGCTGATGAGTCGGAGAAACTTAATGAATTCTTTGTAAACCTGGAGGATATAATGGGGCAGTTCTACAAACTGAAGAGTAGCAAATCTCTTGGACCAGATGGTATTCATCCCAGAGTACTGATAGAACTGAAGAATGAGCTTGCGGAGCTATTGTTAGAAATATGTAATTTATCCTTAAAATCGAGTGTGGTACCAGAAGATTGGAGGGTGGCCAATGTAACACTGATTTTTTAAAAAAGTTCCAGAGGAGATCCGGGAAATTATAGACTGGTGTGTCTGATGTTGGTGCCGGGCAAAATGGTAGAGACTATTATTAAGAACAAAATTACAGCGCATATTCAAAAGCATGGATTAATGAGACAAAGTCAACATGGATTTAGTGAAGAAAAATCGCACCAAAAAGTCAACATGGATTTAGTGAAGAAAAATCGCACCAATCTACTACATTTCTTTGAAGGGGTGAACAAACATGTGGATAAAGGTGAGCCGGTTGATATTGTGTGTCTGGATTTTTAGAAGGCGTTTGACAAAAGTACCTCATGAAAGACGCCAGAGGAAATTGGAAGGTCATGGGATAATGTTCTATTGTGGATTAAAAACTGGTTAAAAGATAGAAAACAGAGAGTAGGGTTAAATGGTCAGTGTTCTCAATGGAGAAGGGTAGTTAGCGGGATTCCCCAGGGGTTTGTGCTGTGACTGCTGCTTTTTAACATATTTATAAATGACCTAGAGATGGGAGTAACTAGTGAGGTAATTAAATTTGCTGATGACACAAAGTTATTAAAAGTCGTTAAATCGCAGGAGGATTGTGTAAAATTACAAGAGGACCTTACGAGACTGGGCGTCTAAATGGCAGATGACGTTTAATGTGAGCAAGTGCAAAGTGATGCATGTGGGAAAGAGAACCCGAATTATAGCTATGTCATGCAAGGTTCCACGTTAGGAGTCACGGAACAAGAAAGGGATCTAGGTGTCATCATTGATGATACGTTGAAACCTTCTGCTCAGTGTGCTGCTGCTGTGGCTAAGAAAGCAAATAGACCGCACTTCAAATATTGTGTTCAATTCTGGTTGCCGCATCTCAAAAAAGATATAGTGAAATTAGAAAAGGTGCAGAGAAGGGCGACGGAAATGATAAAGGGGATGGGACGACTTCCCTATGAGGAAAGGCTAAAGCGGATAGGACTCTTCAGCTTGGAGAAAAGGCGGCTGAGGGGAGATATGATAGAGGTCTATAAAATAATGAGTGGAGTTGAACGGGTAGATGTGAAGTGTCTGTTTACGCTTTTCAAAAATACTAGGACTAGGGGGCATGCGATGAAGCTACAATGTAGTAAATTTAAAACGAATTGGAGAAACCTTTTCTTCACTAAACGTGTAATTAAACTCTGGAATTCGTTGCCAGAGAATGTGGTAAAGGCGGTTAGCTTAGCGGAGTTTAAAAAAGGTTTGGACTGCTTCCTAAAGGAAAAGTTCATAGACCATTTTTAAATGGACTTGGGGAAAACCACTATTCCTGGAATAAGCAGTATAAAATGTTTTGTACTTTTTGGGGATCTTGCCAGTTATTTGTGACCTTTATTGGCCACTGTTGGAAACAGGATGCTGGGTTTGATGGACCTTTGGTCTTTCCCAGTATGGCAATACTTATGTTCTTATGGAGATATAGCGGTATGTAAGAGATATTTTGGTATTGGCTGACTAACTTCAGTGGCAGAAATGTGCTGGTTGGCTCCTGCTGTGAAGGTCAGTGTTTGGGGAAGGGAGAGGTGAAGTCTGAACCAGCAGCAAGGATTTTTTGTCACTATCACAGCACTGGCCTGAATGGTAGAGGTGAGAAAGGGGAGGAGCAGTCCTTGGGCCTGTAAACTTGGGTACTGACCAGAGCTTTTTTCCAGTAGGCCTAAATGAGGGAGGTACATGGGACCGTGCCAGCATTGGCCAAACAGAAAGACACGGTAGCAACAGCATGGATCCACATGAGTAAATACAGGAGGAAGTAGTGGGAGAGGATCTTGGAGGTGAGAGAAAGAGACATGAAGGGTAGAGTTGGGTTAGGTAGGGGCAGGAAGAGAGAGAGAAAGCTGGCAGTCTGTCTGGGGATTGGGGAGAGAACTGAGGGAGCCATATAGGGAGCCTGCAGGGGGAAAGGAGAAAGGGGGAGGAGTCTAGTCTTGGGGCAAAAATCTGGATTGTTTTTCCTGTAGAATATGGGGGGGGGGGGGGACAAAGGGGAAGATAAGAAGAGGGAGACCCTGGGAAATGTGTGGCTCAGATTCATAGAGAGCTCAGCAGTAGTATGGTGCAGATAGCAGGAGAGCATATTTTTTCAGAAGAAAGCCAGGCATCACTGACGTAAGGGAGAGGGGCACCTAGCTCTAGTCTGGCACACGCTGGTTAGCTTGGTGGGAGCAATTGGGAAGTAATGGAGTTCAGACTGTTGGAGACAGATGGTATGGACGAGTGGAGGTGAGTGAGAGCAAGAGGGAAAGACTGGCTAAGGGCCTGGGGATGGAGGGGATAAGTGAATGAGGCACTGAGTGAAAACAGAGGATGCCAGGGAGTGAGACATATGCAGACAAGCATATGATGAGGACTGGGCCACAGTGATAGATGAAGCCAAGAGGCAAATATCTTCAGCACAGCTATCAAGGAAATAATGGTAGGCTGTTGACAGCATACTTTGGGGGCTGGGGTGAGTGGTGTAGAACGAGTAGAAGTGAATCAATTTTTTTACGCTTTCAAAATGTACAAAGACTAGGGGACACTCAATGAAGTTTTATATGGAAATAATTTCAAAATAAATAGGAGGAAATATTTTTTCACTCAAAGAATAGTTAAGCTCTGGAACTCTTTGCCAGAGGATGTAGTAACAGCAGTTAGCATTTCTGCGTTTAAAAAAGGTTTGGTTTGTACAAGTTCCTGGAGGAAAAGTCCATAGTCTGTTATTGAGATAGACATGAGGAAGCCACTGCTTGCCCTGGGATTGGTACCATGGAGTGGTGCTACTAATTGGTTTTCTGCCAGGTACTGGATTGTCCAGTGTTGGAAGCAGAATACTGGACTAGAGGGCCATTGATCTGACCCAATTTGGCTAGTCTTATGTTAGTTATCAGTGCTGTGCTTAAGCATATTAAGGCATGATGTACTATTCTTATTTACATAAGAGAGTAGGAAAACAGCCTTAATAATGAAAAGTAGACCTCGGAGAAGATGCATTTAACCCCCCCCCCCCCCCCAACCTAAACTTTGGTGGGGACTACAGTTGGGGGAGGGAGCAACAAGAGAAGGTCTTAACCAGTTGGCTCCTATTTTAAAAGCAAATCCTACAAAATATACACCATCAGCAGAAGGCAGTAGAGTGATTGGTGACATAATTTATGCTTGTTGGGCCTCTTGAAAAGAGCTAGATATTATTGAGTTGATGGTAATTAGGAAGTTGAAATTCCCATTTAGACTCTGTGACAAGTTTGTGCTATTGGTGCTGTAGTGATTTCAAACCGAGAGAGAGGAAGGGCTGACCTTTTCTCTTTTGTATACTCTTCCTATAGAAAGGCTAGAAACAATCCTCTAATAGGAAGTGCTGAACAGAGGTTAATTTAAAATATAACAATACAGTGTTTTATAGCCAAGGTTTGTTAGAGTTTGAAGGGGCTTTCAGATTTGGTCTGGGCAGCTTTGTAGTTGGTCCTAATTAAGCTACAGAATACCTCTTTGACTCCAGATAGGAAAGGAAAGATACTTTTCTATCTTTGTAAATTATAGATAGATATATCTATATAATCTGCTTCCTCATGAAAACAAATAAAACAATATTGAGTACAGTGTGTTTTGTTTTGTTTGTTTTTGAGAGAGAGTGAAAGGATATAAATTAACTGGCTGGTCTGAACTGTTCGAGTAATAGTGAAAATGTTTTTTTTTCTCTCAATAGTTTATCAGAGAAGACTTGAAATACAAGGATGCCTCCAAGAAGCATAGCCAGCTACACAGGGAAGATAAGCACATTACAATTGAGGATTTGTGGAAAAGCTGGAAAACATCAGAAGGTAAGAAAATATTGACTGCATTTTTTTCAAGTTGGTCCATTCTAAATATTTTTTGTATTTGTATAGATGATAGTGTCGCCAATTGTTTATTTACACCTTATATTTGTGTAAACAATAGTCAAACACAGGAAATTCATGACTAGTGATGTTGCTTAGACAGAATGGATGTTATAGTCTCAATCAGTAAACAAAACAAAATGTTTGAATTTTGTAATGTAAGTAACGTGTGCCAAGTACATTACTGAAAATACGATGCAAGGTGCCATTTGCTGACTACTCATGACTGCATTTTGAAACGTTAAGAGGGCAGTCTTGCTATTTAGTAAGTTTAGAAGTGTGGAGGGGCATTTTTGAAAGAATGCCCAATTCAGAATTAGGACAACCTGTTCATCCTGTCAAAAAATCTGTCCATCTCACAGCCATTTTCGAAGAGGGAAAACATCAGGATTTCCTGTTCAAAAATACGGGAGAAGAATGTTCTTGCGCTGCAGATGTCTAAAATAAACAGCCATTTTCCAAAATGAAACATCCAAAATATGAATGCCAAAAAGGCGGGCAGAAAAACATAAGAACATAAGAATAGCCATACTGGTTCAGACCAATGGTTCATCTAGCCCAGTATCCTTTTTCCAATAGTGGGCAATCCAGGTTACAAGTACCGGGCAGAAACCCAAATAGAAGCAACATTCCATGCATACTATTGACTTTTCCTCCAGGAACTTGTACAAACCTTTTTTTAAACCCAGATACACTAACTATTGTTACTACATCTTCCGGGAAAGTGAAAAATATTTTTGCCTATTTGTTTTAAAAGTATTTCCATGTAACTTCATTGAGTATCCCCTAGTCGTCGTTCTTTTTGAAAAAGTAAAATATCAATTCACTTCACTTCTACTTGTTCTACTCTACTCAGGATTTTATAGACCTCAATCATATCTCACCTCTGCTGCCTCTTTTCCAACTGAAGAGCTCTAAACTCTTTAGCATTTCCTCATATGAGAAGAGTTCCATCCCCTTTATCGTTTTGGTCGCTCTTCTTTGAACCTTTTGTAATTCTGCTATATCTTTTTGTATATACAGCAGCGCGAACTGAACACAATACTTGAGGTGTGGTCGCACCATGGAATGATACAAAAGCATTATAATATTCTCAGTCTTATTTAGCATCTCTTTCCTAATAATTCCTAGCATTATGTTTGCTTTTTTGGCCGCTACTGCACACTGGGCAGAAGATTTCAACGACACCTAGATCTTTTTCTTAGATGCTGACCTCCAAGGTGTACCCTAGGATAACTGATTTGGATTGTTCTTCCCAATATGCATCACTTTTTTAATTTGTCCACATTAAATTTCATCTACCGTTTGGATACCCAGTCTTCCAATTTCCTAAGATCTTTTTGCAATTTTTCACTGTCCACATGTGTTTTAACAACCTTGAATAGTTTTGTGAATTCTGCAGATTTAATCACCTCACTTATCCTTCCAATTTCCAGATCATTTATAAATACATTAAATAGTACCGGTTCCAGTACAGATTCATGCAGCATTCCATATTAACCCTCCTCCTCTGAGAGAAATGGCCATTTAAACCTTCCTTCTGCTTTCTGTCCAATAACCAGTTCCTAATCCACAACAGAACATTGCCTTCTATCCCATGACTTTTTAATTTTCTCAGGAGTCTCTCATGAGGAACTTTTGTCAAGAGCTTTTTGAAAATCTAGATACACTACCATCAACTGGCTCACCTTTATCCACTTGTTTATTCACACCTTTAAAGAAGTGAAGCACATTGGTGGGGCAAGACTTCCCTTGGCTAAACCCATGCTGACTCTGTCCTATTAAACCATGTTTACTTAACAGCAGATCAGTAGTTTCATGTTTGAGTTCTTTGAGTACCTTTGGATGCATGCTATCTGGTCCAGGTGATTTACTACTCTTTAATTTGTCAATTTGTCTCAGTACATTTTGCCTTTTTGAAAAATGCAATTTAGATGTTTTCGGCAGATGGACATTTTTTTGGGCATTTTGAGACATCCATCTGCTTCACAAATAAGCACCAAGGGCTTGAAAAGTATTGTTTTGTCTTAAGTTGAAGAGTAGGCTAAATTCGAACAAAATGCATGAATCCTAATCTATTTGAAATATAATACCTCTTTGAAAACTACTTTTATTGATGTCTCAGTTATTCCTTTCATCTATTTTTTTCAAGCTTAGTTGGAACCACTGCTGGGGATCCTGGCAACATGAGTCTTCATTTGCAAATACCTTGGGCAGTTTTCTTCAGTTTAACAGATGCTCCCACAGATCATTTTAGAAATTTTTGAGTCTGGGAGCCATGCACAAGGATTCCTTTCAATACCCTATGTCATAAGATCTAAATCGAACGTCACCTTTATTGATAACTATTATCCTCACCCTCTCCCCCCCCCCCCCCCAACACGACTACAGTGGTTCAGAGTATTCCCTGCCCTGTCCAATCCAGAAATTGAATTGAAGATTCTGTGTAGGGCATTGCCACTGGGCTGTCCTCACCTTTTAGTGGTTTAATTTTTACACTGGTAAGTCTATGACATTCACAGGGGGAAATATGAAATAGTGGATAGAGATTTGATTAATCTACTATTCCTTATCATCCTGCTAGATCAATCCGAACAAGTGGGTTATGTTTCCTGCAAGGAAGTTTAATGACAGCAGACAGCATAAGCCTGTCTATCCCATTATCTGGGCTGAAGCTAGTGGGCAGGTCTTGCTGCCATATTGGTTTGTCCAAAACAATAGCAAATGCTAATGAAAATAATAGCAAACTTGTGAAGTTTTATTAAACCTCCTTGGTTTTGCATTCCCCGTGTTGGGAGGGTTTTCAATGGGTCTGTGAAGGGGAGGGAATGTGCTCCGGAGCTTACTTTGTTATTTGCAATGCTGTATTGTGGATTTCAGTGCTGTGGGGCGTAGTTATAGTTTTTCTTCTGGTCCCCGTAAGGAAAGGAGCGATCGCTGTTGTTGGAGCTGCAGGTGGGGTGCATCAGTTTGGGGTGCTAGCTAAAAGTTCACCTTTTCGTTGCCCATTTCCTTAGCATTAGCAGGAGATGAATCCAGAGATTTGTGGGTTGTGGAAGTAGTACTGAACTGTGTGATAGGATGGAATGCTCCTTGGTCAGTCTGTATTCTCTGTGTCCAGCAGGCGGATGGACAGTCTCTCACAAACTTCAGGATTCATGATGTCTCGGCTCCTGTTCTGGGTCTGCTAGTTCAGTTGAGCTTGGGGTGCCTTGGCTATATGGTACCGACCCCAGGGGGTACACGTGGTGATGCCAAAAGAACCTGGGAGGAAAAGTGCCTCTTCATTAGCATTTTGGCTGAGGCTGTGGCTATCTCTTGGAAAGGGGGTGGGCGCTGCTTCAAGCAGCAGGATGTTTCCACAGCAGTGACTGGCTCCTTCCTTCCTTAGTGGGACATGCTCTATTTTCTAAACGGGAAACGAGGTCGATTTTTCCTCTGTGCCCTCTGGGTCACTGTTTCTCTTCAGCCTGCCGCAGTCATCTTGCAGAGGTGCGTTTCCTTCCTGTGGTTCCAGTGATTCCATTACATATACCGACTTCTGCCCCTTCGTGGTCTACTGCCATGGTGGTTGAGCTTACAGCTATGCCTAGGCATTTTCCCATACTTTTTCTTGTGGCTCCACTGCTAATTTCTTCTGCAAGCTGGAAACAGGGGTCCGACCCTGTTACTGTGGTGTCTGGCCAGCCATGGAGTCTGCATGGATCATGGCAAGTTTTTAGCCTTTAAAGGGGGGATTCCTGACCTGTGAGGAAGCGCTGAAGTTTTCTGTCTAAAGGGGCTTCGGTTCCACCGCCCTCCCCTGCTTATACTGAGAGACAGACCTTTTGGTCACGCCTCTGGTATTTCCTGGCCTGAAGGACTGAAAAAGGGGAGTTCCAGCTGCCACCATCTGTTGTTCTCGCGGCAGTTATACCCTCATACTACTACTACTGCTACTGCTTATCATTTCTATAGCACTACTAGACGTACACAGTGCTGTACACTTGAACATGAAGAGACAGTCCCTGCTCGAACGAGCTTACAGTCTAATCAGGACAGACAAACAGGACAAATAAGGGATAAGGGAATTAATAAGGTGGGAAAGATAAAACATACAAGGGTATTATACAAGTGAATAGGGATTAGGAGTTAAAAGTGGCATCAAAAAGGTGGGCTTTTAGCCTAGATTTGAAGATGGCCAGAGATGGAGCTTGATGTACTGGATCAGGAAGTCTATTCTAGGCATATGGTGCAGCAAAATAAAAGGAATGGAGTCTGGAGTTGGCAATGGAAGAGAAGAATACAGATAAGAGAGATTTACCCAATGAATGGAGTTCTTGGGGAGGAATGTCTGGAGAGATAAGAGTGGAGAGGTACTGAGGAGTTGCAGAGTGAATGCACTTGTAAGTCAATAAGAGGAATTTGAGCTGTATGCGGAAATGGATAGGGAGCTAATGAAGTGACTTGAGGAGAGGACTAATATGAGCATAGAGACACTGGCGGAATATAAGTTGTGCAGCAGAATTTTGAACAGATTAAAGGGGAGAAAGATGGTTTAGTGGGAGACCTGTGAGAAGCAAGCTGCAATAGTCTAAGCGAGAGGTGATATGGGTTTTGGTAGTGTGCTCAGAAATGAAAGGACGAATTTTGGTGATGATATAGAGAAAGAAACAACAGGTTTTAGCTTTTTGTTGGATATGTGCAGAGAAAGAGAGAGAGGAGTCAAAGATGACGCCAAGGTTACAAGCTGATGAGACAGGGAGGATGAGATTGTTATCCACAGAGATAGAGAATGGGGGACGAGGAGAGGTGGGTTTAGGGGGAAAGACAAGAAGCTCAGTCTTGGTCATGTTTCGTTTCAGATGGCAGTGAGACATCCAGGCAGCAGTGTCAGACAGGCCGGCTGATACTTTGGCTTGGATTCCTGCTGAGATTTCTGTTGTGGAGAGGTAGATCTGGGTGTCATCAGCATAAAGGTGATACTGAAAACCATGGGATGAGATCAGAGTACCAAGGGAAGAAGTATAGATGGAAAAAAGAAGAGGTCCCAAGACAGAGCCCTGAGGTACACCAACTGATAGTGGGATAGAAGTGGAGGATCCGAGTATACACTAAAAGTGCAGTGGGAGAGATAAGAAGAAAACCAGGAAAGAACAGAGCAGAAATCCTAAAGTTTCTCTTCTTCATTTCATAGGCTCTGTAGAGTCTGCATATTTCTTTTACTGTTTCTCAGATGCTTGCTTTCTTCGATTCTAGTGGGGATGCCACCACACTTCCCCCCCCCCCCCCAAACCCACCAAAAATCCCCCAGCCCTATATCGCTGAGAGGTTTTTCCTCAGGGCCTGCTTTCACTGTCTGCCTTACTGTGCCCAGGGCAATATCTCTGCCTGGTGTAGGACTGCATGAGCCAGAGCTACCCAAGGTGGAGTTGAAGCATTTCTGATGGGGACTCCCATGTGGAGAATTCTGTATAATCTGCTCTTCTAATTCTCATTTTGGGAGGGCCTCAGCAGTGCCTAGGGGTTAGGGCAGCCAGCGTTCTCTCACCAAAGAAGGTTAGGAGGAATCAAGAACCTTTTGGGAGCTTGTGCCATTTGTATGATTGTCCAAATTTAGGGCTGGCTTCTGGTCATGAATTTAGAGTTTCAGCCATGGGCGCCAACTTTTGAGGGTGCCAAACACAGGTCAGATTGTTTCTTCTGGGCTGGCATCTGCAGATCTGGTTCCTATAGGTCCAGTCTCCACTAGACTACTCCAAAAGTGCTGTCCAGCAGGTTGAGTATAGTGTTGCTTCATCCCCTATGTGCATAAGCCTCCCAGGCCTCAGACAAGATCATGTGGTGTCTATAGCAGTGTTTCCCAAGACTGGTCCTGGAGTACCCCTTGCCAGTCAAGATTTCAGGATATCCAAAAGAGATTTGCATAACAGAGACAGTTTGTATGCAAAAAGGTTCATGAACATTCATTGTGGATATCCTGAAAACCTGACTGGCAAGGGCTACTCTAGGATTGGACTTGGGAAACACTTGTCTACAGGGTCAAGAATATGGGGCGCTGAATAGTTAGTGGCTCTTTAGTGTCCTCTGTTGTGCTGAATGAGGTGATTTATGGCAGTCCAGCCTGGTTTTTGGGCTTCCCCCTTGGGATGGTCCAATGGGGCTGTGTCCTCATGGCCCAGTTGCTAAGGATTATTTTAATCTTAGGGGGTCACCATCTTTTGTGGTCAAGCAGCTCACTCCTGGTAGAGGCATGAGTCTAACCTGTTCTGCCATGCTTGACTACATCTGTTCTCAAGGCTGTGTCCATGGTTTGCTGGGCTCAGTTTCTTTGCTTAGGCCCAAGAGGCTAGGTTAGACAGCTTAACAAGTTGTGGAATTGATCTCCAACAATGGCTGTATCCCTGTCCAGTCTCGGATCTCCATAGTACAGTTTTGGGCCCTTTGGGGTAGTCCTCCTCTGGGTTCCTGGTGCTTGCTGGAAGTGGAGGAGTATCAGTTTGGGTGGCTTTTGAGAAGTACAGGGAAACCAGGATCAGTTCTTCTGATGGTCTTGGGCACTGCTCTTACCTCACTGTGGCCTCAGGGGAGACATTGATTGCTGGCTTTCCAGGAAGCAGTAAGTTCCTGCCATACCGGAATCTAGCTGGAGCTACTTTGGCAACACTGTAAGATGGTGTTTTTTTTTTTTTCTTTTAAAGACAGAGCCTACGAATGAGGTCCACAGAAAACAGACGAGACAGGCTTATCAGGGAAGGTTGTTAATTCCTGAACAGTTCTACGTAGTTCACACGGTTGATTATGTATGAAAAATAATCCCTGTGTAAATGGGTTTTTTTTCTCCTTGATCAATGCACAGTACTTAGTAATCTGGCATCAATCTCTTGATCTTCCTAGCACCTTGTATTCTGCCATTTCTTCTTGCCACTCCATTTTCATGTTACTTAAATCTTCTAAATACCAAAAGCATAATGAGTATGAACAGAAAACATTACTAGTTTCATTGTTTGTTACCTGAAACTTCTGTTCTTTGTGCTCCAGCATGCAAGGAACAGGATGGAAGGGGTGTCGCTAGAGTGGGCAAAACAATGTAGAGAAGAGTTGATGATGTGCTTAGTCCAGCCTCTCCTTCCCTGTCATTTAGTGCTCATATGAATTGGAGTGTTTATGTATATATTATAAAATGCATGCATGTATGCCAGTTCTGCTCCTTGGAACGTCTGCATGCATATCGCACAAATAAGCAAGCTGTTTTCCTAACCTCTACTTTTATACATTTATATGCCAAAGTAATTTTATAAGTGTTGCCTGAGCATGTAAAAGGCTGCTGAACACCCCTGTCACTTATTAAAGCTCTTCCGCATATATAGCTCTTTACATGCATAAAAGGCCTTGTATAAAATAGCACAGCTATATACACATGTATAAGTATATATGATGACAAGGTAACACATGATTACTTATGTGCCTCACGTTTGCATTCCTGGGGCTATAATTTGGGCAGAGCAGAGGTAGAGTTGCAATGTACAAGTGTATTTCATTAAAATACATAAGTGCATAGATTGCACACACAAATTTATGCCAACTTTAGAGCAGGTGTAAACGTGTGCATCAGCATTTTCATCCTACCAGGCAGGGATGGTTCTAGTTGCTTTATTTGCAATTGCACTTATGTTGCTTATATAAAAAATAGACATAAAATAGGCGCCTTTTTGGATTTCTCACTTAGGTATCCTGTTGTGAAATCAGGCCCAAAATATCTGTTTCATATATTGTTTTGTTTTATTATAGTTGTCATGCTATTCCATTTATGTTTTTGTGTTAGTTTTGCTGTTCAAGCATATTGCACAGGAAAAAAAATATGAAATGAAGTTACTTTATTTAAAAAAACTGTAAAGTGAGAAGCTTTTTGAGAAACAGTATTTTTATGATATTCCAAATTAAGTTTTGGATTTCTTCATTAAAAGCTTTCTTGTCTTTCTTTTGCTGGAAGGATGATGAACTGGCAAACTGTTCACTGCCAGGAGAAATAATTTTCATCTCTTACTCAATATGTAACATTCAGCGCTGCCAGCTAGCATCTTTATGCCATATTTCTACACCAGTTCATAAAGCTGGAAAAACTACAGAAAACTAGTTCTTTTACTCATTCCTTCCTTACTAATATTGATTCAGTTCAAAATGTTTTAAATAATCAAACATTTATATTCATAATGTTTGATATTAGGTGACAATCTCCTGCATTGTATTTTTGACCTAAATGAAAATAACATTATGAACATTTTATATGTATATACATTTATAATTAGAGTTAGATTTAAAGACCATGCGTGTCTATTATAAACTCCTGATGTCCTAATACCGCTTTCAGGTCACAGGAAAAGGCAAAAGTCAACACTATCCTATATTCTATATAATAATCCTATATAATAATTTACACCTCTGTCTGGATGCCTGGGTTCGTAACACACTTCCCATTGGTCCGCCTTGGGGATGACATCACAGGGCGAACCAATGGGAAGTGAGAGGGAAGGGAAGCCAGTACCAGCCACCGGAGATCTCTCTCTCTGTCCCCTCGGAGTGCAACGACGACCTGGGAAGGGAAGCCAGCACCAGCCAGCGGAGGTCAGTACACAATCTCCCCCCCCCCCCCCGAGTTCCAGCCCCCTCCCCTCCAAGTTCAATGCCCCCCTACCTCCCTCCTTCCACTCCCGTCCCAGTTCCACGCCAACCTCTCCTCCGAATTCCACTGCCCCGCGCCTCTCTCCCTCTCTGTGCCCTCCGAGTGGAAGCAGGACATGTGCAGCTGCCCCTCCTGTTCGTAAGTGCAGGCTGTCTCTCCTCCGAGTTCCACCACCCTGCACCTCCCTCCCTCTCTCTCTGCCCTCCGACTGGAAGCAGGATGTATGCGGCTGCCCCTCCCCTTCGTAAGTGCCGGCTGTTATTTAAAACTTCTTACCACCTGGTCCATCGGCAACAGTGAAATTGAGCAGCTACAGCACGGCGCTTCACACTGCCTTCGCTTCTGTTTCAGCTCTGCCTCTGGTCCCACCCTTCCGCAAACAGGAAATGAGGGTGGGACCAGAGGCAGAGCTGAAACAGAAGCGAAGGCAATCTGAAGCGACGTGCCGTGCCAGCTCGACTTCACTGTTGATGGCGGACCACGAGGTAAGAAGTTTTAAATAACAGCCGGCACTTACGAAGGGGAGGGGCAGCCGCACACGTCCTGCTTCCACTCGGAGGGCACAGAGAGAGAGGGATACAAAGGCATTATAACATCCTCATTTTTGTTTTCCATTCCTTTCCTAATAATACCTAACATTCTATTTGCTTTCTTAGCCGCAGCAGCACACTGAGTGGAAGGTTTCAATGTATTATCAACGACGACACCTAGATCCCTTTCTTGGTCAGTGACTCCGAACGTGGAACCTTGCATGACGTAGCTATAATTCGGGTTCCTCTTTCTCACATGCATCACTTTGCACTTGCTCACATTAAACATCATCTGCCATTTAGACGCCCAGTCTCCCAGTCTCGTAAGGTCCTCTTGTAATTTTTCACAATCCTCCCGCGATTTAACGACTTTGAATAACTTTGTGTCATCAGCAAATTTAATTACCTCACTAGTTACTCCCATCTCTAGGTCATTTATAAATCTGTTAAAAAGCAGCGGTCCCAGCACAGACCCCTGGGGAACCCCACTAACTACCCTTCTCCATTGAGAATACTGACCATTTAACCCTACTCTCTGTTTCCTATCTTTTAACCAGTTTTTAATCCACAATAGAACACTACCTCCTATCCCATGACTCTCCAATTTTCTCTGGAGTCTTTCATGAGGTACTTTGTCAAACGCCTTCTGAAAATCCAGACACACAATATCAACCAGCTTTTATTCACATGTTTGTTCACCCCTTCAAAGAAATGCAGTAGATCGATGAGGCAAGATTCCCCTTCACTAAATCCATGTTGACTTTGTTTTATTAATCCATGCTTTTGAATATGTTCTGTAATTTTGTTCTTAATAATAGTCTCTACCATTTTGCCCGGCACCGACGTCAGACTCACTGGTCTATAATTTCCCGGATCTCCTCTGGAACCTTTTTAAAAAATTGGCGTTATATTGGCCACCTTCCAATCTTCTGGTACCACGCTTGATTTTAAGGATAAATTACATATTACTAACAATAGCTCCGCAAACTCATTTTTCAATTCTATCAGTACTCTGGGATGAATACCATCCGGTCTAGGAGATTTGCTACTCTTCAGTTTTTAGAACTGCCCCATTACATCCTCCAGGTTTACAGAGAATTCATTAAATTTCTCCGACTCATCAGCTTCAAATACCATTTCCGGCACCGGTATCCCACCCAAATCTTCCTCATTCAAGACCAATGCAAAGAATTCATTTAATCTGTCCGCTACTGCTTTGTCTTCTCTGATCACCCCTTTTACTCCTCGGTCATCTAGCGGTCCAGCCGATTCTTTTGCCAGCTTCCTGCTTTTAATATACCTAATAAAAATTTTGCTATGTGTTTTTGCCTCTAACGCAATCTTTTTTTCAAAGTTCCTCTTAGCCTTCCTTATCAGCGCTTTGCATTTGACTTGACATTCCTTCTGCTTTTTCTTATTATTTTCAGTCGGTTCCTTCCATTTTCTGAAGGATTTTCTTTTAGCTCTAATAGCTTCCTTCACCTCACTTTTTAACCACGCCGGCTGTCGTTTGGTCTTCCGTCCTCCTTTTTAATACACTGAATATATTTGGCCTGGGCTTCCAGGATGGTGTTTTTGAATTGCATCCACACCTGATGTAAAGTTTTGACCCTCGCAGTCACTCCTCTAAGTTTTTTTTTTTTTTCACCGTTCTTCTCATTTTATCATAGTCTCCTTTTTTAATTAAACACTAACGTATTTGATTTCCTATGTATACTTACTTCAAAGCTAATATCAAATCCGCTCATATTATGATCACTGTTATCAAGCGGCCCCAGCACCATTACCTCCTGCACCAGATCATGTGCTCCACTAAGGACTAGGTCTAGAATTTTTCCTTCTCTCGTCGGCTCCTGTACCAGCTGCTCCATAAAGCTGTCCTTGATTTCATCAAGGAATTTTACCTCCCTAGTGTGCCCGATGTTACTTTTACCCAGCCTATATTGGGGTAATTGAAATCATCCATTATTATTATGTTGCCCAGTTTGTTTGCGTCCCTAATTTCCTTTAACGTTTCAGCATCAGCCTGTTTATCCTGGCCAGGCGGACAGTAGTACACTCCTATCACTATCCTTTTCCCCTTTACACATGGAATTTCAATCCACAGTGATTCCAAGAAGTGTTTTTTTTCCTGCAGAATTTTCAATCTATTTGATTCAAGGCTCTCGTTAATATACAGTGCTACCCCTCCACCAATTCGATCCACCCTGTCATTACGATATATTTTGTACCCCAGTATGACAGTGTCCCACTGGTTATCCTCCTTCCACCAGGTTTCAGAGATGCATATTATATCTAATTTTTCATTTAGTGCAATATATTCTAACTCTCCCATCTTATTTCTTAGGCTCCTGGCATTCGCATATAGACATTTCAAAGTATGTTTGCTGTTCCTATTTACATCATGCTTAGTACTTGACAATATTATTTTGCAATCTTTTGTCAGATTTTTATTTAAGGACACCTGATCTACTATGGTCTCTTTTGCAAACTCACTATCAGGATACCCTATCTTCTCTGTTTTGGTGATATCTTTGAAAGATACCTTATCCCGAACCATCTAACCTCTCCCTCTCGACCCTCTTCACACCCATTCAGTCTTTTAAAATGCAACTCGATAAAAACTTAAAATGTAATTTTGTTATTCCTCTCCTCCCCCATCCACCCTCTTATAATGTAATTTCTCACCTCTCTAACCAAATTGTAAGCCACATCGAGCCAAACATGTTTGAAAAATGAGGGATATAAATACTGCTACAAATAAAAATAAATTAATCAGAGTTTGGTCAATTTTTTGTGTGTTTAATCTCTTTTATTATTTTTTTACATTTATATCATAACCTAAATGTTAGAAATACATGAAAACTTTTACATAAAAATAATTCAAAATTATTTTAGAAATTTCCCCTTAATTTAATCCACTATATATTGATCCAAGTACTAGGGAAAAAAATAGAAAAAAATCTTACAATATATTATCATTGAAGCGATAGGGAGCTGACTAAAACTCGCAACCGAATACAGCGTAATTATCCAGTTGAAGCTTCCAAGGAAACCTTTGCCCTTTCTTTAGAGGTAATAAATTCTAGCAATTTTGGGGGGGGGGGGGGGGTTAAAGAAACCATAATTAATCTTTTCAAGAGACACAAGACACCTGCAAGGAAATTTTAACGCAAACAAACCTCCTAAGTTGAGGACTCTTGGTTTATATTCCAAGAATTCTCGCCTTCTTTTTTGTGTATCCCTTGCTAAATCAGGAGAAATTAGAATTTTAGCCCCCAAAAATAGCTCATTAATGTGACGAAAATAAGAACGCAAAATGTTATTTCTGTCCGTCTCTAAGGCAAAAGTCACTAAGAGAGTAGTTCTTTCCGTTACAACATCTAAGGAACTTTCCAGGAAGTTAGTTAAGTTTGTATCACCCTGTGGTTGTTCATTAGAAGGTCTTGAAATCCCCGTTATATATTGGGTCCTAACTATGGACGGATAGCCCTCAGCTGGAATCCGCAATATTTCCCCAAAGTAATTCTTAAGCATATCTAATGCAGGTATTAAAGGTGATTTTGGAAAATTCAAAAATCTCATATTTCTCCATCCTTGATTTTCCAGATATTCCATCTTATGAGTCTGAGTATCTCTCTCTTTTATAAGTGTAGAGGTAACACTTGTCAGTTGTACCACTTCTCTTTCTAATTTCTCAGTTTTTATCCTTTGATCATGAACATTTTCAGACAGATTCTGATTCAATTGCTTAACTTCTGTAATCTCGCCTGTAAGGGAGCAATATAATATAGAAAGAGTTAAGTTCAAACCTTGGATTGCATCCCAGATCGATTCCATCGTTACCACAGCTGGTCTCATCAAAACTTCGTTCGTGGTTGCAGAGCCCTGAACGGGAGTAGAGGAAAGCTGAACCTCCTGCATTTCCTCTGCTGATATTCTCCCCAGGAATGAAGGGCAAGCGGGACCTCCTCTCTACAAATGAGAGCTGACCCATTCCTGGTGTCCCCGTTTGTTGTGAGCCAGCCGCCCCAGTACTGTTTCCAGGTCACGGAGGAGCTGTGATTGAGGGAGGGCTCAAAGACACTCCCTCTATGCTGCGGTCCACTTCAAAAGACGCAGAATCCATCGAGGCAAGCGTCTGCTCTCCCAGCGTTTTCAGCCCAAAATTCTCCATTGTTGTTTGGTGCGAAGCTGGGACCCCAGCCAGACTTGAGGAAGTAAGTGTCTTAGCTTTCCCCTTTCTTTTCCCCATCCTCAGACAGGGGAAAAACTCTTAGCAACAAACTCCTTGGACGAAAATTCAAGAGCCTCTAAACGCAGTACCGCTTCAGGTGCCATCCTGGACCATTTTAAATAATGTATTTCACAAATAGTTTCAGAATAATCACTCTAGCAATTTGTTTCCATTCTTTTTATGTACATTTTACTTTATCACAGAAGGAATGTGGAGCGCTGTGCATTTCCTGTTCTGACATTGTGTAATATGGCCCACTAGGGGTAGTGCTGACATTCTGTGTATAAAGGTTGCCCTCTTCTTCTGTAGTGCATACATTACTGACATTGATAGACAAATCTGTAGTAACATGTAGATGCAAAATAAAGGGTAATAACTTTATATAACTGTCTCTGAACAGCATGGAAACTGCCAAAATAGCTTGGAGAGTTGTGATAAATTTCCTTTGCAATATTCTGTACCTAGAAAGAGAATACTTCTAATGAGATGCATTTTTCTTTCAGTTCACAACTGGACGCAGGAGGAGACATTGCAGTGGTTGATTGAATTCGTTGAACTCCCACAATATGAGAGTAATTTTAAGGAAAACAATGTCAAAGGACCAACTCTTCCCAGGTGATTTTTTTTTTTTGTCTTGTGCATAAGAAACAATTTTTTTTCACTTGAGTTACAGGGCTTCTTATCTTTTGCTGGTTGACCAAGGCAAGTAAACCGTAGGTTCATAATCATCTTGCCACTTGGAATGGGGAGTAAGGTAAAGAGAGCCCTTTGCGGAATTTGGGTCTAAAAGTTAAAGTTTCTATTTGCAATTGTTGGTAGAATGAGAGTCCAGGAGATGCAATCTTTATTAGTCGAATGCCTCCAACATGAGCAAGTCTTTTGGGCATATTTGTGGTACATCCTGAAGCTATTTGGGTTTGGGATCACATCAAATATTGAATTATAATCTTACAACAAGGATATATTTAAGAAGAATTCCCACTGCAAAGAGGTACAAAGCAAGGCTGCCCCTTATCCCCAGGTCCTTGTTTTAAGCTTAGAGCTACTAGTTTGAAAAATATTGATACAGGGGTTATAAGTGCTGTGACAAATCTTGGGCTCCGGTTTGCTGCGAGTACTCCCAGTATAGTAATTCCCTTGACTCCAAGTCAAGGCCATAAACTGATCTGGTCCTGGTTTTCCACTTTTATTCATGCCCATAAGCACATAACTAATTTCAGCAAAGTTCAATACCACCATGGCTCAAATAATCAAAAGCAGGAATGAACTAAATAGTCACTGTGGGGGGTGAGAGCTCCCTATTCTGCCAACATGCACATTCAAAATAAAGGGTTCTCTAGAACCACAGTTACTCTAGAGAACCCTTTATTTTGAATGTGCATGTTGGTCAAATAATCAAAAGTCCATAACTAGGGTCCTTTCACCTTGACCCTTCCTTCAAAGATTATAGTTCAGGTTTCATAATTCAGAACAGTCTTTGATTATGTTGCTTGCCCCCTTACTAAGGAGCAGGCAGCTCACTTCCTATTGTACAGCCATACTCCTTTCTGAGAGGCCTATCACAGCTGCTTTTTTAGTACCTTGCGGTTCTCATTTTGCAAGCTTCCCCTTTCATATCTCCTTCACCTCCAGCAGTGCCCCTGCTTTTACAGTCCATGGCCACAGGCTCAGGAAGGAGCTCCCTCTTAGGTTTCTCTCAGGTTCTCCCTGGTTGCTCAGCTTGATTTCAGGTGGGCAGGGAATGACCAGTGAGGAGGCATTGCATATATGTTTTGTTTTTTGGTTTTTTTTTACCTAAGGGAACAGGGCTTCATCCTTTGGACTCCCCCTGGCTGCCAAATGGGGTAGTTTCACCACTATCTCAGAGAGGATAGCCCTGACTCATTTCCTGAGGGCGTTCTGATACATCCTTCTCTCTGTTTAGTTCCATGGTGGGGCGTCTTGTTCCTAGGGGCTGTTCTACTGTGTCTCAGCCCTCTAGAGGAACTCTTTGGAACTACCTCATGCACATTCCATTCCCTCACCAAAGGGCAGCTTCAGATCCCTTCCTATAAGGCAGCGCCACCCCAGGTTTTCCTCAACACCGCCTTTTCTGAGCTGGTGATCCCAATGCCTTCTGGGTCCTGTAGTTGACTTTTTCTCACTACCATGACAAGCCCTGGCTTCTGCATTGTCACAATGCAGTAGGAGTAAAGAGAGCATTTGTTGCCTGTAATCTTTTGGTCACCTTGGCTGATCGCCAACAGTATCTCCCTAAATTATTAGGGGCATTGGAGGCATTTTGGGTCCTTTTTAGATCACAAACTCCCCCTTTTACTAAACCATACTAGTGATCCCCAGCGCGGCAATGCCAACAAAAGCCCATTCACTTTGAATGGATGGACCATGCAGGAATGGCTGATGCGGTTTGGTAAAAAAGGCCCAAAGTCAGTTGGGATAAATCTGTAGCCTTTGATCTGTCAAGGTCTTTAAAAGATAATTAAGAGCAGAGTTTCTTTCTACTGAAACAGGAGCCTAGATCCCTTGAATATCTGAGTGTACTTGTACTATAAGCAACTTTGTGAATCTTTTTTTTTAATTTTATTTTATTGGCTCATGATAGACCACTCTTCAATAATAAACATCAAGGCAGTGTACAATCCAGGATTATAGCAGTACACAAATCAAAACAATTTAAAATCAAACAGACAGGTAAGTAAGTAAAGGGTAAGACCACATTTTCTTAAAAAAAAAAAAACATAATCAGAAACCCACATTACTGTGAAGAACAAAGCTGTGGGTATGGTATTCCATAGTTAAAGATAATCAGAAAAAGCTTGTGAAAAAAGCCAGGTTTTCTAGCCCTCTTTAAATTTCCTGTAGATGCTCTCTAGGCATAGTTCAGGAGGGAGAGCATTCCACAACAGTAATGCTGAGATTGAGAAGAACATTGAATAAATGGGAGGGTCAGTTCCCTTTTAATTCAATAAATGATTGAAATATAAGATTAAAATAAATAAATACCCACCTCCTGTTTGGTACAATTAATTTACTAAAGATGACTATTCATCCTAAGTGGTTCTGTCTTTTACCATTAATGATAACACAATAGGTTATAACAAAAAAAACACACACACACACAATGAAAAGGAATATTATTTCATGTTTTCTTTAGAAGGGTGAAGTGATGTGTTAGCTGTGCTAGTCCACTTTTAAAGGTAATAAATCGAAATTAAACAAAACATAGAAAAGAAAATAAGATGATACCTTCCAACTCAAACTGAATAGTGATAAAACCAAACTACTGGTGCTATCAAGCCTGCAAAACCCTACTTCCAACCAAAGACTAACAATAAACCAAATAACATACCCTATTGAATCTCTACTAAAAATATTAGGAATCTTTGGAAAAACAGGTAGCAGAAGTGACAGCAAAGTGCTTTAAAACCCTATGGAAACTGAGACGGATTAGACTATTTCCTAGACATGCATTCTGCCTCATAGTACAATCTCTGATATTACCACAACTAGACTACTGTAACGTGGCATACATAGGATGCAAAGAAGGCATGCTAAAATCACTACAGACAGTCCAAAACACGGCAGCGTGACTAATATACAGAAAGTCAAAATATGTTAGAGTAACACCACTTGCTTGGAATGCTGCACTGGCTACCAATTAAAGCCAGACTGTTAAAACAAGCACACTTTATCTTCAAAACATGGCTCCTGATAATATGCTAGACCTGATTGACTTGGTGCCAAGAAACGCAAACCCAAGAATTACTTATTACTACATCTACCCAATTGCAGCAACATTCTCTACAAATCAATCTACATAGCTGGGTTCAACTACCTAGGGTCAAAATGGTGGAACTCAATCCACAAGACCAGAAGAAGCATCAATAATTACCTCCAATTTTTTTTGTTACATTTGTACCCCGTGCTTTCCCACTCATAGCAGGCTCAATGCGGCTTACATTGGGCAATGGAGGGTTAAGTGACTTGCCCAGAGTCACAAGGAGCTGCCTGTGCCTGAAGTGGGAATTGAACTCAGTTCCTCAGTTCCCCAGGACCAAGGTCCACCACCCTAACCACTAGGCCACCAATTCAGAAAGGAGCTGAAAACATATCTTTTCAAGAAAGCTTATGACTAATCTCATATGCCACTGAGAATTCATCAGTGCCAAACGTCCTGACCCAACCTAACCCCTCTACTAATTTGTAACCCCAAACCCAATGTCTGTAAGCCACATTGAACCAAAACTTGTGTTTGGATAACTGTAGGATATAAGACTGTATAAAATAAATAATGCCTTTGTATCGCTCCACGGTGTGACCGCATCTCAAATACTGTGTGCAATTCTGATCATCGCATCTCAAAAAAGATATAGCAGAATTAGAAAAGGTACAGAGAAGGGCGACGAAAATGTAAAAGGGGATGGGACGACTTCCCTATGAGGAAAGGCTAAAGCTGCTAGGGCTCTTCAGCGTGGAGATGATACAGCTGAGGGGGAGATATAATAGAGGTTTATAAAATACCGAGTGAAGTGGAACGGGTAGACATGAATTGCTTGTTTACTCTTTCTAAAAATGCTAAGACCAGGGTGTATGCGATGAAACTGCTAGCTTAGCAGGGTTTAAAAATGGTTTGGATAATTTCATAAAAGGGAATTCCATAAGCCATTATTAAGATGAACTTGGGAAAATCCACAGCTTAATTCTAAGATAAGCAGCATAAAATCTGTTTTACTATTTTGGAATCTTGCCAGGTATTTGTGACCTGAATTGGCCACTGTTGTAAACAGGGATACTGGGCTTGATGGACTTTCGGTGTGTCCCAGTATGGTAACACTTATGTTCTTAACTATACATATAGTATGCTTGATAGGGGCTTCTAGATATACTTGCCACCTGGACATTATACTGAACTTGGAGCTACTACTATAGCACTACTAGACTCACGCAGTGCTCTACACATTATATGCAGGTACTTTCTCTGTCCCTAGTGGGTTCTCAATCTAAGGTGTCTTTTTGTACCTGGGGCAATGGAGGGTTAAGTAAATTGCCCAGGGTCACAAGGAGCTGCAGTGGGAATTGAACCAAGTTCACAAAAGATATAAATGTGCAGTGAATACTAGTGTAAAATTCTGGTAAATCAATACTAACAATAAAATATACTAGTTAATGCCAAGGTTAAAGCAAAGTAATAATTTATTTAAAGGAGAAAGAGACCTCAGAATCCAATCAGATAACAATCCTTGGTTACAAATGGCTAAAATATAAGCCGGTATTTTGTTTCTATCATCGGGCTCAAAAACTCCTTTTTTTTGTTTGTGTATTTCTGTGCAAACATTTACTGTGCATTAAACAAAATTTATATATATATATATATATATATATATATATATATATATATATATATATATATATATATATAAAATCTTAGATTCTTAACTACTACTACTTAACATTTCTAGAGCGCTACTAGGGTTACGCAGCACTGTACAATTTAACAAAGAAGGACGGTCCCTGCTCAGATGAGCTTACAATCTAAACGGTGATGTGAAGCGCTCAAATCACTTATTGCATTAATAAATCAGCACTTATCTTCATGGGGCCATATTTCACCCGTGTTGTGGCTTCCTCAGGAACTCGTGCTGCTGTTTTTCACCGTCATAGGTTTTCAGTGATCAAAGTTTCTTTCAAAATGGCACTGGTATTAACTAGTGTACCTTATTGTTAGAATTGAACCAAGTTCTCCAGGATTTCAGCTCATTGCACTAACCATTAGGCTACTCCTTCACTACACTCAGAAGAAACAAACAATTCTTATTTTGGATAATCAGGTTTAAAATACATTTAAGCCTTGAAACTGCTTTTATGAACAGTTTTTAACAGCAGAGGTAGCAATGTCTGTCTTGACCAGTAAGGCATGATGTCTTTCTCTTCCATGTGGCTCTGCCTGCTGTTGGAATTTTGAGGATAAAGCATACACAAGATCCCACATGCAGCTAGAGCATCATACAACATTGTGCTCTTGGCTGGTTGTCTGGAGCAGAAATGTAGTTGCTTTTTTATTCTCATTGAGTACAAAGAGATCTAAACTCATTCCCCATTTTTGAACCAGTTAGTTTATTATTCTGGAATCCATAGATCATTTTTTTTTTGTTATATTTGTACCCCGCACTTTCCCACTCATGGCAGGCTCAATGCGGCTTACATATTGTATACACATTTGTATTGTTGTATCACTATAACTGATCTCACACTCTCAGATGCAGAAATGGCGTTTGGAAATGCTGTTGCATTTTTGTTCTTTCTTGGCAGAGAGAGAACAATTTCATATTTCCCCCTTTGGCTGTGTAATATATTGCCACTTAATTTTCTGTTTATACTAAACAGTCCTGTATTTATGTTGAATGGTAAAAACATTTAGTTCATTTGAGGATTGCGTCACTCACTGATTGGTATACAAGCACTGTTCTTTCTGACAAATATCCTTGTGTGTATTAGGATGGGAAGCCAATCTCCAGTCCTGTGTTAAACATTCATTCTGATAATACATTGATGCTGAGGCAGTTTTATAAGTCAAGATGGCCACCAATTAAATGTTCCTATTGAGTTAGTGGCCTGCCCCTTTAGGAAAAAAGGCTGTGTGAACTGATTCCTTTGAAATTTTAGCTCTCACTGAGGTCACCTCACATGGAACTAGGGAAAGGGAACAACATGAACCACAGTAGCCATTTGCACAAATCTTCATATTTGTCCTTATTACAAAGGTACCATAAGAACATAAGAGTAGCCATACTGGGTCAGACCAATGGTCTATCTAGCCCAGTATCCTGTTTCCAACAGTGGTCAAGCCAGGTCACAAGTACCTGGCAGAAACCCATATCGTGGCAACATTCCATGCTACCAATCCCAGGGCAAGGCAAGCAGTGGCTTCCCCATGTCGGTCTCAATAGCAGACTATGGACTTTTCCTCTAGCAGCTTGTGCAAACCCAGATGCACTAACCACTGTTACTACATCCTCCAGCAAAGAGTTCCAGAGCTTAACTATTCGTTGAGTGAAAAAATATTTCCTCCTATTTGTTTTTAAAGTATTTCCATGCTACTTCCTTGATTGTTCCCTGGTCTTTGTACTTTTGGAATGAGTAAAAAAAAAATTGATGTACTTCTACTCGTTCTGCACCACTCAGGGTTTTGTAGACTTCAATCATATCTCCTCTCATCCATCTCTTTTCCTTTTTATTTATTTATTTATTTATTCATTTATTTCAATATATCATCATAATACGTGAGTATGCAATCGGCATTTATACAAAAGGCAAAAAAGAAAAAAAAGGAAATATCATTAACAGCCTTTCTGTCCACAAGTTTAGGAAATTTGGAATCCAAGAATTAGAATTTAAAAATAAAACATATAGCAATAATTACGAACTAATGGTTGCAACCTCTGGATCAGACCCCAGCCTGCATTTAGGGGGAGGGCACACAACATTCAATTCCACTCTAGCATCTAGAAATTCATTTAACTGTTTTGGGTCTACAAATTGAAACTGTTTACCCTCAAGCATTACATTACAATAACAAGGAAAACGTAATATGAAAGTTGCTCCCAGTGCCACCACCCTAGGGCGGAGTTCCAGAAAGGCCCTCCGTCTCATCTGTGTAGGCCTTGAGAGATCAGGAAAAATACGAATTTTTGAGCCCAAAAACAGATTTTCTAAGTGTCTCAAGGAAAGCCTTAATACGGCATTCCTATCAGGCTCCAGCACAAAAGTAACAAGCAGAGTCAACCTCTGAGTAATTATCTCCAATGAACTTTCAAGGAAAGAAGTAAGATCCATTCCTTCCCCTGCTATCGGGGGATTTTCTTCCACCACTGCACCACTCCTGATGTAATAAGCCCGAGTAAGGGGAGACAGTGAGTCCTTATCCATTCCAAGAATATCAATCATATATTTTTTAACCATATCCAAAGGGGAAATTAAAGGCGATTTGGGAAAGTTAAGAAACCTGAGGTTAAGTCTTCTAGCCTGGTTTTCCAGGTACTCCAATCTTTTATGTAGGAAATTGTTATCCTTAACCAAAGCCGTTTCTACAGATCCCATTTCTTGAATTTTAATATTCACAGTCTCCAAATCTAAGGTTTGCTGTGCAGTTTTTTGCGCCTGAAGCAGGGCAGCTTCAGAAAGAGTCTTTATGTCAGAAGTATTCATTTTTAAAGTAGTTTGCATAGAAGTGTGAATGCTGTAAACCATGTCCCATAGTGATTCTAATGTCACAGTTGCTGGTCTATTCACACCACTAATGACTGGAGAAGAGTGAGGTTGATCTTCAACACGAGCAAGTTTAGAAACTATGTCCTGGGGCAATACCTTTGAAGCTGATTGTAACAATAGCTCTCGGCGTTGAGATTCAGCCTCTGTTACTGCAGACACTCCCTCAAACAGATCGAGCTGAGTCCCTTCCGCTTCCTTCTCTGTTAGAGCTGCCAGCAACTCCCCTCCAGGCTGGGGTGGAGCAACTCGTTCCATGGGGCTCAGGGAAGCCCCGTTTCCATTCTCAATCGACGCCGAATTGCCGAGAGTTGCAGAGGGGGTCGTAAAGCCCTGAGGACCCGGTTGCTGTCTGAAAAATTGCAAAGTTGTCTGCCTCGTCGCCGAAGAAGTCACAGGAGCTGAGGGATGTTCCTTCACTTTTCCCCTTCGTTTCCCCATATTTGATGAGGCGATGGAGGCACCGAGGAGGACCTACAAACAGAGCAACTTCCAGGAGCTAACACAGGTGCGTCCATTCACAGCGCCATCTTGGATTCTCTACTCATCCATCTCTTTTCCAAGCTGAAGAGCCCTAACCTCTTTAGCCTTTCCTCAAATGAGAGGAGTTCCATCTCCTTTATCATTTTGGTTGCTTTTCTTATCTTTTTTTGAGATACAGTGACCAGAACTGAACGCAGTACTCAAGGTGAGGTCGCACCGTGGAGTGATACAGAGGCATTATATTATTTTCGGTCTTATTCACCATCGCTTTCCTAATAATTCCTAGCATTCTGTTTGCTTTTTTGGCCATTGCCACACATTGAGTAGAAGATTTCAGTGTGTTATACAAGTGGGCCAAAATAGCCCTCCATTTTTGGGAACTATAGAATATATGGAGTAACGGCCTTGTCTATGCACCTCCATGGGTACTGATTTGACAACGTCCAACTTGAGGTAAGATAAGGTCTCCTTTACTGCCATTCACTTGACAGCAAATCACAGTACGACACCATAAAGACATGTTTATGTTTATTTACAATGCTTATTACCAAAATTTTGGACTAACCAAATCTAAATGACGTACAAAACCCCATAAAATTAATTAAAAAAAAAATCCCCCTCCCACCTCCTCCCTCCGCTCTGAACCCCCCCCCCCCCCCCCCCCCCAGTCTCCCAGAGCTCAACCGTCCTAAAGTCGTTCAAGACATTGTTGAAGTCGATTCCACCCCCCTTTACGTCGTAGTATTCCATCCCTACAATATGCTGTAAGGTGTTCCATAGTTATTAATTGTCCCACTTTGCATTTCCAGTCACCCAATGTCGGGGGATCTATTGATTTCCAGCTCTGCGCTATAAGACATTTAGCTGCTGCCAACCCCCAATGCATCCATTTGCTCTGCTCCCAAGAGTCCCTCTCATTAAGCAGGCCCAAAAGGCAAACCAAGGGACTGCACACCAAAGATGCACCCATCACTTTCACCAAATCCGCCCCAATCTCTCCGGTGTGTAATACCATCGAGTGAGCACCTTATAAGCATTTTCCTGCATCAAGACACATACTGAAGCCTTTTGGACTTCCCCACAGATTATTTCCCATTCTTGATCAGTAAAGCTACAATGTAAATCCTGTTCCCATGCCCCCTGGAACCTAAATGGTTGTGGATCCCATCCCCGAAAAAATTTATACATCACCGAGATGGGTCTGGGTACCTTTTTCAACATCATCCACAGGTTTTCCAGGCTTTCCATCTCTTGAGGTGCCTCCCCCTTCCATCCCAAAGTCCCCACAAAATGCTGTACTTGTAAGTGGGAAAACACATCTCCTTCGGCAGGTCATACATAGAGCGCAACGTCTCAAAACTCTTCACCCTAACCCCCTGCATCACATCCCTAAAACTCAATAACCCTACCTGTTCCCACCTCCCAAATGTGGCATTCTCTCTCTCCCTGCCCTAAATTTGGGTTCCCATCACATGGACGTGAGAGAAGACGCCCTATCCCTCTGTCCCCATCTCCTACGCACTTCCCCCTACAACCCCATTAAATTCCTTATGTATGCCCCTCCGAAGGGACACCACCTTGTAGTGGTGGAGGGGCTTCCATGTTTCAATTACTCAGAGGGCTATGCTGAAGGGTTACCCATATCAGACAGGCCTCTGAGGAGAAACCAGACAAAGAGTTTCCCAAACTAGGGAGAGTAGAAAGATGGTGACCTGAAGCTCGTACGCTCAACGGCCCAGCTGTCCTCTGAAGTTTTGTCTTTGTTTACTTGAAATTTCCTCTTTGCACCTGCAGTTACCTTAACTGAGAGGAAGGGGACAATGGGGGGTCAGCCGCTGATTGCCAGCGTTTTGTCCCCTGTGCAGCAAGTGTGGGACCGCTGCGCGACAAGCTGCCCACAGATGATTAGCGCCGGCGAAGGAGCGTCGATGCTCTTGGACCTGGAAACAACTTCATCGCTCTCAAATCATTTAACCACCATGTCCAAAGGAGTGGAGGAGTGAGTTAGGAGTGTATGCTGAAATGGAAGTCGTTTACAGCTGAACCCGTGTCGGCGGTGCCACTCCTAAACCCGTAAGAGCTATCAGCTTGGAGTTTTTGGCTCTCGTGGAGGTTACATTGAATATCATCTGGAAGGCGTGCCAGGACCTAACGGTGGTAGTAAATAATTTTGCTTCAGATATAATCTTATTAGTGAGCCACATGGATAATCGAATCAAATCCTTTGAGAATGAAAAATTGATACAGCAAATGAAGTTCTAGGAAACGGAATAGGAAATGGTTAAGATTTTGAAAATGTTAATGGACCAGAAAAATTTGAATAAAATGAATATTGTTACAGATGATTAATATCGAGATTGTTGTTTTACCAGAGTTCCGGGTATGACTCCTAAAGTTTTTTTTTCCTCGGAAATGGTTCTTCTTAGTATATTAATTCAAAAGGTGAAGCCTGTGAAACTGGGATTACTTTAATCAGTGGGAATTGGATTAGAGATTCAAGTGTTTGTATTGTTAAATAATTTCTGGTTTTAAAAGGGGGAAAAATGAAATCAGGTGTATTGTTTCCAGTATGTTTCCAACGAAATTAATTGACTATACACCGTTTTGGGTTTGAGGAGGCCAACTAGATGATCAATGTGGAATAATGATTCAGATAAATAATAACTGGGGATAATCAGATTAATACCACGTTTTCTTGGTTTGCTGTTGTTTAATTGATCTTGTCTTGTTTCACTCTCCCTATTTATTTTGTGGTCTAAGAAAGAGAAAGATTGTATATAATTCATTTATCTAGTTGAGATTGGTTTCTTCTAATATTGTATTAATGTACAGTCATCTCTGTATTACTGTTTGCAAGTGACCCTTGTAAAATGAAAAATTATAAATAAATGATTAAAAAAATGCCTTATGTATGGATTATGTATTCCCATCAACGCCTTCATTGTACCCTCAGTTGTCCACAAATACAAACTCAATGCTCAGTTAGGGTAGTATGACTGCTCCACCTGGCTAGCTGGCTTCAGTTTCCCCCTCTCCCAATCCAATATCAGCCGCAGCTGATCTGCCATATAGTACCACTCAATATTAGGCACCGCTCTGCCCCACTGCTCCGGGGCCCCCCATAACACCCGTCTGGCCAACCTAGGGTGTCTGCCACCCCAAATAAACTGTAATGTGTAACCCTGAAGTTGTTTAAGTATCTGCCTCGGGACCGCCACCGGTAATGACTGAAATAAGAATAACAGCCTAGGTAACACATTCATCTTCACTACTGCCATGCGTCCCCACCAAGATAACCACAAGCCCTTCCACCTAGATAACGCCACCCGAATTTGGTCCACTATTTTCCCATAGTTCAAACTATATACTCTACTCAAATCCCTAGGTATCTGAATCCCCAAGTATCGGATGCTATGCTTGGCCCATTTAAAAGCAAACTTTGCTTTTAAATTTCGCTCCTCAAAGAGTCAAAGAGATCCCCAGCAGCTCGCTTTTATCCATATTAACCCGCAAGCCTGCATGTTTTTCAAATTCCCGAAGGATCTTTAATATCTTAGGCTTGGCAGGGCATATTGGTGGAGTGGACAATGTCCTGTCAGACTAGCTCAACAGAAATCTGTCGGACTTAAGGGGGTGGGAGCTTTGTCTGTAGCCTTTCACCTGATGGTGTAGTGATTGGGACATATTAAACCTCATGGTGGCACAGCAGAATTCAAAGTGCCCACTTTTCTCAGTCACAATAGGGAGCCAGGGACAGCAAATTAGGACATACTAGTACAGTCTTGGCCAAGTTGCCATCCTTTCTGTTTTTCCTTCATGGCTGCTTATAGGTCGAGTCTTACACAGGATAGCAGAAGTATCAGATTGGCCTCATCATCTTTGGTTTGTGGATCTAACAAAACTTCTGGTAAATTCTCAGGTCTGTTGCTAAGAGGGGGTAAGCCTTCTGTGTCAGGGTCTTGTTCTCATGAAGGATCAGAATCACTTTTGGCTTACGGTTTGGTCTTTGAGAGGCAGCATCTGAAAAAGAAAGGGTCCCCCCCCCCCCCCCCCCCCAATCATTGCTACTGTGACAAAGGCCCGTAGACTGTCTACTTCCCTGGCATACATTAGAGTCTGGAAGGTGTTGTGCTGGTATTCAGTTCAGGGACTTTCCTCTAGGAGGGTGGAAATCAATTCCATTCAATCTTTTTTTTACTTGTGGTTAAAGCAAGAGTTAACCCTTTGTTTGCTTAAGGTACAGGTGGCATTCCTCCCTTGTTTCAGAGACAAGGTTGGTGGTTTTTCCATAGCAGCTGAGCTGAATGTTGTGCATTTTTTGTAGATAGTTAAACAGAAGTCTTGCCTTGATGGGGTCTCAACTTAGTGCTGTTAGGCTCAGCAGGCTGTCCCTTTGAATCTTTCTTCCAAGCCTCTTTGAGGGATCTTTCATTGAAAATAGTATCTGGTTGCTGTCTGTCCATCTAATATAATTATGAATATTTATACTGCTGTAATTGTCTGTTTCTTGTGTTTGACTTTTTCTTGCTGTACACCACTTGAGTGAATTCATTTAAAAAGGCGGTAAATAAATCCAAATAAATAAATAAAAGGATTTCTGAGTTGCATGCCCTTTTTCTTTAGGGATCCCTATCTGTCTTGATGGACTCAGTTTTTATTCATACTGTTTCCATCTTCTTTGTCAAAGGTGGTTTCTCTTCCATCCTTGCAGAAACCTACTGACTTGGGGGTTAGATAAAATTCCACATAAGCTAGACATTTGCAGAGTTCTCCTCTTATCTAGAGGTCTCTAATTCCTTCAGAAAATCTGATCTCTTTGTGCTGTTTAGCGGTCTGCAAAAAGGGCAGGCAGCCTCTAAGTTGTCACTGGCACATTGGATCAAGATGGCTATTGAAGCAGTGCATATTTTCAACCAGAAGGAATTGCCAGACAACAAAGGTAGGAAAAATGATTTTATTTTCAATTTAATAATTGAAATCTGACAGTTTTGAGAGTTTATATCTGCTGCCCCATCCTTGACCATCTTTAAATGTAGATTGAAAGCCCACCTCTTTAACATTTGCTTTTGACTCGTAACCACTTGTATCCACTCACCTCCACCTACCCTCCTCTCCTCTTTCCTCTACACATTAATTGATTTGTTTGCTTTATTTTTTGTCTACTAGATTGTAAGCTCTTTGAACAGGGACTGTCTTTCTTCTGTGTTTGTGCAGCGCTGCGTATGCTTTGTAACGCTATAGAAATGCTAAATAGTAGTAGTAGTAGTCTTTATTTTGCATGGTACAAGAGGGAATGCATCCCTTTCTGTACCTCTAGTGTTGCACTGCATGCAGAGTTTTTCATCTTAGGGTTTCAATTTAATTTTTGTTTACATTATTATTTTAAAGTTTCTGGTCACTTAGTCTCACTTCAAATACAGGATATTTGTGTTCTGCATGTGTGACCTAGGCCAGGTGTTCTGGTGGGTGTTCTGGTTAGTGTTGTGACCCCACATGAGAAGATACATGTTGGCCCTCATTCAGCCCTTTCAGGATTCTCATTGGTGGCCTCAACCTTCTGGAATAATTTGCTGATGTTGGTGCAGGAGGAGTCATATTATTTGAATTTTCATAGATTATTGAAGGCATCGCTATAGACTCAGTCTTATGGTTAAGCTGTGGTGAAGAGACAGTGAAGTGTTAATTTTGTCTGACAGTTCTGGAGGAGGGTATACAGGGAGAGGGGTTGAGTTTGTATATTTATGACTGTTATTGCAGTGTTTTTATGCTGTAAATTGTCTCAAGTAGTTTGTAGGGTGATTTATAAATCAAACTAAATAAGTCAGTCCCATATCTGCCCTCCATCATAGATTTGGTCAAAGATCAGCCACACAAAATCCAGATTGGCAGAACAATCTAAGAGAATATGTTCTTTACCAGGCACATCCTGATGGCAAGTCACAAAAAGTTGAGGGGAAGAAATTTCAAGGTGGTATTACTCCCTAAGGAATGTCCTAGGAGAAGTCCTTATGAGTGATTTTTATTTTCTCTGGAATAATGAGAGAAGAAGGGAGCATTTACCGAACAAAGAGATATATAAAGTTGAATGCTGGAAGCAAAACAATGAAAATAAATTCTCATATAATGTGCACTTCAAGTTACCTAATCAGCACAGAGACCTAGAGGAATTTCACCCTCTGTTTTTTTCGCTATGGAGAAAGACTGGGAGCCCTGGAGGGAACTAATGCTGCTCTAAGTAAGGATAATTGTATTTTACACATCAAAGTAGAAAGTTTGGCAAACATTTGCACCAAGAATCTTATTTTTCTAAACTTTCCTCAGAACATGTTAATAGCACCACATGAGATGAATAAGAATTTCTTTATAGATATTTTTAAAAGTGTTTCATGAAGTTTTATCCTGTCACGCTTCTCCCGGAAGCACTGGGTTGTGGGCCCTTGGACCCCTGCCGTGGAGCGGCAGGGGCAGGCAAAATCACCTCTAAACCAGAGACAAGGCAAAACAGGACTGGGACCCCGGACTGGAGTACTGAACTGGAACGCATTGGACTGGTACGCACTGGACTGGAACCCACTGGACAGGAACACACGGGACTGGAGCTAGGCTTCACCTACACTTAGCCGCCGTTCCCCGGAGGTTGAGCCCCCTGGTGCAAGCAGCCGGCAGCGCTTGGAGGAAAACTGGGATTGTAACTAGCAGGCAGGAACACCAGGAATCAGGATTCAGAAGTGCCCACAGGCACCTAGACAAAAGCAAGGCAGACAGGGGTGCAGGGCTATGGCTGGAGCTCCAGTAGCTGAGAAATACAGGCAGAGGACAGGACTATGGCTGAAGCTCCAGTAGCTAGAAATACAGGCAGGGAGCAGGGCTATGGCTGGAGCTCCAGTAGCTGAGAAATATAGTCAGGAATCAGAGCAATACTGAAAGCTGCCAAGCAGCCACTAAGAAAGAAACCCAAGACAGGAATACAGACCAGAGACAAGACTAGGAAAAGCAATAGAACCAAAACTAGCTACACACAGAATAACTAGAATAAGCTATACACAAGCTAACTAGACACAGGCAAGAAACTCAGACTAGAACTGGACTAGGCTGAAGTGCACAGAGCACTCTAACATACCAGGGACCTAGACGATGCAAAGGCAAACGCAGAAGTCTAGGTGATTAATAAAGCCCATCAGCACCTGAGGTTCAGCTGCAGCAATCTCAAGGCAACTACGGGTGCTGTTCAGGAACAAACAAGAAAGACAAATCTGGCAGCCTGGAAGATCCAGACCGGACTGGGCTGAAGCCTGGAACGGGTAGGGCCAGCAAGACAGTCTATGGCAGACACCGGTTCTGGCCACCAGAGGGCAAGGGGAGCACTCAGAGCCATGCTGGAAGCAGCCAGCACACAGAGAAAGAGACAGATCAAACTTAAAAAGAACAGACAGAGGCCAGCTTAGAAGCCAACCGCCAGAAATAAGGTAAGCCTGAGAAGGGGTCATGACCACAGACGTGACATATCCTCAGTCTTCCTGGCTTACTGTATGCCTGGTTCAGTGGTATCCAAACCTGTTCTGGGATTACCCTATGTCAGTCAAATTTTTAGTCTGCCCATAAAAAGGTTTTGAGGGAGGTTTGCATGCACTGCATCCTTTTGCAAATTTATTTCATACATGATCATTGAGGATATCGTGAAAATCCAACTGACTGAGGGTACCTCACACAGGTTAGATGCCTATTGGCCCATGTAAATATGCTAAGGATCCCTGGCGAAAGGAGTTTGTCTGTTCTCCTAGGATTAACCTGACCAAAATGCTTGCATCTTCCTTGGAAATACCATCATGTAGGATTTCTCCCATTATCTTGCTCGTCCTCAGAAAAATAGTTATCCATTGTCTTCACACATGGGTGTCTTCTGATGAAATCAAACCAGACAAACACAAACAAAGCTCTAAGAGCTTTTCAGAGCAGTGCACTGAACTGTGCATGTGTGGGACTTGATGTATCAACATCATTGCATGGAGCTACTTGAGTTCCAATGTCACCGTGGAGCCTACTGGATCTGATTAGACTCCCTGGCTTTTTTTTTATTGGTCATGAGAATTTTTCACATTTGTTCACCTCAGTATATCTCTTCCTCTTAGATAGCCCTCGACCAGATAGCCACATTAAGGATGTTAATGAACTCCAAAAGCAGGGGGAGTAATCCCTGGTATCATAGCAGTCTTAGACTAAATAAAGAGGCAACTCACAGCTGTATCCGGGGTGACTCCAGTTCCACCCCGATCTTCCCAGGGCCCTCGCTCCAAGTGCACAGAGTTTACAGGTGCTTTTTGGCTAGGATCAGGCGACCCTCAGGGGGAGGAATGCTGGCTTCGGCCTAATCCCTGGTAAGCCTTTCCTCAGCTGAGAGGTGCCCAGCTTTACCACCGGCTGCCTTTCAGGTGCTGTGAAGGACTTGCAGCTCATCTGCATATCCTTACAGCCTTCTCCGGGGTGACACCCAGGTCCACTCAGGGCCTTCGCTCTAGGTGCCGCGCGCCTAACGGCGTGCGGGGCATTTTTCTCTTTACATCTAATCTTCCCAGTTGCTAAAGTACCTCAGTCATTTATGGCCCCTATTCACATTCTCTTCCTAGCCCTGTCCCTTCCTAATCTTTTCCCTCACCCCCTACCTCTCTCCGCTACAGGAACTCACTGCCCATCCATCGACTTCATCACCTCACCTTCTCTCCTACCCTCTTCCTCCCTCTTGGCTTTTAATCTCTGCCTCTTTCTTCCGTCCATTTTGCCTTCCCCATTCCACCTAAATACCTCTCGCCTTCGACGCCTTCGTGGCCACACCTCTCCTACTCTCCTCCGCTCTCTTTTACTCCTTCTCTTACTCTCAGCCGGTGACATCAATCCCAATCCTGGCCCCCCTCACCAACTATTATCCCAACTCTACAGATCTCACCGCGACCTCTCTAACCTCATCTCTATTTCTCTACTCCCCTCCTCTTCTCTGCCCTTCTCTTGCGCCCTATGGAATGCCCGCTCTATCTGTAACAAACTCGCCTATATCCATGACCTCTTTATCTTGCGTCACCTCCATCTGCTCGCCATAACAGAAACCTGGCTCTGCCCTGATGACTCTGTTCAGTCGCAGCCCTGTGCCATGGCGGTTATCTATTTTCACATACTCCTCGCCCTGCTGGCCGTGGGGGCGGTGTTGGACTACTTCTCTCTCCCTCCTCCCGATTTCAACCCCTTCTTCCACCTCAATCTCACTGTTTTTCCTCCTTTGAAGTCCACTCTATCCGCCTTTTCTCTCCTCTGCCTCTTCGAATAGCGGTCATTTATCGTCCCCCTGATAAGTTCTTTTCATCCTTTCTCAGTGACTTTGACGCCTGGCTTGCCTTCTTCCATGATCCTTCCTCCCCCTCTCTCATCCTTGGTGACTTTAATATTCCTGCTAATGATCCTTCCAACTCTTATATTTCCAAGTTACTCGCTTTAACGTCCTCCTTTAATCTCCAACTATGCTCCACCTCCCCCACTCATCAAAATGGTCACTGTCTTGATCTCATCTTCTCCTCCAACTGTTCACCCTCTAGTTTCCTTGCCTCTGATCTTCCCTCCTCTGATCACCATCTTATAACTTTCACACTTAAATCTCCTCCCTCCCAGTCACATCCTATCTTATCTAATTTATCTAGGAATCTTCACGATATTGACCCTTCATCTCTATCCTCCCATGTTTCAAACCTCCTCTCTACTGTGGCACCATCCACGTCTGTCAACGAGGCTGTTTCTTCTTACAACAATACTCTATCCTCTGCCTTAGACACTCTTGCACCTTTGATGACCCGCCCTGTAAGGCGTACAAAACCCCAACCTTGGCTGACTTCTAATATCCGTTACCTACGTTCCTGTACCCGCTCCGCCGAACGCCTCTGGCAGAAATCTCGGGCCCTTGCTGATTTCTTACACTTTAAGTTCATGCTGACCTCCTTCCAATCTGCTCTTTTACGTGCCAAACAGGATTATTATATCCAACTGACCAACTCTCTTGGCTCTAATCCTCGACTTCTCTTCACCACATTGAACTCTCTCCTCAAGGTGCCCCCTCCCCCAACTCCCCCTTCATTATCTCCTCAGACCCTTGCTGAATTCTTTCACAACAAGGTTCAAAAGATAAACCTTGCTTTCTCTACCTCACCACCTCTCCCTCCACTAGTCCGTTCCCCTCTCTCTCCTTCCCCTCATTCCCTTTCCTCCTTTCCTGAAGTTACTATTGAGGAAACTACACTTCTCCTCTCTTTCTCAAAATGTACCACCTGTTCCTCTGATCCCATTCCCACCCACCTTCTTAATGCCATCTCTCCTGCTCTTATTCCTTTTATCTGTCACATTCTCAACCTCTCACTTTCCACTGCGACTGTCCCTGCTGCCTTTAAACATGCTGTGGTCACACCTCTCCTTAAGAAGCCTTCACTCGACCCTACTTGTTCCTCTAATTACCGACCCATCTCCCTCCTTCCTTTTCTCTCCAAATTACTTGAGCGTGCTGTTCACCACCGCTGCCTTGATTTTCTCTCCTCACATGCTATTCTTGACCCACTACAATCTGGTTTTTGCCCTCTCCACTCAACCGAAACTGTGCTTACTAAAGTCTCCAATGACCTATTACTGGCTAAATCCAGAGGTCAATATTCCATCCTCATTCTTCTTGATCTTTCCGCTGCTTTTGACACTGTCGATCACAGCATACTTCTCGATACCCTGTCCTCACTTGGATTCCAGGGCTCTGTCCTTTCCTGGTTCTCTTCCTACCTCTCCCTCCGCACCTTTAGTGTTCACTCTGGTGAATCCTCTTCTTCTTCTATCCCTCTGCCTGTCGGCGTACCTCAGGGTTCTGTTCTTGGTCCCCTCCTCTTTTCTATCTACACTTCTTCCCTTGGTTCATTAATCTCATCCCATGGCTTTTCCTACCATCTCTATACTGATGACTCCCAAATCTACCTTTCTACCCCTGATATCTCATCTTGCATCCAAACCAAAGTTTCAGCGTGCTTGTCTGACATTGCTGTCTGGATGTCTCAACGCCACCTGAAATTAAATATGACCAAAACCGAGCTTCTCATTCCCCCCCCCCCCCAAACCCACCTCCCCGCTCCCCCCGTTTTCTATTTCTGTTGATGGCTCTCTCATTCTCCCTGTCTCCTCAGCTCGAAACCTTGGGGTCATCTTTGACTCTTCTCTCTCCTTCTCTGCTCATATCCAGCAGATTGCCAAGACCTGTTGTTTCTTTCTTTACAACATCCGTAAAATCCGCCCCTTCCTTTCCGAGCACTCTACCAAAACCCTCATCCACACCCTTGTCACCTCTCGTTTAGACTACTGCAATCTGCTTCTTGCTGGCCTCCCACTTAGTCACCTCTCCCCTCTCCATTCGGTTCAAAACTCTGCTGCCCGTCTCGTCTTCCGCCAGGGTCGCTTTACTCATACTACCCCTCTCCTCAAGACCCTTCACTGGCTCCCTATCCATTTTCGCATCCTGTTCAAACTTCTTCTACTAACCTATAAATGTACTCACTCTGCTGCTCCCCAGTATCTCTCCACACTCGTCCTTCCCTACACCCCTTCCCGTGTACTCCGCTCCTTGGATAAATCCTTCTTATCTGTTCCCTTCTCCACTACTGCCAACTCCAGACTTCGCGCCTTCTGTCTCGCTGCACCCTACGCCTGGAATAAACTTCCTGAGCCCCTACGTCTTGCCCCATCCTTGGCCACCTTTAAATCTAGACTGAAAGCCCACCTCTTTAACATTGCTTTTGACTCGTAACCACTTGTAACCACTCGCATCCACCTACCCTCCTCTCTTCCTTCCCGTTCACATTAATTGATTTGATTTGCTTACTTTATTTATTTTTTGTCTATTAGATTGTAAGCTCTTTGAGCAGGGACTGTCTTTCTTCTATGTTTGTGCAGCGCTGCGTACGCCTTGTAGCGCTATAGAAATGCTAAATAGTAGTAGTAGTAGTAACTCAGGAAAGCAGAACGTAGATGGAGGAAGACTAATTCTGACTCTGACTTAGTAATATTTAAATCAAAATATAGGACATTTAATTTTTATCTCAGGAAGGCCAAGGCTCAACATTTCTCCCACTGTATTCTTAAGGCCCTACATCCAACAAGAGAATTTTTCTCCATATTCCACAGTCTCACTTCCTCTTCCTCCCACCAGTATTTATGCCCTCCTGCCGATATTTCCCTTTATGCTTTCAGTTGAGGTCACAGATTTAGTTTTTCCCTCCCAGACCCAAAAAGCCCTCCCCCATTTACCCCATTTAAGGATCAGGCACAACTAGGCTCGACTGTCTCTCCCCAATCCCTTTCCTTTGATCAGTCTTTATCCCCTTCTCTTGGTCCTCTTTTGAAACTTAGGATTTCTCACAAAGATTCTATTACTTCTGTGAACTCGACCCTTTTCCAGCATCATGGCTCTGGGTCCTTGAATTACATCTTTTTCCCAAAATTCTCCTGCTCTTAAATAGTTTGACCTCCAGGTCATGTTCCATCCTCGTGGAAGTCTTCAGTTATTCAGCCAGTTTTAAAAAACTCATCCCTAGCTCCCAAGATTCCTTCCTATTACTGTCCAGAATCTAATTTATATTTTCTCTCTAAGATTTTAGAGAAAGTCATTTACACCCAGTTCCTGTCTTTTTCTGAAAAAAACATTCGCTCTCCACCACAGACAATTTGGCTTTCGATCACATTTCAGCACTGAAACAGTTTTGACCAGGTTCTTGGTGAAATCCATTCTAATTTTGTTAGACATAAGATTTTTCTTTCCATCTCTCTCGATCTCTTGACAGCATTCAATTTGGTAGACCACTCCCTTCTCCTTTCCCAGCTTTCTTCACTAAGAGTATCTGGAACTGTACTAAATTGGTTTGTCTCTTTCCAGTCGCTCTTTTAAAGGTGACCACAGCCTTCTCAACATCCACTTTTCGCTCCCTATCCTGTGGCGTTCCCCAGGGCTCTATTCTCTCCCTATTCTTATTTAATTTGTTCTTGGTGCCCTGACCACATTGAGTCAGACTATTGGAATTTCCTTTCATTTTTATGCTGCTGATATTTTGCTACTTTTTCCCACAAATCCTTATGCGTCATCATTAGGTCCACTTCAAGATTGTCTACATTTGATCTGTACCTGGCACTCTCAACACAAATTTGGTCTTAAGCAAAAAACCTATGGCCTGTTTGCTCACAGGTGCCTTTCTATCCCGTCTTTTCCACTTACCTTATTTGACCAATCCATACAACCAGTGCCCACTTTTCGTTATGTCTAATATATGTAAGAGTTTTGTTTCTTTGTTGTTTTTTTAAAAACCTTGAGACAATTGCGTTCATTTAGGAGCTACTTTAATCCAGACTCTTTCCATTCCCTTATTTTATCCTACTCACCATGAGGCTCGACTATTGTAATATTGTTTATTTGGGCTCTAATTGAAAAGACTGCAGTCACTTCAGAACTACAATTCGTCTCCTCTGTCATGCTCGAAAATGTGATCACATCTCCCCTTATTTTTACAAATATCATTTGATTTCCAGTTGAAAAATGTATACTCTACAAACTTCTGATGCTCACCTTTAAGGCATTTATTTATTACATTTGTACCCCGCGCTTTCCCACATACAGCAGGCTCAATGCAGCTTACATAGTAAAAGAAAAAGCATTACAAAGAACATGTAAGAGGAATATTATAAATCATCCTACCTATCTTCACTCACTATTCCTTACTCACCCGTCCAGTTATTTCGCTCCCCAGTCCCTGCAGTTCTCAGAAAAATCCACTAGACACCATGCCTTTTTCTTTGCTGCCCCGTCACTCTAGAATTCTTTGTCCCTGGCTATCCATTCTGAACTATCCTTCAAAACCTTTAAAAGTGCAGTAAAAACCTGACTCTTTCAACAAGCTTTTGGCATAAGTTAGTCTTGTTCTGATTTCTGATTGCCTGTCTGCTTGGCCTCTCCCTCCCCTTCCTTTACCCTCCCCTTGTGCTTTAGTTATCTTTCCTGGTGTGAATGCTGTTTTCTTTACTATCATGACTATGTAATTCTCTTCAGCTATGTTTGTGGTGTTGATATTGCTCTATAAACAGCTTGGATCTGCCAGTTAGGCTAGTTGGTATATCAAGTCTAAATAAACCGTAAACAGAAATACCTTGTGTGTTTTATTGAAGTGTATTCAGTTTGTAGTGCAGCTGCAACCTGCATCTTCATTGCTATGTCCAATGACCTCGTTCACGGTTCTTACCATTGAGCCATTTGATTTGGCATCAGCTGGTTTTTGATGTCCGACAAACAGAAGGCTCCCAGGATTCCAACTAATCTAGATGGTGCAGCAGCCACAGTATACCTAGTTGTGCCACCTGTCAAGTGATGCCACCTAGGTGTCTTTGTTATCATCAGAAGCAAAATGAGAATCATTCTAGTTCATTTAAGTCTACTACTACTACTATTTAGCATTTCTATAGCGCTACAAGGCATATGCAGCGCTGCACAAACATAGAAGAAAGACAGTCCCTGCTCAAAGAGCTTACAATCTAATAGACAAAAAATAAATAAAGTAAGCGAATCAAATCAATTAATGTGAACGGGAAGGAAGAGAGGAGGGTAGGTGGAGGCAAGTGGTTACGAGTCAAAAGCAATGTTAAAGAGGTGGGCTTTCAGTCTAATCCAAATGACCCCCTCCCCCCTGCCCCTAAAGGAAGGAGATTTTGAGAAAGAAGGAAAATGAACTCTTTGGAAGGCAGGCTTATGCTCTCTGTCTGAGATAAATTATAACTGGCGTGCTCTGTGCTGCTCAGTGTTTCCAGGTAGTTGTGGAAAAACAAGTGCATTTTGCATCAGTTCAAAAATAAGCCCACTTTTTTTTTTTTTTTACATGCTGTAAAGTTTAATCAGTTAGAGCCTCAATCTTCTTAACATTCATAACCAAGTCATGTGAATTAAACCAGCTGAGACATCTTGAATACAGTCTGAAAACCCTCCCCCCACCTTTTTTACAAAGCCGCACAGCAATACCGACACAACCCATTCAAGTGAATGGGCTGTGTTGGCATTACCGCACCAGCAGCAGATAGCATGGCATTGTAAAAGTGGACCTGAGGCAGCTAACTACTACTACTACTACTTATCATTTCTATAGCGCTACAAGGCATACGCAGCGCTGTACACCATACACAAAAAGACAGTCCCTGCTCAAAGAGCTTACAATCTAGATAAGATAGCTAACAGTGGAGAAACAAGATGGCTTGAAAAAGGGAACATCATATCACCAGCATATATGGAGAAGTCCTGCTCATCTGTTGCCATTACCCCCTAGTGCCCACATCCCCCTGCATCCCGGCCCGGCTTGCTGACAGAGGTGGCGTGGGCAGCAGCTCAAACTTCTTCCAGATATCCTTCCCCAGCGGGGCAGACTTCAGCCCACAGAAGTAGAAATCATCTTTGTCCAGGTAGAAGCAGTGCTGCATGGAGTCGAACTCCATATCTGAGTTTTTATTCACCACTCCTGGCATTTACGTATGCCTGTAGAATTTTTATTCCCAAACGGATGTGTGGGGGTTTTGGTTAGGGTTACCATATGGCTCCAGAAAAAGGAGGACGGATTGAGCCAGGCGGGTTTTACTTCCATTGCGAAAGCAATGGAAATAAAACCCGGCTGGCTCAATTACTTCCATTGAAAGCAATGGAAATAAAACCCGGCTGGCTTAATCCGCCCTCCTTTTTCTGGAGCCATATGGTAACCCTAGTTTTGGTTTTCTCTCTCACTCTTGACAATATTTAAGTCCACAGAAAAGCCCCCCAAGTTCTGAAGCTCCTGTGACTGTCAGCCCGTCCGTGTGCTCCCTGTGCAAGTAGCACACGTCGGTATGATTCTAACTATAACTGAGATAAAATAACAATGAACAATGACACTGTGGCTGCATCAGCTGATAGTTTGTTTTGGAAGTACCAAGATGGTGGCTGCTGGGGGAAATTAGCTTCAACCTTTTGACATCATGCCGTCTACTGTCTTATTAAGCCTCCTTGGCATCAACCCTCTCCTGCTTCTGTGTCTTCCCTTCTCCCCTCATAGTAGTCAGCCTGTATTAAAGTAAGGCCTGAGCCTGCTTGACTGTAAGAGGTGCCATGTCCCCCTCCCTTGTGTTTCCTCATGGGATGAATGTGCCCTCCTGTTTCTAGCCGTCTGTCTCCCTACATCTTCTGTTGATTGTGAGTTTGCTGGGCTCAGCCCAGAAAACAGAGGCTTACATGGCCTATGTCTTGGTTGGACTAGCACTGCATCATTAACTGTGATATTCATGGTAGCTGTGATTCCTGTGTTCCTTGGTTCTTGCATTTCTGCCAAGTTTCCAGCTGGCTGGGATTCCTGGATTCTTGTTCTCCCCTATTCTAGGGCTGTTTCCATTCCAACTGGCCATGTGTTCTTGGATTCTCTTGTCAATGCATTATGCTTTATATTCTATAACTTGTATATTGTACCATTTATATGTTTAACCAGTGTATAATGGGGATAATTAATATTAACAGCCTTGAACATACTGTGGTGTGCACTGCTTATTACTAGGGGACCAAGGTTATGTGGCCACCTGCATCCCAGCAGGTACCCCTCATAGAATGATCTAGTCCTAATAAAGGTGCTGATAATTAGCAAAAAAAGACTGATACAAGGACTTAGTCAAATTTTAGTGTCCACAGTTTTAAGAAGAAAATAAACCTTTGTATTCAAAATTTACTGCCCCCCCCCCCAAGCCAAGCCAGCAGGTAGTCTTAGTTCCTCACATCTCTGTCTGATTCTGAATAACCATGCCAAAGAAAGTTTATTCCTGAGGAAATTCCCAGCAACTGCACAATGCAGAATTTGCTTAGAATTCCCCACAGGCATCAGTATTGGCAGCTCTCAGTCAGTTCCCTTCCCTGTGCCTGCCCTGATTGTGCAGCAAGAGGAGGATGCATATGGGTATAGCTTTGTGGTTTAAACGGGCAGTCAAACTTAGGATGACAGAGGAGGAGAATGTGGTCTAATAGGTAGCTGTTCAGCACTACTGTCTCTTGCTCCATGATCGATACAGCATGTTAGGGTAAGAGGTGGGGATGAAGTTTTTGGGGCAGTCATGAGCAGGGGTGTACTGGTAAATTGTTAACAGGGGGCTCTCTCTCACCAGTAAAGTAAAAGAGAATTCAGGAGGGGCCCAAGCCCACATTTTGGGATCCATTTGTTAAAGTAGCCATGGAGAACCGGCTCCCAAAATTCTTAAAAACTTAACAAACGGCTCTCGAGAGCCTGTGAGAGCCTGCTCCAGCACACCACTGGTCATGAGGGAAGAGCATACTTAGGGGGGGTGTACTGTTTGGGGGGCATTAAACTTGGGTGTATGGGGAATTAGTTGATGGTGGTGACGGAATTGAGGGTAGAGATAGAGCAAGTATTGGGGAGTTTCAAGGAGGTAGGTGTGGCAGTATTTTAATTTATTTATTATGTCGTTTCTATCCTGAATTATCACAAACAGAGTTCAGGTTCAATGTGGCTTACAATCCAGTTAAAGGCAGATAATATCTCTGTCCCTAGAGGGCTCACAATCTTGGTTTTTGTACCTGAGGCAATAGAGGGTTAAGTTACTGCAGTGGGAATCAAACCCAGGATGCTGCACTAACCATTAGGCCTCTCCTCCACTCCATAGCAAACTTGATGGTGTTCCATTGGGGTGGAGGCAAGCCTGAGATGTTGACCGTTAGCTTGAGGGTGTGGCTTGGTAGGGGGGGGATAAAGAAGGTGAGATAGTGTATGTGCCTGGGAAGGAAGAAAGGTGGGGGTTTGTGCTGGTGGGGCAGTGAAAGAGAAGGATGAATGGGGAAGTATGTGCCGGGGGGGGGGGGGGGGGGAGAGGAGTGGTGGGGAGAAGATGTACGTGTGTGGGAGGGAGAGAACTTTGGGACAGAATTAGGGGTCTTACTAGGAGTTAAGGGATAGAGAAAGAGGGTGGACAGTACTTTGGGCAGTGAGTGAGGAGAGAGAACTGCAGTGGGAGTAAGAGAACTGGAGAGAGTAAAGCCTGAGAAGGGAAAAGGTGGGGTGGAGGATTTCAGGCTTGGAGGAGGAGCTGGGGATGGGAGAAATCTGTGCAAAAAATTACAAATAACTGCAGAATTGAAAATTTTATGCACAATATTTATCATTATTGCACAGAATTCTAAATATTTTTGTTCAGAATTCTCCCATGAGTAAAAATTAAAGCAGCATTTAGTCCCTGTGCCTGGAAAACTCCGCAACCTTTCAGGAGCCTCTTAGTGTATTATGAATTATTTCCAGTGGTTCCACAGGGATATCTTTCAGAAGAGGCCCAGGTAAGCTTTATTTGCTGCCTCCTCAAAGGAAAAGCCTTACACCCAATTACTGCCCTCTTGGATGAGAAAAACCCACTTCTGTGCATGCTTGAAGACTTTAACTGCCATAAACCTCAGGTTTGGGGTTATCCGTTACAAAGACTTCAAAATTTGTGGCTTCAAACAATGTTTCAATGGCTCCTGTTTCCAGTGCTTCAGTTCTTAAGATTCCAACCCAGGCTGCAGTGCATGTTACTTTCAAGACTCCAGCTTCTGGTATTTCTGTCCAGGCTTCAGCTACTTCTGCTGCAGTATCTGCTGCTTCCAAGACACTAGTTCTTGTTATTCCAGTCCAGGTTACTCTGCTGCATTGCTCCTTGCTTCTGAGATTTCAGGTCCTGGTATTTCAATTCAGGCTATAGCAATATCCACTTCACTGCATCAGGTTTAGTGTCATAACTATGGGCGGGCCTGGGTGGGCACACAGGCCCATCTAAGACAATTCAGCAGTGGCCACCTTGCTCCCCTCTCTCCCTCACCCGGATCTGGAATTTGCCCCTGCTCGCTCACCCAGGGCCTGGCAACCCCCCACTTCCTAAACCTCCCCCTTCCCGGTATACCTGATCAACTACACAGGTGGGGGCAGCAATGAGCATCCGCTGCATATGCGTGCCCTGCAGGCTTCCTCCTGCCTCTTTCCACTAGAGAGAAACAGGAAGCAACGTCAATGAGGGTGGATCGCAGCAGAGGGAAGTCTGCAGAGCCAGTGCAAGTAGTGGATGCGTGTCACAATCCGCCACCCGTGAAGCAGTGGCGTAGCTACGTGGGGCCTGAGGGGGCCCGGGCCCCCGTAGATTTGGCCCTGGCCCCCTGCCCCACGATACCCTTCAACCCCCCTCCCGCCACCAACTCTCCCCCGCCGTCGCCGCCCGCCCCGTCGCCGCAAATACCACCTTTCTTGAAGAGAGAGTTCCTTCCGCGCTCGAGTAGCGCCTTTCTTCAACGAAGTTCCGGCGATCAGCTGTTTCGACGCCGGCAGCGTCACCAGCGTCGAAACAGCTGATCGCCGGAACTTCGTTGAAGAAAGGCGCTACTCGAGCGCAGAAGGAACTCTCTCTTCAAGAAAGGTATCATTTGCGGCGACGGGGCGGGCGGCGACGGCGGGGGAGAGTTGGTGGCGGGAGGGGGTTTGAAGGGGATCGTGGGCAGGCCGGCAGGGGGGGGGGGGTCCGATGTGGTGGTGGCAGCGGCGGCTCGGGGGGGGGGGCGGCTAAACAGTGCCCCCCCACCTCGGGCTCTGGCCCCCCCTCCTGGCGAGGTCTGGCTACGCCCCTGCCGTGAAGTAGCTGAGGTATATGGGGGATGGGATGGGCAGGTTGCTATGGCATCAAATGCCAGATCTGGGGGTGGAGGAGAGGGAGCAAGAAGTAGGATAAAAGTTGGGGAGGGGGGGGGGGCTAGTTTGGAAAGGCCCACCCAAATTAACTGTGGGCCCATCTAGTTCCTGAGATATAGAACTCCTGGTGGTCCGGTCTGGAGTTCTGCTACTTCTGTTCTCAAGATTTAAATACCCATGACTCCATTCTTGTTTTTGGGGACTCTCATACTGCTAATCCCCATGCCAGAGGCTCCACTTTCCATGGTGGTTCCTTTCTCTACACTAGAGGGCCCAACTTCACAGACTTCAAGCTCGGCAGTTCCTACTTTTGTGCCAGAGAACCTTGCTCCATGGACTCCAGCCCCGGCAGTTCCTGCTGAAGGCTAATGCTTTCTTGTGTTTTTCACTTCCCAGCTCCTCCTTCAGCAACACTCCCATCCCCCTTCAAGACTTACACCTAAGTGCCATGGAGGAGCACTTTCGATATGACGTCTAAATCCAACTTTGGACGTTTTGCTGAAAACGTCCAAAAATCAAGTAGTGAAAATGACCATTTTCAAACTGGAAAAGTCTCATCTTTTTTCTTTGAAAATGACCATTTCCTAGATGATGTTATGCTTAGTACGTCTATCTTTTTGAACCATTAAAAAAAAAAAAAATCCAAAATGCATAAAATGATGCCATTGGGGCATAGGAGCCGCCAACTTTCCTAGTAAACTGGCCACACAGGCCCAGCAGAGCAGTGGGGCACCCTAGGGGGCACTGCAGTGAACTTCACATAAAAGGTCCCAGGTACACATCTCACCGTTACCCCCTTATATTTTATGGTGAACCCTTCAAAACCCATGAAAAACCTACTGTACACAACTGTACACCACTAAAATAGCCCTTATGGCTGCAGGTGTCACCTATATGTGACTACAGTAGGTTTTGGGGAGTTTTTGGAGGGCTTACAATTTCCACCACACGTGTAGTAGAGTGGATTATGGGCCTGGGGCACCTACTCTACACTGCACTCCACCAACCACTAATCTATTCCAGGAACCTGCTTGCTTCTCTAATAGGACTGGCCTTAACATCTGAAGCTTTTATAGAGGTGGGGTGGGAGGGGGTCAGTGACCACTGAAGCAGTAAGGGGGTGTCATTCCTTTATTCCTGGTGGGGTTATCTGGTCATTTAGGGCACTTTTTGTGGCTTATTCGTTAATAAAACAGGTCTAGACTAAAACATGTTTTTGTTTTGTTCCATTATGGCAGAAACTTCCAAGTGTTAGGAATGCCCAGATCCCGCCCTTAACATGCCTCTGGCAGGCCCCCCCCCCCCCCCCTTCTGATTTGAACACACTTCTGATGGACTTCATAGGAAAACATTTAAAAATTGATTTTGAAAATATCAATATGGACGTTTCTGTGAGGAAAAACGTCCAAATGCAGATTCGTGCTACTTTTTGGACATTTTTCTCTTTTGAAGATGAGCCCCAAGGCCTCCCACCTTCGATACATCACAGGTGAAGATGCATACTTTTGCCAGGCATAAGCTAACATAGGCCACAGAGAGGCGGGTATAGCTCTGGATGGACCGTGTGGGTCTTTATCTGCCATCATTTACTGTGTTACTGTGTTCTTTTTTCATTTCAGGTGATGGGGTCTGTGGAACCTTACTAGCCTCACTATTCGCTACTTAGCAACTCTTCCTGTTATTGTTTTCATAATTTAATTGTGCCCATGCACAGAAATATGTGCCTGCAACTTTCCATACATTATTTTATCAGAAATGACATTGATTGCAGTAGTCAATATTTACTATAAGAAAAGTCTAAAAACACTTCACTAGGGTTGCTAGTGCTGTAGCTGCTTCAAGTAAGTGAAAATTTGAACATATGTGTAAAAGTTCTTTTCCATGAGAAGTTAACATTTGATTTATTGATATTCTGTTGTCTCTGTTATGCTAGTCTGGGATGCTGCATGAACAGTGTGCTTTAGCAGACTTTGGGCCCTGTATACTAAGCCCTTGACTTATCTTTCACAGGATAGCAGCCAATGAACCTACATTTATGATCTCCCAATTAAAAATTATTGATCGGAGTCATCGGCAGAAACTTCAGTTGAAGGCACTGGATGTTGTCCTGTTTGGTCCTTTAACACGTTAGTACTTTCCATATTTTTTTGGTGTTACAAGTTTGGCAAATTGAACATAGTTTTGTATTACAAATGAGAGAGTCACTTACTTGCTGGACAGTTGAAGTCAGCAGCTGCATTGTAATTGGAAGCTATTCACAGATTTGAGTGCCAGAAATTTAACTTTTCCCTACATGGAAATAAAGGTCAATTAAAAAAAAAAATAATAATTCAACACATTTCTTGACTAGTGGATTTACACTCCCTTTGCCATTAAGAATGTCAGATTTGAAATAAGAGGGCTCCTTATTAAATTCTTTAGGGTGTTCCTTCTTGCTTTGCATCATGTATTTAATTTAGTTATTGGAATTTATTAGCCACCTTTGTGAATTTACTTAAGATGATGTACAGCAGGTGTTAGTTTGATATAAGCCTTACAATTTTGTCAACAGCATAACAGTTGTAAAATGACCACATATAAGCATAAATACAACTTGAAGGTATATTGAATCCTAGTAATAGTAATAGTTCGATTCCCACTTCAGGCACAGGCAGCTCCTTGTGACTCTGGGAAAGTCACTTAACCCTCCATTGCCCCAGGTACAAATAAGTACCTAAGCCGCATTGAGCCTGCCATGAGTGGGAAAGTGCGGGGTACAAATGTAACAAAAAAAATATGGTACAGTAATAGAAATTTAAACATTTAGGAGACCTGTAGAACAATCATATAACAGAATATGATGAATGTCGGCAGAATACAAAAGATATCAAAATAGGCAGCATGGATGAATATTTGTGTAATGGATATGATACTCGCGATGTCAGCACAATACAAATGAAACATCTTACTAAGTAGCCGAGGGGACATGTGCAGTTGAGATACATAGACAGGACTAAATGGTTGTTTCAAAGTCATTGGGATAAATAGATTGGTGCCTGAACTGAAGGCAAATTACTATATATCCACATTTGAATATGAGGAACTGGTCTAAGGTACAGGAAGTTCAGCTAGCTCAGTTGCAAAGTGAATAGACAGTCAGTTGCCATGTGTATTATTGAAATAGAGGTGGTCTTGAGTTTGACATAGCCCTTCCAGGAGTAAGTGGGTATCACATTGTACAATTTCTTTTGATGAGAGGTGCAGATAATGATGCTCCTAGGGAGGACCTTAGAGCCCTCAAAGGTGTGTAGAGCGCTAACATATTCTTTAGGTACTCTAGTCCATTTTGTCTGAGAACCTTGAACATCAAGGATAGTTTTAAATTTGGCCCTGTAAAAGTACTGGTCGCCATTGTAGCCAGAAATGATCTGATGTGGCCACGTCACTTGCATCCCTCTATCAGTTGTGCCACAGCATTCTGAATTAGGTGGAGCTCTAAACAAACTCTTTAGTTTGACCAGTGTACAAGGCATTACAGTAGTCTGTCATGATGTAATCGTGGCATTGACCACTGTGATCACTTATTTTGATATATAAAGAGAGATTTTGTAGTTGCCGCTGATGATAGAAACAGTTTTTAAAGGTTGTTTGAATTTGCAGGCTTGCTTAACGTTGATACTACTATATTAAATATTAAAATTTTTTACTGGAAGTATTATGTAGAAATAAAATGAAATGATTGTTTCAAGAGCTTTTTGGTCAAACCTAGAAGATATTTTCTCACAGTTTATTGTATTAGAGCAGGAATTTTCAACTCGGTCCTCAATATAAATCCAGCCAGTCTAGTTTTCATGATATCCACAATAAACATGCATCAGATAAATTTGCATGCACTGCGTCCATTGTATGCAAATCTATCTCAAGCATATTCATTGTGAATATTATTCTGGAACCTGACTGGCTGGGTTGTGGCTTGAGGACTGGGTTGAGAACTCTTGTATTGGTGGATTACCTACCTGTTCACAACAAGGAAAAAAAATCTATTTTTAAAGTTCATTATTTTTATTGAGTTAGTTTACAGAACAATAACATAGAACAAATCAGAGTGTGAATAATACATACGGAAAGAATGTAAAGAGAAAGGGAAAAAAAAGGGGGGGGGGGGTAAAGAATCTAATGCTTCGCAACATGCATCTTTGAAATAAGCCAGAAGCGGAGACCACTTCTCCTTGTATAGGATAAAGCGGGGTGATTTTTTTTAGCAAGAGAAGTTTCATATCTATAAGTTTGAAACATCAGATTCCACCATTCTTGGTGTATGGCTTGGTTCAAAGATTTCCAGTGCATGAAAACAACCTTCAAGGCTAAGGTGAACAAGGTATTTATAAGCTTGCATTCAGCAGGATTTAACATGGATCTGAAACATTGGTCTCTAAGCAACACATATTTTTACAATATGGGACCAGTAAAATGAAACACATCTGTCAAAGTGAGCCATATGTCATTCCAGAATGTCTTAATATATACACACTCAAAAATAAGATGTTTAATAGTACCTTGCTTTGCTTGACAGGACCAACATAAACCGGGAATGCAAGGATTGATTGTGTGTGACCTGAGGGGTGTCCATAGTGATCTATGTGTAAAAAAGTAGAGGGACTTTGTTATGGCAGCAGCTTTGGAGCATTTAAACAGCGAGATCCATATCTGCTTCCAACTTTTATCTGAGAGACTGTTGGATATCTTCTTCCCAACATCTACATAGACCCAGACATACATTGGAAGATTTATTTACAAGGAAAGTATAGACATGCGATGCAACGTGTCTTGTAGATTGGAGGTTTTTAGCTAAATCAATAAGATCAGGGGAGTAATGTAGTTTATCAATTTGCAATTTGCTTTTTTTCAGCATGGAGTTAATTTGCAACCATTGGTAGAATTGAGAATTTAATAAGGAGAATTAAACCTGCGTGGTTGAGAATGTTTTCCAGGTGTGAGTTTATAAGTCAACAAAGTGACCAAGATTCCATATGCCTATGCATTGCCAGTGGGACCAGGGGACTTGCTTTCTACCAATTGTAAAGTTGGGGTTGTTCCAAATGGATATACATAAAGTAGATGACCAGGGTATATTTAATAACTTATCAAACGAGGACAACAATCTATGAGTAGTGTTGATGACAGGATTAGAGGCAATACGCTTGGGGAGTTGCATACCTATTAAATAATAGTGTTGTAAAGGATCAATGATGGATTGCTGTAATAGCATCCATCTGGGTAGAAGATCTGCATTAAAGGGGTTAATCCATTCCAGACCCTGACGAATAATAAACGCTTTTTGATAGGAGAGGAGATCAGCGAATCTTACTAAATGGTGTGAGTTCCCCCAGAAGAAGCATAGCGAAACAGGCACTGTCGGGGCTTCCACACACGCTAGTCTGAATGATGGAGTTCATATGCTCCTTAAGCTAAGTGTCTTTTGCTATATATTTATATTTATATATATTTGCACATGATGGTGTGGCAATATAAGTTATACTATTGGAATTACAACATTAGGGTGGAGGTGGTTTTAGTCGATGATTAAACCCATGCATGTCGATAGAGTCACCAGGGGAGTGATATGAATATCCGTGCAAAAAGATATGAGGCTCCACCTTGTTGTTAACTGCAAGTATTCTTAGTGATTTTCTCCTTAATTTACACATTTTTTAGTAGCCTACATTTATAATAGGAGTAAGTCAAGCCATATAGTTTTTTGTTTTTGTCTATTTCTAGGATAAGCAGCATAAAATGTATTGTACTGTTTTGGGATCTTGCCAGGTACTTGTAACCTGGATTGGCTACTGTTGGAAACAGGATGCTGGGCTTGATGGACCTTCGGTCTGTTCCAGTATGGCATCTGGTGAATAATGAAGAACATTTTATGACCATAAATTGTTTAATAAATCATTTAAAACTGGAAAAGCACAGGAGAAAAAGATCAAGTAGTAAGGTCAAAAGAGGAAACAATAGGACTAAATTACAAGTTCAAAATTCGTGGTTGTACAGTATTAATATGTTTAGCAAATATATCTTTAAATCTTTTAAAATGTTTTTTTTTCCCAAATCCAGCTTCATAGAGAAAATTAAGTAAAGATGTTCATAATACGTATATTTCAGTGACTGTCTAATTTTGAGTGAATCCCAAAATTTTAATCATAATGGCATCATTAAGCACGGATCAATTTTAAGGGGCCCATTTACCAAGCTGTGTAGATTTAGAACACCCTTACACAAGTCTTTCGCATATGTTAAGGCCATTTTTACTGCTGCAGTAAGATGACTAATGTTCCTGTTTTTTCTGTTAATGTCACGTGTTAATTTTGCTATTAGCGCATTACAATTAAATAAAGGTTAGCGTATGAGCATTTACGACCGCCTATTTTGTAGCAGTAAGGGCTTACCCACTAATCCTGTGCTAATCAGCATATGGTAAGGGAACTTCAAAAGTGGAAGACTGTGATCCACTATGTGTAGAGGAGCAAAACAAAGGAGTAGTGTGACCAGCAGGAGACCTTCAGGAACAACAGGATGATGGAGTAACGGAAAAAACCTTTATTGATAGTGCCAGTCACAGCACTGTGTTTCGGCCAAAGGCCTGCTTCAGGGACCTTTGTGTTGGAAATATATCAACTGTGAATAAATGAAAATGGTTCTGTAAAACACTGGTGTCTTGAAAAAGACGCTCAGTATTTGACAAGGATAACTGGAGTGCAGTCACTAAGGAAATCACTGTAGCAACATTTAATTTTTGAAAGGGTAACTATGGTAAAATGAGGAAACTGGTTAAAAAAACTGAAAGGTTCAGCTGCAAAGCTTAGAACTTCAAATCAGATATGGATGATGTTTAAATATACCATTTTGGAAGCCCGCACCAAATGTATTCCACGTATTAATAAAGGTGGAAAGAAGAACAAACGATAGTCAGTAAAGTTAAAGAGAAAAGTGAAAAGAGGCTATTAGAGCCAAAAGAACATTTTTCAGAAAATTGAAAAAAAGATCTGAATGAAGAAACATGAAGGAACATCAGTACTGGCAAGTTAGATTCAAAGCATTGATAAAGAAGGCCAAAAGAGAATATGAGGAGAAACTTGCCTGAGAGGCAAAACTCATAGTTCTAACTTCTTCTGATATATCAGAAGCAGAGAGCCTGTGAGGGAATCCATGAGACCGTTAGATCATCCAGGTGTAAAAGGGGGGCACGCAGGGAAGACAGGGCCATAGCAGTTAGGTTGAATGAATTTTTTTCCTTGTTATTTACAGAAGATTATTTATTTAGATTTTGCTCACACCTTTTTCAATAGTAGCTCAAGGTGAGTTACATTCAGGTACACTAGACATTTCTTTGTCCCAGGAGGGCTCACAATCTAAGTTTGTACCTGAGGCAATGGAGGGTTAAGTGACTTGCCCAAGATCACAAGGAGCAGCAGTGGGATTTGAACCGGCCACCTCTGGATTGCAAGACCAGTACTCTAACCACTAGGCCACTCCTCCACTGTCAAGCCTCTTAAGACTTGTTAACTGTGAAGTCTCAATATCTTGAAGTATAACCTTGGCACACCAGCACACACCTGAAGTCTCTTTATTTTCTGAAGTTTCCTTTATTGAATAAACACAGATAATTTACTCACAGTCAGATGTTCAGAAGTGTTGCCCTAGGGCACAGAGACTCCGTAATTCAGAGAGCTGTATCAGTGGTTGGAGGTAGAAATCTGAAGAGAGGCAGCTTTATTGCAGAGGTGAGAAAATAGTTGAACAGGTAAAAGTAGCTCCACTATAAAAGATCTACCTGCACCAGAGATGATTTTCAAGGATGATGATGCAAAGCAAGAACACTATATCTGCAGTAAATCACATTTCAAGGAAAACTTTTCATTTGCCAATCTGACTATATTTTGCTTCTAAAGGATTTTTTTTTTATAATAAAATAGGAAAAAAAAAAAAAGAAAGAAACCCTCACCCTTCTGTGTATGGCAAAAAAACAAACATGTTTTGCTTTGAATAATTGTCACTTTTTTTAATTTAAATTAGACCAAACTTAATGGAGAGTAGTTAGGTTCAAGTCTGGAACCTGTCTGCAGCTCCTTAGCCTTGTAGGGGTTTTAGAAGTCTGTGGCTGCAACATACGAAGACAAAGATATCATTGATGCCTAGTCACTGTGTTAAACTCCAGAGGGGCCTTCTCTTTGTGTGCCACTTGTTAATAGACAGATGTGTTAAAAAAATAAAGTGAAAAATGGCCCATATAGTTACAGATAAAGGCCCATGAAGCCTCAACTTTGTTAAATAGAATAGGTAGAATTAGGACCCATTCCAAGTGGGCTAGAAATTTTGAATAAGGAAACTTTCCACTAGAAAAAGAAATTACACTATGATTAATATGTGTGTTTGAAAAGTATCTGGGATGCTTCTGTCGTGTAGGTTTTGTCATTAATATTATATGTACATTAATTTGATATATAAATGTTTTCACAGGCCCACCTCACAACTGGCTTAAGGATTTTATACTTACGGTTTCCATAGTGATTGGTGTTGGAGGCTGCTGGTTTGCATATACCCAGAGCAAGACTTCAAAGGAGCATATCACTCAAATGATGAGAGACTTGGAAAGCCTCCAAAAAGCAGAACAGAGTCTTCTTGAACTCCAGGAAAGGTAGGATGGTTTAAAAAAGTATAGGACAATGGGTCCCAAACATTTCTTGTGACCCTACAGACACTAGGGTTTTCAAGATAATTACAGTGGCTATGATTTAAAAGGTATCCACTGGATATCCAGCTTGTGCAGCTGTGTCTCACAGATATTCCTTGTAGATAATTTTGAAAATCTAACTGGCTGTGTGTTAGTCATATGGATTTGGAAGCCACTGGTACCACGGTTTCAAAAGCTTTTCTGTAATTTATTTTACTGTTACATGTTGGATAGATAATCAGAATGGGTGCATTATATTCAGAATTTATAGGTAACTTTTGTTCAGTTTGTATCATAAAGCAAAAGTATGGACACACCTACAAGTTTTTGCTTTCTTCACCCTGTCTTTGCACCTAAAGGAAAACCTCCACAGTCCACAAAAAATATGCCTTTTTTTAATTCACAGAATTGATTTTGAATATTGTCTTCTAAATTCACAGAACTATGACAGTAAATTTTAACATATTTAGTGGAAATTCTGCTTTTTGTACAGGCTTTCATAGTCAGAGATGGAAATCTAAGTTGTCATAATCAAAAGTCCAGTCTGTGGTACCAAATCTATATATATAAAACTCACCCTCAACATTCTGAAGACAGTGACGTCAGTGAAGCCAAGCCCTGACTTCCTTCAAAAAGGTTTGAAGGTTCGTGGTGGTGAAGCCACCAAAATCGCTCCGGGCCCCGCCCTTGAGGGCGGAGCTATGGCAGAACAACGAAGGAGTTGGCAGGGAGAGAGGCGAGGGAAGGGGTGGGGAAAGTGCTACGGGCCCCGCCCTCGAGGGCGGAGCAATGGCAGAACAACCAAGGGGTTGCAGGGAGGGAGGCGGGGGGTGGGGTGGGAAATTGCTACGGGCCCGCCCTCGCGTCAAACGTCATGACGTTGAGGGCGGAGCAATGCCACAACAACGAACCGGTTGGGGAGGGGGGGGGGTGTTGCCGACGATAACCTTGCTAGCGCCCATTTCATTTGCTCAGAAACGGGCCTCTTTTACTAGTATTATATAAAACCTCCAAAAACAAAACGATCTCTAAATATATTTTTTAAATATATATTTAAATATATTGAGAGGACATCCAAAACAAAAGTTTTTATAAGGACACAGGACCTCTTATACCAATTTAAGTCCAGGCCGACAATGTATATGCACATCATTTGTCCTCCAACATCTTTAGTGGTTTGGGCAACCATGTGCTTATAAACTAATATGTATTTTAAACCCTTTGTAAAGGAAATTGTAAACATAACCAAACACTTATCTGGCAGCACTGAGTAGAATTCAAACCATGTCATCTAGCACCCACATATTGTGTTCATAAAGTGGTGACCACATAAATTTGAAAAATTGGCATTTTGCATGAAAGAACTCCTTCGTCCAAGGGTTAGCAATATTTAGATATTGCTCTCCCTCTGAAAAAGAAAAGAAGGAAAGGTGTTTTCACTGCCTATCTGTAAGTGTGATGGTGCCTATGGATTAGAATGGCCACTTCCCACTGTTTGCCATTCTCCCTCCCACCCCACCCTGCCTTCGACAATTCTCCCTCTCCTCAACCCATGCAGTATCTCTTCCTTCTACCTCCATGTCCAACATTTCTCCCTGTCTTTCCCCTCTCCCCACCGTGCTGCATCTTTCCGTCCCACCCCACCCTGCCTCTGACAATTCTCCCTTTTTCCCAAACCATGCAGTATCTCTATCTCCCACCCTACCCCATCACATCCTTACCTCTGACAATTCTCCCTTTCCCTCAACCCATGCAGTATCTCTACCTCTCACCCCACCCCACATCTAGCAATTCTCCCTCTCTTCCCCCACACCTCATGTAGCATCTCTTCCTCCTCTTTCTCTCCATATCCAACAATTAATCCTCTCTTCTCTCCTCTTCCACAAATGTAGCACTTCTTTCCTCCCCTCCACTCCTGTGCATTTCTTGCAAGTCTGAATGTCCTCCCCCCCCCCCCCCCCCCCCCCAGGGTACTTCACAAATGTTTCTGATCAAAGGGTTGCCGGCAGCTAACCCGGAAGCTTCCCCTCTGCCGGGTACTTCCCCCACTCGATGCAGATTCCTGCTTTTGCCTTGACCAGAAATGTTCGTGAAAAGAAAGGAAGGAAATACAGGAGCCTCCGGAGCTGTGGAACCCAGCCTTCTCCCTCCATTGGCCCATGTTGGCAGTGCCTCCCAAGGGTGCAGAGTTCCTGGAAGGGCCTGAGACCAAAGTGGATGTGCCCAGGCTCATCCGGGCCCACCCATGGCTACACCCCTAGTTGATATCAGAGCACTTAAAATTTCACGCATCCATTTATACCATGAGAAATGTAGCATAAATGCCGGTGCATAGATTTACAATGAATAATTAGTGTCCCAAACATTTATATCACACGCAGGGTTTAGCAACAAACCATTTGGTACATGGGGAAAATCAGATTAACTGCTTCTCACAACCATATGAACAATGTTGTTCTCTCGCACAGGCGAAATGGTGTGGAGCAAATCCTCATATATTCCCCTTGTTTCTTTATCCCTAATCTTATACTTTTTAATTATCAAAAGCTGTGCAAATACGCGTGAAACATTATATGTATTCTTTCCAGACATTCACTTATCTGTAAGGCAGCAATTTAACAGTAACAGGGAACCATTTCGCCTGTGCGAGAGAACAACATTGTTCATATGGTTGTGAGAAGCAGTTAATCTGATTTTCCCCATGTACCAAATGGTTTGTTGCTAAACCCTGCGTGTGATATAAATGTTTGGGACACTAATTATTCATTGTGATTACGAGTCCCCACAGTGTGCTATTTGGGTGATACTTTATTCAAGAGGTGCATAGATTTAGGCACACAGAGGGATATTCTATAATAGTGTGCTTAAATTTTGGAACACCCACGAAACGCCCATTTCTCTGCCCATAACTACACTCCTTTTTGGCTGCGCGCATTAGAATTTAGGTGTAGTGCGTTACAGAATATGTTTAGCGAGTTGTATGCGTAAATTCTAATTATTGACAGTGCTCATTGCTCCTTAAGACGTGTTATCAATACTGATTAGCTTGTGAAACCCCTTCACTTATATGCGTTGTTATAGAATACGCTTGGATTTCGGTGCGGGAACACTAGGCTTGATATATAGAATCCGGGGGTATATGTCCACATTATTTTGAGTGGTAGTGTATGTATTTATTTATTTATTGCATTTGTACCCCACATTTTCCCACCTTTTTGCAGGCTCAATGTGGCTTACAATGTATCATAATTGGTATATAATAGATAGGTAGATGACAATTAGTATTACATAAAGACCATGATTAACATAATAGAAATTTAAACAAGCAGGTATATTCATATTTTCACATTTAAAAGCAGTTTTGTTTTTATTTCTTTTGAATATTGACTTTAAAGGCTTGACAAGGCACAGGAAGAGAACAGGACCGTTGCTGTAGAAAAGCAGAATTTGGAGCGTAAATTGATGGATGAAATCATTGATGCAAAGCGGGAAGCCTCCCGCTTGAAAGAGCTGCGGGAAGGAGCGGAATGTGAACTGAGCCGTCTCAAATATGCAGAGGAAGAACTAGTTCAGGTACAGTATGTGAATACAATTGTATTTGTTTGTGGTGTATTTTGCTGATGGTTTTTCTTCTGTTTTTATGTGGGGGAAGGGTGTTATAATTTTGCATAAAAACTTGACCTTGTAGGTTCTCTTTTTTTTTTTGCATACATTTTTATTGATTTTTTAAAATATAACAAAGCAAGGGCATCTTAATTCAGGGACCCATAAGTAGCACAAGGTTGAAGGCTTAAATATGATAATTTGTATCATGTCATATAAATACAAATAAGTATACTTTAACCATCAAAGCATGATCCAAATGTATCTAATCTCGGTGTAAAAATTTCTCATGTTTGGTCTATATTTTAATAAGTCCCACTGAATATACCACCACATTATATTACCAATAAATCCTACCCTTCCCCCGTTGGATCGCTGAGCATGTAACTTTTAGGTTATGAATCTGCTTACACATTTGGGAGTGGGACAAGGTACAGAGTGCTACTTTCATTTTGTCTCCCTATGTTTCCTTCTCAGAGAGATTTTCTTAGCCAATAAGAGATCACTACCAAATTGCAAACAAAGGAAAATGCAACATTATAAGCAGAGCAGAAATCATAAGAATTTGAACATCAAAAAAGATCATATATATCATAAAACTGTTAAAACCTTTTCTTTTAACATCCAGGTTAACTTTTCCATCTGAGCCACATTCCAGATTTTCTGAAACCATTCATTCCTCAAGTCAGGTCTTTCATTTCCATTTCTTTGCTGTACAGCTTCTAGTGGAAAGCAATAAATGACAAATCAGGGTTGATTTCTCTAAGGTAGCATTTTTCAACCGATGTGCCACAAAGAATGGCCACCTCAAGTGTGCTGCAATGAACAGCTGAGTCACGGTAATCCTGCGGCATATAAGTAGTTCCTGGCAGAGTTCCAACAGGAACTGGGAGCTATGGTAAACCGCAGTAAACTACCTCTTTACTGTGGATTTACTGCTGGGTTCCAGCTGCCTTCCTCCCATTCTGCTGCATGTCTCTCCTCCCTGATGCACCCCCTCCCACTGATTCCACTCTACACAGCCAAATGATGGTCTTGCTGTTCCCTATCCACGCCCCCATTCATGCCATCATCATACAAGGAGGACCAAGATTGGTCTCTTCTGCTGCTACACTGCCCGCTACTGCAAACCACACAGTTAAATAGCATGCCCCCATGGCACGCCATTTTGTGGGTTTTTGAGAGTGGCGAGGTGAGTAGAGTAACAGTGATTAGTCTGGGCGAGCAACTGTTAGTGTAGGGAGGACTAAGCGAGTGTCGAGAGGCGTAGGGAGCGAGGGGCAAGGAAAGACTCGGAACGAGTGGAGCAAAGCAGCAGGAGGATTCAAAGAGCCAACTTTGGAGAATATGGTAAGGCGCCCCCCCCCCTCCCCCAGTCCAATCCCCAGAAATGACTTTCAACTCTCCCTCCATTCGTGGGACTGGCTTGCCTTCCCTATCCTGCCATATCTCTCTTCCCTTCTCCACACATTGGAATGCCTCTCTGTCTCAAGTCTCTCCCCTTCTATGTCCTCACCCCCCCCCACCACCACCATTAACAGTTTCTTCATGTGTTTGCCTGGTGCCCACCTGTCCCCCTTCTCCACACACTGGAATGCCTCTCAGTCTCAAGTCTCTGCCCTTTCATGCCCCCCCCCCCAACACCATTAACAGTTCCTTCATCTGCTCTTCCGTCCTATGTTTGTCTGGTGCCTACCGAATTGCCTTCCCTCTCCAGCCATATCTCAGTCCCCCTTCTCCACACACTGGAATGCCTCTCAGTCTCAAATCTCTCCCCTTCCATGCCCCCCACCATTAACAGTTTTTTCATCTTCTCTCCTGTCCTGTGTTTGCTTGGTGCCTACTGAATTGCCTTCCCTCTCCATCCCTCTCTCTGTTACCTTCTCCACACCCGAATGCCAGACTGTCTCTCAAGTCTCTCCCCCTCTGCACTCCTCCCTCCTTCCATGTTGTTAACAGCACCTTCTGGCTCCCTCCCTGTCTGTGCCTTACTGAATTGCCTTCCTTCTCCAGCCATCTCTCTGTCCCTTTCTCCAAATGAATGCCAGACTGTCTCTCTCAAGTCTCTGCCTACCCCTGCCATTTGAAGCACAATTTTCTACTCTCCCTCCCTGTCTTTTGCCTCGTGCCTTACTGAATACCTCCATGAAGCAAAAGACAGAGATGGCTGGAGAGGGAAGGCAGCAGCATGCAAAGATATTTTCTTTTCATGAGTCTGACCTAAAAATGCCAACGTTATAGCAACTTCTTAAAAAAAAAAAAATTTTCTGTAACTCCCCTTTTCTGCCAGGGGAAAGGTAGGAGAAAATAGATTTTTTTTTCTATAGCCAATTCCTTTGAGGTACACTGTAAACCTCAAGGAATTGGCTATATTTTTATATAGTCAGTTTTCCCCTGAGCATCCATCTTATCCATTTCCAGGAAGCGGCATAGGGCCAAGAGAGACTTTTTGGCTTGTCCTGGTTTGAAATTTGTTTCTATGCAGTCCTGATTCTACTTGTTCAAAATCAGTGCTGCAGGTTCCATAATGCATGAGTATAAGTTTGTTTGAAATGCGGGAGTGGCTTCAAATCTCCCTCTCTGTCTAATAATGTTTTGCTTCAGTGTGTTTCTTCGATCTCAAGAGAGATTTGGGGGGTTGGACTATGGCGGCAGGGGGCTTATTTAAGTTGCTCGTTGCAGCTGGATCATTTATGTTCCTGTGGCTATGCTGGCACGGTCATGCTCTTTCTGGCACCTTTGGACGTAGGGCAGAGAGGGATGTTTATGAAGGGGGAGGCCGGGGTTGTTGATCCTTGATCTGTAATTAACAGTTGTTACATATTGTTTCTTTTGATACTAAAAAGATTTAAATATAAACTCATAACTGTTTGAGGCTTGTTTAAATGGGGACAAAGTTTGTTAGTTAAATGATATATATAAGTGTGCCATGTGGTGGAAAAGGTTGAAAATCCGTGCTCTAAGGAGTTTCCATCTAGCTACCAATCCTAGAAGTAAAGATTAAGGATTCTATTCACTTCAGTAATAATTTTAATGTTTTCCTGAACTATTATGCAATATAGCTGGATATGTGAGTACTCTGTAGATTTATAAGATTCCCTATAGAATCACATTCACTCTTGCACTTAACCCAAGGTCTTAGAAACCCATTTATTAATTTACTGGAGGGTTATATACATTCCAAATAGAATCTTCAGTTGCATGTGAACAAGCAAAAGAGATGCTATGCCTGTATTCCCAGATGTCCAGAAATTCACTACATCATGTGGTCCTACCAATTTTCTTCATAAAGAGATTCAGCCAAGGGCAGCGTACAACAATGGGAAATTAAAATGCTAACAAATATATAAATGAATAAACTAAAGTGCAAAAAGGGATGAAAAGACCTCAGAAAATGTCTGTGGAAATAAATCAGTTTTTATTGCTGTCTTCAACAGACTTACTATCAACCATTGGCCAAAAACCTCCCAAAACTTTGGTGCAAAATCATCCATATAACATTTTTCAAATAATCTTCCATTCCTCTCAATTTCTTTCAGAAACATTTGTCTTTATGATGCTCCATAAATACTATGTTCATAAGCACTACTTATCTTAACAGATCACGATGGGGCTTCCGTTTCACTGAAAAGCTTTGTCAGGGAAATTTGAGTGCTCAGTGCCACATCTACAAAAGAAAAAATAATGTGAAAAAACGATGTACTGCAACCTCGTATGGTCCCCTTAACACAAAATTGATGGATATTCAGGTTGAGCAACCGCAATGAAGCCCTGCACTGAAGGATTGCGGTTGCTCAGTCTGAATATCCATCAATTTTGTGTTAAGGGGACCATACGAGGTTGCATTACATCGTTTTTTCACATTATTTCGTTCTTTATAATACTGCCGCATGTGGTCAGTTATTTCTTGCGACCCCTGACGCAGGCGCTGGGCGCGTCGGGTCCATATAAGTATTGTTTCATCAAAGTATACCATTAAAGACTTGATCATTTTTCTTTGGAGGCCCTAGGTGCTTTTTGTTGTGTCTCCAAGAGAACTACCATATCTCCAGCAAAGAGGGTTAGTGTTAGCAAACCAGCGACTAAGTCTCACCAGAGTTAGATACCATCTGTATAAAATTTTTACATTACTTTCTTTTACATTAGATGTAGTATTTATTATGATTTATTTACCGCCTTTTTTAAAAGAATTCATGCAAGGGGGTGTGCAGTAAGAATAAATCAAACATAAGCAATAGACAATTACAGCAGTAAAAATATTCAAATAGCATAGTATACTACTTACAATGTCAACACAATATGTAATAGAACAATTTAATAGACTATAGCCACATTTAAAATTTTAATAGACAGTAGCCACAGTAGCAAATGTTTGTTCCATCAAGTCCCATTCTTCCAGAGCGTTGGTCTCCCCAAAGTCCACCTCCCATGCTTCATCTCTCATTTGTGCCTATGGGGAGGTCTAGAGACCCCAAGGTCCCTGAGAAAAGCATAGAGTGTACTCACCAAAATGTTGTGGATCTAAAATCCTCACACACACCCTCCAAAAAAGAAAATCCCCCAATTAATCGAGATCTATAATTCTTGTTAGACAAAAAATGGACCAACTGTAAATACTTATAGTGGTGAGACTTTGGGAGACTATAACCTGTGGCCAAAACAGAAAAACAAATCAATTTGTCATCATAAAGCTAACCTCATTTTGACAAACCCTTATGATGCCACTCCCTATGAAGTGAATGCACCAAAACAAGAGGAAACAAAGGATTATGACAAAATAGGAGTATAGTGTGAAAGTTGAAAATCTGGTTGTGGACTCAACCTATCCCATATAGAAAAAGTATGAAAAATAATTGGGAAAAAGACATCAGGAATCAAGTGAGCCCCCTCTGGACAACCACAACAAGTCACCCAAAGGAACAGGACCCACTTGAGATTGCTCAATAGTACCCACGACTGATGAACATGGTTTTGGAACCATTCCACAGCTGCCCAAAGTCATTATGAAGTCATAATGATAACCCTCTTGTCACAGTTTTCTTAAACAGGAGTTGCTCAGTCTTTAGGGGGAATAACATTTTTGCTTTTTACTGTTGGTGTGAACAGACTTCAGCTGAAAACATCAGAAAAGAAAAAGATCTTAATCAAAATATTTTCTCTAATTAGAAAATTTGCATGCTCAAATAATTTAGAAAAAAATGAAATTAGCAGCTCTCTTGTGATCCTCATATCACTGACTAACCCTTTTGCCAGTATTGGAGTTACCTGTGGTATTTCCATGATAACTTTTTCTAACTTGCATTTTCATTTCCAGCATTTCAGGGTATTAGAAATGAAAGGGTGGACTTTCAATATGTCCTAAATCTTTCATCGAGTCAGAGAAAGATGTAAGCCAGCAAAGTACAGAGTTGAACCGGCTGTTTCTTTAAGCTTACCCAGTAGGTTCATATCAGTGGATTTATCCAGCAATGCAATGACTTCAAATATGGTGCCTAGTAATATCATAACAGACTGGGAATATCCATCCCACAGAAATCTTTGGGCAATAAAAGTACCTCTGCTTGAATTTGAGGTTTCCTGCTTTGCCACGCGTACCTAATTATAGTTTTCTTCAGTCCCAGAAGAAAAGCATTGGAGTAAGCTAATAGGTGGATGAGTAAACAAGAACTAAAGCTTGTGGAGAATTATCATCTTAAATACATTTATTCTTGCTAGCCAGGAGTCATAAACATCTTTGAATCTTTTAGTTCTATTCTGACTGCAACATTTTGGCATAGAATGGGAGTTACATGGCATAATTACTGATTTAGTAAAACTGAATATCCTGCTAGCTAACCAACTTCTTTAATAAAATGTGGTAAGAGAATTCTCAAGATCTTTTATATAAATTAGGGTGTTCTCTGAATATAGAGAGATGGTACTACCCGCTTGTCTTGATTCCTTTGATCCTATCCATGGTTCTTATGTAAGTATTGCTCTCGATTCAGTAGCTAAAGCAAATAAAAGTGGCAAGAGCTGAATCCCTGCCAAGTTCCACATCCTATTCGGAAGGGAGAGGAGTCATCTATTATGTTTGTTAAAACCTTGATATAGCGCCTGGGCTATTGTGCAGATCATAGCAGCGTACATAGAACAATAAAATAAATAAAAGAAGAAAGGAACTCCAATTTAAAAACGGAAAGCCAGCTATGGAGGTCATTCTATATAAAGCTTTAACCCAAGTAACAAAAGTATTTCTAAAGCTGAAATGTTCTAAAGCTTGAAAGAGGTATTGCCATTCTACTTTACCAAAAGCTTTTTTGGCATCACGTGTTACCACCATAGAATTATCCCATATTGTATTGGCTGAATAAATAAATTAATTAAGTGCCTGACCTGTAACTGCCCTTAAAACCTATCTGGTCTGGATGAATATTTTGTGTCACGTGTGTTCAATCTGCCTGCTTAAAATCTTGGCAAACATTTTGTAATCTACATTCAAAAGCAATATGGATGCAGTATAAAAAGAGTCTGGCATATGTTATGATGTTATTAAACACTTCAGCTAATGTGGGTGGCGGTTGTTCTTTATTCTTCTATAAAACTCAGCTGGCAGATGATTTAGACCTACACTTTTGGTATTTTTCAGAGAAGATAATTCTGTATACCTCTTCTACTCTGAATGGTTTGTCAGCATACTCTGTGTCTTTTAATTTTGGAATGGGCAGCATCTCTAGCCAGTCTTTTGTGTGTGATCTTGAGGAATGATTAGTTGGAAGGAATACAAAGTTTAATCATAGTCTGTAAAATAACGGGCAGTCTCTTCAAATTCAAAAGCCCCAGGGTATTAAGGATATTAACTTGTTTTTATATCTGTGTATGGTTTACCTGCCATGTTAAATCTTGCTGATTTTTTTTTAGCTCACTCATAAAAGGAAAACTTAATTAAACTCGTATAATATGCTACCCTAGTTGACTCCAAGGCTGCAAATTTTCCATAACTTCAAAATGTTTTAATGCAAATTTTTGAACAAACACATCTCGTACATAAAAACTAGATGCTGCAGCGCAGTGTTTCCTTCTGAGCATACAACAATTTTATTAAAATTAGCCTTCTCCAAAATAAAACCAAACAAGTAAGAACCCCTACCTTCCTAACCCACACATTTTACAATATCAAGAGATTAGAACATCATCTACTTTTTTAATGCGTCTCTGATGTTATAATTCCCAAACATACCCTGTTAGTGTACCAGTTTTTTGAAACATAGGGTTTTTCTGCAGCTTAAATTTCCCCAAACATTTCTTTTGAGTATTTTGTTGTTTTTTATTGATAGGTGCGCATGGCATTAAAGAAGGCAGAGAAGGAATTTGAGCTGAGAAGTAATTGGTCTGTTCCTGATGCTCTGCAGAAATGGCTTCAGTTGACTCATGAAGTTGAAGTGCAATACTACAATATTAAAAAACAGAATGCAGAATTGCAGTTAGCAATCGCAAAAGATGAGGTAAAACTGTTAATAAATTGTGTTAGTAATTCAGAAGACTGACAGTTTCACAAAGATTGAATATCAGCTAAAATTTAATGTGGTTCTTTGGCTAGTAAAGTTAAGTTAGTGGTCCACACACACACACACAAAAAAAAAACCCACCTTAACTTATCCCCCCCCCCCCCCCCCCCCCACCCCCCCCCCCCCCCCCCCCCCCCCCCCCCCCGGTTTACTAAGCTGCACTAGAGGCTTCCCTGCACTAATGCCGACCCAGCCCATTCACTTTGAATGGGTTATGTCTGCATTACCACATGGCTTAGTAAACAGGGGTGTTAGTTTGCAGCTGAGAGCCTCCGTCCACCCCGCTTTCTTTGCCCCCAGCATAGGTGTTCAGTATTTATACTAGAAATCTGAAGCAGATTACAGCACTGTAAACACAGCTGTCTATAGCTTGAGGACTGCTGTTCTTTTACAGCTGAAATATTAGTTGTTGGATCAGTAGTGAACAGGTATTTTCCAGTGCAGAAATGTACATGCATTTGCACTAGGCCGGCCAATAAGAATTTTGGAGTCCTACTTGTATTCTAAACAACTGTATTTTTGATGAGACATTCTATAACTTGTCCATAAAGATTTTTACCTGTTCAGATATAATATCTGATTTTCTATTTATGCATTTTGACTTGTAAAAAAGTTTTGATTAAAAAAAAATCACTAATAACATCCTCTCTCTTGAAGAAGAATTTTCTAAGTGTTTAAAGTGAATAATGAGGTTCAAAAACAGCTTTGTGCAGTGTTCCTTGTGTTGCAAATATGCCTTGCTATTTTATGAAGCTACCTGTTTTGTCCTATATACTTAGTTTTCAATATTTTTATAGAATTTGTGTAAAGATTATGTACCTTATTTTATTATTGCTGAAAATATTCATATTTGTTCATGTTGCATGTCATCAACTTAATACGGTCCTTGCACTAACCCTTTTGATTTTTTATTAAGCAAAACAAAGTGGGTAATTGTGTGTATTAGATCCCATTATATTGTACTGATTTATAGAAGGATGGCATCAATTCATCTTTTATAGGGGTATAATGCTTGAACTCCTAAAGCAAGATATTATCAAGCAAGTTGTGAAAGGGGGATCAAATGACTTGAAGGCATTGAATATCTGTTGATCAATATCAAGGCTGCTGTTCCTAAGTAAGGCTGTTGAGTGTGCAGTGTTTGAGCAGCTATGGAATTATGCTGAGAGAGAAATGACTTCTTCCTTGGGATTTTGGGAGCTCAACTATGTCATGGCATGGAAATGGTGCCAGTACATATTATGGGTACAATTTGAATTAATTAAAAATAAATAGAAACTTCATATCAGAAAAGGCAAGACTATATATCTCTTCTTTGCATTATAAATATTTATACAAGAAAGGAAAAAGCCTTAGAACCCTAGTGACCTCTTACATGACTATAGACTCAGGGTAGGTCACCTCATCAGCATAAAAAAACCTCCCTTCATGCATACTGTATAATAAATAGAAAAACTGTTACTTAATCTGTGATGTCTCTTAGTGATAAAATATATGTTTTAGCTAAGCTTTATTCTGGCATATCTGTTACCGTTGTTGGCCGTAAGTTCAATGTTAATGAATCAACAATTCGATACGTTTGGCTGAAGGAAGAAGGTATTCGCCAGTCTGTTCGTGAGGCTGCAAAGGAAAGTGCTAAAATAACATCTGTGGTTCATGATCAGTCAATGGAAAAGCAGCTTAATTTGTGGATTATGTAAATGGTGGTCGATAAGAAGCACAGTGGATAGCATTGTTGTGAGGTTGAAAGTCAAAGAAATATAGACACATCATACAGGACCTGGAAAACATGAAATCCTTTTCTGCTAGTTCTGGCCAGCTTGTATGTTTTAAAAGGAGCTATGCGCTTAAAAATGTAAAGGTTTGTGCATTGGAACAGGTCTTCAACATCAGTGAGACTAGCTTATTTTACAGACTGACTGAGAAATGGACATACATAATAAAAATTGCGGAACTGAGTTTGATTCCCACTTCAGGTACAGGCAGCTCCTTGTGACTCTGGGCAAGTCACTTAACCCTCCATTGCCCCATGTAAGCCGCATTGAGCCTGCCATGAGTGGGAAAGCGCGGGGTACAAATGTAACAAAAAAAAAATACAAGCCTCATGGTCTTTGCGCATTTAAAGAAAATAACTTGAACTGCATGTCAGTCCATTGGAGATAGAACCACAAAGCTTGGATAGCATCCGAAATAATCTGGGATTGGTTCAATAACTGTTTCATCCCAGAAGTTGAGTGCTATCTCCATCACAACAACCTTGCCTTCAAGGTTTTGCTGATTTTGGACAATGCCCCAGTACACTCCGACAAAGCCCTTGAAAATGCTCAGTCAGATGTAGAAATACTTTTTATGCCCCCGAACACTACTTCTGTCATCCAGCCCCTTGATAAGGGAATTATAAAGGCTTTCAACTGTCACTGTATGCGGGAGCTTTACAGCAAAGCCTTTGAAACTTAAGATGCTGACGGTGCAACCACCATATTTGATTACTGGAAGATGGTACACAACGTAATTGACTATGTTGGCATAGCCTAGGACAGGGGTAGGCAACTCTGGTCCTCGAGAGCCGCAGGCAGGTCAGGTTTTCAGGATATCCACAATGAATATGCAGGAGATAGATTTGCATACCAGGTATGCAAATCTATCTCCTGCATATTCATTGTGGATATTCTGAAAACCTGACCTGCCTGCGGCTCTCGAGGACCAGAGTTGCCTACCCCTGGCCTAGGACAGCATAACGAAGGCTACTGTAAAAACTGGTTGGAAAAACTTGGACTGACTGCATAACAATCTTTGAGGGCTTTAAAGGTGTTGCGGAAAACGTGAAAAACGGTGTGGAAAACATAATGCACTTTGTGTGAAGAATCAGTGGCATAGGCTTTGAGGACATGTGAAGATGTGGAGGAAATTTTGACTTGAGAGTGCAGTAGAGCCCAGCAATGAAGGCCTAGACGAGATGGCGCAACAAGGCATCAGAGGCAGCAATGATGACAGTGAACGGGAAGATTAGCCTAAGGCTCCAAAGATTGTGCCTCTCACATTGGCAAAAATGTTACTGCAAATAAATAATTTGTATTCAGTATACAGTATTTGGTTCCATATATAGTTGTTTTGTTTTTTTTTTAATTTCCTGACAAAAATGCAAGCTGGAACCTAAGCCTGTATTTCCCATAGGAGCAACTCTTCACTTTTCATGTTTTTGCGAAAACAGAGATTGGCAGGAACCTAACCCTGTATTTCCCATAGGAACAATATATCGTCTTTCATGGCTTGTGAAATTTATTTGGAGCCATATCTGCGTTAATAGCGAGAACACAATGAGGAGGGTCAGTACTTGCAATTTGAGAAATTGATGAAAACCTGTTTTTTAAAAGATGTGTTTTGATGAAGATGTGTGTGATCTTGTGTCATGATTTTATTTGTATGGTACTGTTAAAATGGTGTGTTGTGTCCTGCCTTAGGGCTTAATTAACCCATAGGTGGTATATAAAATTGGAACAATTAAATTGTTATATCCATAGACTTCAGATGTTTTTTTTGCATACTGCACAAACCTTTGATTTCATTTTTCCCTGCATTTCTAGGCAGAAAAGATTAAAAAGAAGAGAAGCACTGTCTTTGGGACATTACATGTAGCACACAGCTCGTCCCTGGATGAGGTGGACCATAAAATTCTTGAAGCAAAGTAAGAGCATAAATAGCCAATCATTGGTCACTCAGAGGCATCTGTTTGTGCATGTCCTTTAAATAGAACATGAGGTTGCCAAGAAAATGCAGGGCTTTTGTTTTGTTTTTATTAGTTCATTGTATGTATAGAACTCTGAAGAAAAATGAAATCATGTGAATCATTTAGACTGTGAACTGGAAATTTGCACTTTCCTGTCTTCATACAACTCTTTAGGCTTAGGGTTCTGGCAAATAACTACTGGTTTGTTTTCTAGGAAAGCACTCTCTGAACTGACTACTTGTTTGCGAGAACGTCTGTATCGCTGGCAGAAGATTGAGAAGATGTGTGGCTTTCAGATTGTCCATAATTCAGGATTGCCAACCCTGACTTCTACGCTTTATTCAGAACACAGTTGGGTGGTGATGCCTCGAGTCTCAATTCCACCTTATCCTATTGCAGGTGGAGTGGATGATTTAGATGAAGACACTCCTCCAATAGTGTCACAGTTTCCTGGTATGTAATATCTTACTGTTAACAAAAAGCATGGCAAAAGATACATTTTGCATAAAAATGAAAGTTTTGTTTTTAGTGCTGTACTTTGTTGGCAAAATAGTGTCTCCAAGTAATGCATTTTTTCTTGGCTGTTGTTTTAATGCTAGCTTTCACTAAATATGTGTTGAATGCTTATCCAGCAGTGCCAACACAACATATTAACCAAAGCTTTCTAGGAAAAACTTGAAGGTCTCCCTGGGAAGATAGAACAGCATTCCTCAGTTAAGATTTTTGCTGAGAACAAGGAATATTTTCTTTAACCAATACAGATGGGTTCTACAAATCAGCCCAAAATCTAATTGCAAATTGAGTCCAAAGTTACCATATATTCTTTAGGTGGTTTTCTCCTTTGGAGAAAGCCTGGCGTACCAAAGCTTGAGAAACATCTAGTTCTAGAGTTGCAGTATTCATGGCCTCCAAAGAGGCTAAGAGATATACACTCTCCCAAGCAACATCAGCTGGCCCCAGCTCAGAAAACTGACCTCAGCCTACTGGTTTAGCTGAAAGACCATCAGCTGATACGTTTTCAACCCCAGCCAAAATGATTCAGATTCAGGTGACATGCTACATATTGTTAAATCATACAGGCAGTTTACAATAATGCAAATTATAATACAGAGTAATAAAGTAGAAACAAATTACAGTATTTAATAAGATAAGCTCAAGAGCAACCAGAATAAGCTCCATTGTTGTAGATCCCAGATCCTAGACATCAACATCCAACCATGGGAATGGTGGCCATACAGTTAGGTCTAGAAGTAGAAGACTTCAGTAAAGAAATGTCTTTAATCCACTTTTAAACTTTTTAAGAATGTTTCAAACCTAAAGAATAAAGCCAGATGATTCCTTAAAGATGGACCAGTAACCGTAAACATGGCTTGCCAAAAAACATCCAACCTCATATGTCTACAGATGGTAATTACCAAGAGATTCTTCTGAGAAAAATAGTATATCTTTTACATTGCAAACTAATATTGTGCTTACTCAATGACTGTATTGTTAAAGAGGAAAGACTTCAGAATCTCAGTCTCAGCTGATCATGCTACTAGCGATACAGCTGACCACAACGCTCAGCGTGACTTTTACTCTTAGTTCACGCTGGTGAGAATCCTCATTAGCCAAAACCTCTAACAAGCTGTAAGCATACTTTATTACAGAAGTACTTAGCTGTGGATAGTGCTGGGTTTATTGTTCATGTCCGTGCCCGACGGCGAGCTCCCGCTTCGCTCTTAGCTTCAAGGAGCTGGACTGCACATCTCTTTACAGCACCCTACAGATGTACATAAAAAAGTGTTTAAATCAGTCACCTTTTACACATAGAGAGTCATTAGATAACTCACTTACTTAGGTGTTCGGATTCACCTTCCTTTACCACCAGCTTACTCAGATGTACTTATCACTGCAGTGCCGGGGGTATTTAAACTATTTCCTGTTTCAGCTCCTCCTATCTCTTACGGAGGGAATTTAAAGGGCAAGACCATCACAGCCTGAAATCTCAAAAAAGTCTGAAATCTCAAAAACGTTCGTCTCTTCAAAAAAACACTTTCCATTCAACTTTGGTATTTAACCCATAAGGAATCAAAGATCCCAATTTATATATCCAACGTTGCTCTCTCTGTGTTATTCTACGGTCTCGATCTCTGCCACAAATATACACGGGAACGTGATCGATCACCATGCATCTCAGGTCTTCAAACTTATGTGAATATTGTGTACAATGCTGGACAAGAGGAGCATCCATGCAAGAATGTTTTAGATTGTGTTTATGGTCACTTAATCGATTTTCCCACATACAATTTTCTACATGGACATATTAAAATGTACACCATGTGGTTCGATTCACAATCCGTGGTGTATCTTAAATTATATTCTTTACCATCCCGCGGATTATGAAACTTATTCGTATTCATCATCAAAGGGCAAAAAATGCATCTAGAGCAAGATCGATGTCCCAATTGTTCATTACTTGCACGTGTATTCTTTCCATCTTGGAGGATTTCTTTCAAGTTCGGTCCTCTGGCATATGCTACTCTAAGGTCCTGCTTACTGAACTCTGGGTGAAGCTGCATGATCTTCCAGTGCTTTCTTAAAATCTTCACCGTATTCATAGTACCTTTCATATATCGCAATACACATGTTTGAAGATTACTAGTATCTTCCTTCTTCCGGGTATTGAGCAAATGTTCTCGATGATTGAATTGAGCCCGGGTGTATGCTTGCTGAGAAAAATAGGAAATTGGTGTGCAATTCTGATCGTCGTGTCTCAAAAAAGATATACCAGAATTAGAAAAGGTTCAAAGAAGGATGACCAAAAATGATTAAGGGGATGGAACTCCTCTCATACGAGGAAAGACTTAAGAGATTAGGGGATTCCAGTATAATAAATTTTATATGAACTGGAGTCAGGATTTCAAAAGGTATTCTATAGGATCCTGGCAACCAATGTTTTGTTTCTAACATAGGGGTAATATGGTCATATTTGTGGGCACCAGTTACAAGTTTAACTACAGTATACTATTTCATCTGAAGTTTAACATCCTTCACACAAAGACCCTGGAATTTAAAAAAAAAGCATTGCAGTAATCCAAGTCATTTAAAACTAACGTATGAACAAGAATCCTATTTTATCATTAAAGAGATTGCGTATAGAGCGAAGCATCTTTAGTTTTAAATAAAAGTATTTACTGATTGTGGAAGAAACTCGAGAATGAATGTTCAGGACATGCTCAAAGACTACCTCCAAAATTTGTACTGATAAAGCAAGTGAAATTTGAGAGTCAGCAATAAGAAGACAATTTGAGATTCTGTGAGATTTTTCATAGCGAAACCAAGGGATTTTGTTTCATCAGGATTCAATTTCAGTTTATTAGTTTTCAACCATGCAGCAAAGGTAGCAAGTTTCTGGTGAATTTGTGCTACTCACTTCAGGCTGCTGCAGTTGAATTTGTGAAAGGGGATGCGTTTTGATATGCCACCGCCTTGTAGTTACAATCAAAGTGGTTTACATATTATATACAGGTATTTATTTTGTACTTGAGGCAATGGAGGGCTAGTTGATTTGCCCAGAGTCACAAGGAGCTACAGTGGGAATTGAACCCAGTTCCTCAGGTTCTTAGGCCACTGCATTAACCATTAGGCTACTCTTCCACTCTATTTGTACCTCACTCAGGCTAAGTAATGTATCAGATTCCAGCCAGGTGGGCACTCCAAACAAGGCAATGGAAGACACTGAGGAAGCTCGAGAACCTGGAACAGTGATACATAGTAACATAGTAGATGACGGCAGAAAAAGACCTGCACGGTCCATCCAGTCTGCCCAAGAAGATAAATTCATATGTGCTACTTTTTTATTTGTACTGTCCTCTTCAGGGCACAGACCGTATAAGTCTGTCCAGCCCTATCCCTGCCTCCCAACCACCAACCCCGCCTCCCACCACCAGCTCTGGCACAGACCGTATAAGTCTGCCCAGCACTATCCCTGCCTCCCACCACCGGCTCTGGCACAGACCGTATAGAAGCCTAGGGAGACTAGTGGGTAGAATTTCATTCTTCCTTTCTATTCCTCTTAATAGTAATCAATATATAAGAAAGGGTGATTAAGGAAAATCTAGGGAAAATATATTGCAGAAGAGCAGTAATCTAGGCAGATGTTAACATGCAATGTCAAATTATGAGCACAGTTTTCATTTGTAACACATTAAGTCCTATCTTCGCTACAAAACACAATTATAGCAATATATTAAAGGTACATTTTTCATAAAAACATAAGCGTTAACAGTACTGGAACAGACTGAAGGTCCATCAAGCCCAGTATACTGTTTCTAACAGTGACCAATCCAGGTCACAAGTACCTGGTAAGATTCCAAAGAGTAAATCAAATTTTATGCTGCTTATCAATAAGCAGTGATTTTCCCAAGTCCATCTTAATAATGTCTTGTGGACCTCTTTTTTTTTTTTTTTTTTTTTTAGAAAATTAGCTTCTCTTTGTTCTTTCTTTTAAGATTTTTTGTTGTGTTGTATTTCATGGTTTCTTTCTCTTTCATAGTTGTGGTCCTGCACCAGTATTGATACACTGGGTAGCTGTTTTGTTTCTCATTATTGAATCATTTGATTTTAGAGAGTCTATTTTTCAGTCTGTGCCTTTGAAGAAGTGCACTGCATGCAGCCACATAAGGAATGCAGTGCTGAAAAATTTGTAACCTTGAGTGCATTTTAGCACAATTTATACTCAAAATATATTGTATCCTTATCTAAACCCTGAGAAGAGAAAGATAATCACACTGAATGAATATCTTGGGCAAAAACGATTTAGTTTATTCAGTGGGGTTTTATTTGTCTCTTATTATATTTTAGATTAGGATCTAACGATGCTTTGTGTATAAATTATGTAAAAATAGAATATTCTAGAGGGTTTACAAATTTTCTCAGCACTGAATGTCTCCCGGGGTTTTTCATAATAAACAGAGATATATGGAAAGATAAACCTGATCCAAATGGATTAATATTGGCAGCAGTCAATCCTGAGGGACCCTGGAGCTGCATTGAATGCTGATAATACATTGACATCAAAGAAGCTTTCTTCCTTCTCAAGGTTGAGTACTGGTAGAATGCCAGTAAATTAAAGCATCCTCTAGCTCCTATGTGACGAAAGCAAAGACTTTTTCTTCATTGGTATCTGCAGTGCAGATCATCTGTGCTGCGCAGTGAATAAGGAAGCATTAACATCAATCCCGGTTGAAGAGCAATCCTGGAAGCAGAGAAGAAGGGTCAAGGGTGTTCATTCTTCCAAATATCACCGAAGAGAGTGATGTGATACCTTTGAAATAGTCAAGTCACCAATAAGCTTCAAATGACTCAAGAGATTGTTACCTCTTCTGCTCTCTGTGCTGCTCTAGCACTGGCAGATTTTGAGGAGCAGTTAGCCAAAAAAAAAATAAAGCTTTGGACTGCTGTCTTGCAAACATCGATTCATCAACAGTGCATACAGATATATCTGAAGTTGCTACAGTTCTCAATATATAATATATATCTGTACTAACCACCCCAGTCTTTGTTTCCACAGCATCAGTAGAGAAATCTTCAACGAGGCTCCACATTGCGTAAGAGTTTAGATCCCAGAAGTTAAGGGGAACTTTTACAGAGGTCTTGACTACTAGCCAGGGGAAAATGTGCTGTGCTAAGTGTATGGGTATTGATTCAGAGTCTGAGCACTCTTAAGGATGTTCTCTGCAAGGGTGAAAATATCTTCAGAGATAAGGTCAAGCAAGTTCTGGATCAAATAAATGATCACTTTGCCACACTTTTGACCCACCTTCCATATCATATAGGAGGTATTTGAGTTGGGTTTCCAGGTTGCGTATTTGAGTTTGGTTTCTAGGTTGCATGTCAGAAAAGATGTTATCCTTCACCCCCTTTATTCCTGTCATCAATCTTGAGGACATTGTTTTCACCCTAGATAGCAGAGAGCCTACATCCACAGCCAGCTCACTAGACAAAAAACTCAGATAGGGTTTTGACTGGATCCAGGGAGACACAGGTGCAGATTTCATTCCTTGTAAACATGACCAGGTTGCTGACCAAAAGGTTCTTGGTTTACCTCACACATCGGAAGCTACTAGTCAACGAGCTTTCCTCCATCTTAGCGGTGAAAACATTCAAATACCTTCCATTGCAGAAAAGATAGATAAGACTTTATTTCAAGTATTTCTTGATCCCAAAGAAAACGGGACCGTAAAAAATATTAAAGATGGTTTTGCTATGCATCTTAATTCTGTTTCTTGAAAATGAAGACTGATAGATTTGTAATATTGGAAACACACATTCAGATATTGTGTTGCCTTTCGACTGGACTCAGCGCTACATACATTCACAACAACTTGCAGTGTTTGCTATGTGCGTTTACAATATGGGAGTGCATTTGTTCCCCTCTCTGAATGATTGGTTGGTCAAGAATGCCTGTAAATGAGATGTCATAGAATCACTAAGCAGAACTACGCGGGTGCTGAAACCTATAATTTCAGTTGGAATGTATAGATCTGTTAGACAACTGAGGTATATGTCTTCCTTCTATAAGAGAGGGTGACCAATTTGGCGCCCATTTTTGAGACAAGACAGCCTACATAAATACAAATGCCATCTCCAATCGCACAAAATCAGGGAATAATGTTCTGTATCAACATCTAGCCCCTGGTGCCAACAGTCTAACATATTGAAAGAGTAGCATTCAGTTTCCTTAAGTTGCATGGTGAATTTCTCAGAATCTAGAAGGAATTCCACTAGGAGGCCTTATGGTTCTAAATACCGATAATGAGGGATGTGCCCTAGATCAGTTTGTTTGGGGGGTTTTCTGTCCTACACAAAAAATGAACACCTCTTCTGTCCTCACAAGGTGCCTATCACAATGTTTGACGTCAAGTGAAACCACTATTTTATAACATCGCCTTCGGAGACTCAAAGCTCTAGTTCCAATTGTTTTAAGTACATAAGTATTGTCATACTGGGACAAAAGGTCCATCAAGCCCAGCATCCTCTTTCCAACAGTGGCCAATCCAGGTCACAAAATACCTGGCAAGATCCCCAAAAAGTAAAAAACATTGTATGCTGCTTATCCCAGAAATAAGGAGTGGATTTTCCCCAAGTCCATTTTAATAATGGTCTATTGATTTTTCCTTTAAGAAGCTGTCCAAACCTTTTTTTAAATCCCACTAAGCTAACTGCTTTTACTACTTTGTAGCTTCATTGTGTGCCTCTTAGTCCTAGTATTTTTGGAAAGAGTAAACAAGTGATTCACGTCTACCTGTTCCACTCCACTCATTATTTTATAGACCTATATCATATCTCCCCTCAGCCGTCTTTTCTTCAAAAGAAAAAAAACCCATTTACAGTTGAGATTTTATTTTTGTTACATTTGTACCCCGTGCTTTCCCACTCATGGCAGGCTTAATGCGGCTTACATGGGGCAATGGAGGGTTAAGTGACTTGGCCAGAGTCACAAGGAGCTGCCTGTGCCTGAAGTGGGAATCGAACTCAGTTCCTCAGTTCCCCAGGACCAAAGTCCACCACCCTAACCACTAGGCCACTCCTCCACTCATTGCTGTTGGAATATAGAGTCACTGCCCCTGCAGATATGAGTCTGTTCTTCATCTAGCACTCTCAGACAGAGGAGGCTGGGAATTTCAGCCACACAGGCTTGCTGGTGAAAGTTATGATAATACCTTTGGTAAAAACAATGCTCCTTCATGGGGTTTGAAGGGTTCAGAGCAGCAGGATTACAAATGTTAAGGCACATAAACGAAGAGCCTTTTATTTCAGGTGTGCAATTGGGGGTAGAGGGGGGGGACTGTTTTCCTAGTAGTCTTGAAGCCAGAACATAACTCCACTATAGGAGTGGAGGAGTGGCCTAGTGGTTGGAGTACCGGGCTTGACATTCAAGGATGGCTGGTTTGAATCCCAGTGCTGCTCCTTGTTATTGTGGGCAAGTCACTTAACCCTACATTGCCTCAGGTACATACTTCCTAGTAGGCTTGAAACCAGAGCATAACTCCACCATAGGAGTGGAGGAGTGGCCTAGTGGTTAGAGCACTGGTCTTGATATCCAGGATTGGCTGGTTTGAATCCTACTGCTGCTCCTTGTGATCATGGGCAAGTCACTTAACCCAACATTGCCTCAGGTACAAAACTTAGGGCCCTGTTTACTAAGGCACGTTAGTGTTTTTAATGTGCCTACAGGGCCAGTAGATTGTGAGTCTTCCAGGGAGAGGGAAATACCCAGTGTACCTGATTCATCAACAGTGCATACTGCTACTACTGAAAAGGTGTGAGCAAAAATCCAAATAAATAAAAATAGTTAGTATGAAAGGCCCATGAGACAGTGGGAGCAGGGAATATGTGCAAAAAACAAAACAAAAGGGAGGGGGGGGGGGCAATAGCAGTACTACAACTTACAGAAAATTCAGTAATGATGATAAAACTTTGTATAGGATAGAAAAGTCACTAGGTCCTGGAGCCAAAGTGGCCACCATCAAAAAATATGACCTTCCAGGCCAACTTACTTTTCAGCTCACAAAATTCTGATGGCGCCAAAGAAGCTTTCATGAACTGGGTTAATACCATGCTGAGATCCCATGACACAGCCAACAGCTTTGGGAGGCTTCAACTAAATCTGACAGCCAAAGGTGAAACAGATGGATTCACTTTCCACATGATAATGAAATAATACCAACTGCACTGATATGAACCATGATAAAGGCAGTCTTCAAATCAGATGTAAATATTTAAGAGGTGTTCTACCCCCATTTAAATGTGTACATGTTGTTTATGTACCTATAACTCAGCTGTGCTATGAACTACAGGACTGTTGAATTTCCTGAAGGTTGTAGTCCTGCTGATACTGGCCCCTTTTTTTTAATATCCCCCTCCCCTTTTTAAGCATATATTCTGTGCTCCCATTATCTAATAGGCCTTTAGTATTGGCACAAGGCACAAAAAAGCACTTATCAGTGCAAAAATTCCCCAACTGAGCAGTGCGTTCCCCAAATAAGGTTCAGCAGCTGTCTTATTTACTTCTAACACACGCTATCTACAAATCCATAATATTTGATTTCATTTAATATGTTTGTTTACTGCAGGTTGCTACAATTTCCATGCAATTAACAGCACACAAACAAAATTTAAACAAACAGAGAAACGTATAAACTAAATAACTAAAAAATATTCATAAAAACTAAAATGGGCATAAATGTAAACCTGATCAAAAATATTCTCTTAGCAATTTTCAAAAATGAAGCATCCCTCTTGCCACTCACAATAGTATTAGTAATAGTTCCAGAAATCAGGAAAACAAATAATGGCCCTATATCCCTTTAGGACAGTATACTTCAATGCAAGACCTGGGGCCTGAAGACCTCTGGGGTGGCCACCAGTGTGGTTGGTTTTGTTTTGGTTTTTTTTTTTGCTACTCTGCCTCTCAAGCTTGTATCAGAAAGGGAGAAGTGGTTAGTGGTGGGGGGGGGGGGGGGGGGGGGGGGGAGGGGGAGAGCTGTATGCTTTAAAGACAAGGCATTTCTTAATAGAAGTAGAGAATGCATTTGGAAATGCCCACCTCCTTGAAGGCACCCCCAATGAATAGCTGGAAGGGATGGATGTCATGGACAAATTCTGATCAGCAGCCCTGCACAAGAAGATGTTTGGTGGCTGTCCTTTAGCTCGATTGGATCTGTAGTGGCTCCACCTTAAAAATTAGTGAAGACTTTATGCAATGGTGGGATAGTTAGTAAATCTTGCAAAAGACAACTAGTTTCATATGTCTCTGTAAAGAGGAATCTTAGGGTAGGTCACTTTAGTAAATTTATCTTTTAGTGTTGTATAGTAATATGCTATTGTGATTTGTCATTATAACTGTAGAGCATATACAAATAGCACACTTTTGGGGTGTAATTGGGGTACCTGTCACTTAGTATAAATTCTAAGAATAAATGGGTCTCAAGCAAGACTAATGTTAGTGAATGAAGTGTCAGAAGCGAATGTGTTCCCCAGTCCTTAGATCCAAGCCCACAATGCCCAACCAATAGAAAGAACTAACTCACAACCAAGAATTGTAAAAATAAGACAATTATTTATTTACAATAGCAGCAAAGTTAATTTGCAAGGAAGGCAAGAATATAGACACATCAGGACTTTTCTTATAGCATAGAGCAAACATACATAAATCCCTAAGCAGACTCCGAAGTAGAAGAGTGTCACTGTGAGCCCACAGCACGTTTATAAAGGAACATGGCACACACACAACCTGATGCAGGCCACTAGATGGCAGCGTGTTCCTCAGATGGTCAGTCAGGTCCAATGAAGGTCTGCTCCTTGGGTGGAATGTCAACAGAGCAGCCCTTGTCTTTGATAAGAGCCCCTTTTTATACAGAAATCACGGGCTGCAGCTGTACTAATGACGCACATTCTTGCCTTGTGGGTGTTGCACATATAACACTGTTATCCACATTATTGTGACTTCAGGGGTCATGGTTTCATAGCACTGTGCAGTTCTGCTAGCCACAGCATCTCTCCAGCTGCAAGGGTAATTCCAAGAGGCTGACGTGAAGGGTTGGGTAGGGGAGAGGCCATCAAGTTAAGTTTTCAGACTGAGTGCTGTTTAGCCCGTAGCTAAACTTAAAATCACATGTTTGATCCAAACAAGGATCCAAATATTTCTGTTCATAAATGTTCAGAAAGATAGCTGCGGTTCCTTTGGTCTGAATGTACAGAAAGCCCCACAACAGACTTTAAAATGCATACTTTGTTCTTGTCTCGTGAAATGCTTTCATCTCAGTTTTATAACTAAAATGCTACTCGGATGTGGACCAAAATTTTGAGATCTAGGGTCACTATTTTCTACCCCTGTGCTTAATTTATGATTTTGCTATGAGAGAGTCCCACAGAACTAGGCAACTCCAATTCTTGAGTGCCACAAGCCAGTTGATTTTCATGGATGAGGTCCACTTACATATGATGGAGGCAGTGCGTGCAAATACATCTAATGGATATTCACTGTAAATATCTTGAAAACCTGCCTGACTTGCTGCACTCAAAGATCAGACCTGCCATAGAATTTCTAAGATCACGATAATAGAGTTACAAACAGGAAATGCAGTTGTTTCAGTCCACCTCTATTTCTGATATGATTTACTTATTTGAGTGTAAGACACAGGATTTATCTCTGTCTTTTCAGGGTCCATCATAAAAACACCTGGAACATTAACAAGAAGCAGCAGCTTGTGTCGTTCTCGACGCAATGTTGTAGTACCTCATTCACAGCCTCAACATATCTTGCCGTCTCCAGACCCTGACATCCTTTCAGTATCCAGCTGTCCAGCACTCTACCGCACTGATGAAGAAGAGGCTATTTACTTCAGTGCAGATAAACAATGGTATGAATTCAATGTTTAATTCATATTTGAAGGTATAAAAATATTTAGGAGGCAACTGATCAACCTTATTCAAGATTGACGGTTCTAGACTTCAATAGAACTAAGTTTGCCAAGATGGGGGAATATCTCGAGGAAGAGTTAGTTGGATAGGAACAACTGAAGGAAGTAGAATAGCATTGGGCAAAACTGAAAGGAAGTCTTTTAAAGGTGACAAACCTTCATGTTAGAAAAGTATGTAAAAATAAGAGGAAAAGACAGCTGCTTTGTTTCTCAAATGTAGTAGCTGAAAAGGTAAAAGAAAAAAGGTTAGTCTTCATAAGTTATAAGATGACGCAGAAAGAGGAAGACAGGCAAAAATACCTAGAAAAGCTGGAAAAGTTGTCAGGAAAGCAAAAATACAAATGGAAGAAAAGATGGCTGGTACAGTAAAACTGGGGAACAAGACAGGAGGAAGTGCCAAAATGGCATAGTGAGGTTCAAGGGTGAAGGGGAGGAACATGTAGAAGCTGGTAAGGATAAAGCTGAACTGCTTAACAGTTATTTCTGTTCTGTGTTCATGGATGAAAGGCTGGGGGTGGGACCGCAGAAAACAAATGCTAATGGAAATGGACGTTTGGTAGACAAGGACCGAGTCTCAGAAGACTGTGTTCATGAGTAACTAGCTAAACTAAAAATAGACAAAGCGATGGGGCCTGATGGGATACATCCGAGGTTGGTCAGAGAACTTGGGGATGTTTTGGCAACTCCATTGTCTGACCTCTTCAATGCTTCCTTAGAGTCTGGAGTGGTCCCTCTGCACAACAGTAGTAGTAAGGAGGATGTTGGGAATTACAGATCTGTCAGTCTGACCTGGGTGATGAGTAAACTGTTGGAAACGCTTCTAAAGAGGAGGATTGTGAGGTTTCTCAAATCAAATGGACTGCAGAACCCGAGGCAGCATGGTTTCTCTAGAGGTAGGTCATGTCAGACGAATCTAAATGATTTCTTCGACTGGATGACCAAACAGTAGGACATGGGAGGGGCACTAGATGTGGTGTACTTGGATTTTAGCAAAGCCTTTGACACAGATCTGCACAGGTGACTGATAAATAAATTGAGTGCCATGTGCGCTAAAGTGACTGACTGGGTTAAAAACTGGCTAAGTGGAAGGAGACAGAGAGTAGTGGTAAATGGAGTTTTGTGGTGTGCCACAGGGATCATGGGCCGGCTCTTTTTTAAAATCTTTGTGAATGATATTGCGGAAGGACTGACTGGTAAGGTTTGTCTCTTTGTGGATGGTACCAAACTTTATAATAGGGTAGACACCCTGGATGGTATGGATAACATGCGGAGGGATCTGGCAAAGCTTGAAGAATGGTCCAGTAATTGGCTACTCAGATTTAATGCTAAAAAATGCAGGGTCATACACTTCAGTTACAAAAATCCAAGGGAAAGGTATAGTAGGGGCTGAAGTACTTCTGTGTATGAAAGAAGAGCGAGACTTGGAGGTGATTGTGTCTGATGACCTCAAGGTGGCCAAACAGGTAGAAAAAGAGACAGTCAAAGCCAGAAGTGTGCTCAGGTGCATAAGGAGAAGAATAGCCAGCAGGAAAAAAGAGGTGATAGTGCCCTTGTATAATTCTCTGGTGAGGCCCCATTTAGAATATTGTGTGCAATTCTGGAGACTGCACCTACAAAAAGATATAAACAGGATGCAGTCAGTCCAGAGGGCGGCTACAAAATTGGTCAGTGGTCTCTTTCATAAAGTGTATGGGGACAGACTTAAGGATCTCAAGATGTATAAATTAGAAGAAAGGCGCAAGAAAGGAGAAATCATAGACACGTTTAAATACCTTTGTGGCATTAATGTACAGGAGGTGAGCCTCTTTCAAATGAAGGAACACTGGAGTGAGAGGGCAAAGGATGAAGTTAAGAGGTTATAGGCTCAGACGTTATAGCCTCACGGAAATGTGGTGGATGAATGGAATTGCCTCCCAGTGGAGGTGGTAGAGACGAGGACTGTGTCTGAATTTAAGAAAGCATGGAACAGGCACGTGGGATCTCTTAGCTATTTTCCCCAAAATAAATCATTTCTTCCAATATATTAATTGCTGGAGAAGTGGGTAGAATTTCTTGTAACACCTACCAGCTTGGCGTAAGAGCAAGACAAAGACTCATTGAAACAAGTTTTAGGTGAAAGTTCTTAGTTTATAGTTCAGTCAGAATCTCTCTCTCTCCCCCCCCCCCCCCCCCCCCCCCCCCCCCCCCCCCCCCCCGGTGCAGTGAACAGCATTTCTCTTACCGGTAAGCCTGGATGCTTACACTGAAGTAACTGCAAGCAGGGCTTGTCGGGGCCTTGAGCATCTGTGCATGGTCAAGGTCTGCTGGCTTCAATCATTAACAGATACTCGAGGTCCTGGACTGGCCCTGCTTGCAGTTACTTCCATGTCAGCATCCAGGCTTACTTCCGGTAAGAGAAATGCCAGTAAAAAAAAATTGGAGGGGGGCATGCAGGGGAAGGAAAACAGAAGTGAGAAGTATCAGTCACTGCGGGAAGGAGGGAGGTAGGAGATGGAGAGAAATGCCAGTCACTACGGGAGAAGGGACAAGAAAGAGGGAGAGAAATGCTGGTCACTGTGGGAGAGGAATAATTTAATATAAGCAGAGTACCAAATGGTGGAATTCCCTACCAAATGCAATTAGGAATCAGTCCAACTATTTGAAGTTCCATAAAATGCTTCAGTAAGTTCCTATCAACAGGTAATGGATCCCAGGTCTAACTTAGAATTTAATGGTTAACAAACATTCCCTTTTTGTATCTTATCCTCATCTTTGTGTTGTTTCTGCTTATACTCTGAATTTCGTATACTGTATGTGAACTACGTCATACACTTGATTTAATTACTCTTTGTAAGCCACATTGAACTTGAGTTTGCTTTGGGATAATGTGGAATATAAATGTCATAATTAAGTAAGCCCTCGGCTTATATTTGAGTTAACATTTTTCCCCTAAAAATAGGGAAGGGGGAAATGCTATCTTGGCTTATATTCAAGTATAGTAGTTACAGGGCTATCCCTAATAAATCTGGAAGAATTGTGAGATACATATGTACAGATTTAATATGTCTGGCTTTATAGTAATTGTAAAAATATTTAAATAATCATCCTTGAATTTTTCATTATTTTGACAGTGTTTATGTGGTGGTTTACTTTATTACCAATATAAATTCCTTGCTATTAGGACAGCAAATATCAATTAGGGAAGTAAAACATTTCATTTGGCATTTGGACAATAATAGTAAAATCAGCACAAATGCTTTAGTAGTTAGTTTCCAAAATCCCATTTAGAAGTTAAAATAATCACATTTTCAGCTGCTAAAAATAGCTGGACAGCCATTTGCACAATTATTTTATTTTATTTATGGAGGCTTAATATACTACCAGTCACACATGGGATGTATCTAAGCAGTTAATGTAATTATGAAAATGAAAGAAGTCCTGAAAATCAACACCAACCACCAGCTAAATAATAATAATAAGTCCACCTTGGTGTAATGCCTCTTACTTTAAAGTTAACTGGGTAAATCCTAGCAATTCATCCCACAATCCCTCTAAGGGGGCAATTTTCAAACTTTTCATATTAGAGCAATAAAAAAAAAAAAAAGAAAAAGTGTGCACTCAGTATTTACCCCTAGGCTTTGCACCAGTTCTAAAAGCAAAGTAAACATGTACATAATTTTTGAAAACTACTGCAGATACTACTACCACTTTAGGTTAGGGGGCTGTTTTGCAAAGGTGCGCTAGCGTTTTTAGCACACACTAAGTTTAGCGTGCGCTAAAAATGCTAGCGTTCCTTTGTAAAAGGAACCCCTTAGTGTTCAAGTCCCCTATCTAGCAATGACAATTTGAAAATTGGAAAAAGAGGAAAATCATTTAATAACACATTAAAGAAAAGAAGGATGCTGTTGGACGTACTGTATGTTCAAGTGTACAGCGCTGCATATGTCTTGTAGCACTATAGAAATAAGTAGTAATAGTAGCAGTAAGGCTTAAAATACTTTGAGAGCGCAAAAAAAAAAATAGACTTGTAGAAAAACATGACCCTTAGCGGTAGTTGCGCTATTTTGAGGACGATACCTGACTGGGCATCGTTCCTGCCTGAAGACCCGCTGGACCACCAGTGATTGCTGTGGTAGGGCCTTTTGGGGGGGGGGGGTCTAGGGCCTTGTGGATGGTAGGAGGGACTTGAGCTTTTTTGGGGGTGGAGGTGTGGAGCTGTGGGTGCTTTCTGTGCTCCCAGGCTGCTGGAAGTTTGCAAGGTGTCTCACATGCAGCGTTATTCTTTAACCATGGGATTCAACAAACTGCAGGACTATTACCCTTCAGGTTGCCGAATCCCGTGGTAAATCAAGGTGCGGTAAAAGGCGAGCTTTGATAACTTCCTCCCTTAGTAGCAAAAAAAAAAAAAAAAGTGTTCAAAAACACACATTTCACAGATTGAGACTTAGTAATACATTTTCAGTGAAATAAGAGCGACTCTCTTTCACTGGTTTTCAATAAAGAGGACTTAAGTTGGGGAATTGAGCAGTACTAAATCCTATGTAAGTTCAGCTCAATATTCAACTATAAATTGGATGAATTTAGAAGAAATTTAACTCTGTTACTAGCAGATGTATATTTGAAGAAATCCTATTCATCCTTTTCTGTTTTTCTCTTTATTTAGGGAAGTTCAGGAGATCATTTCAGAATGTGATTCTTTAAATTCATCAGTTGAAAGGAGGCAGTCTCCTCCTTTAAGTCTTGAGTTACACCAGACTGCTACTCCTTCTCAAAAGACATCAAGGGAGGAACTCTGCTATGAGGAACCATTCCCAGGAGACTCCCCGTCAATTGCAGATACTTCAAGAACATCTTCTGAGGCTTTTGGTCTGACTGAGAGCCAAAGTATGGTATTCAGCTCCACTAGCAAGGTGTATAATGGCATCCTGGAGAAATCGTGCAGCATGAACCAGCTTTCTAGTGGAATGCCAATCCCCAAGTCCCGCCCCCCTTCATATTCTTCAACCACTAATGACATCAGACCTGTTCAGGAGGTCTCAGCATTAAAGAGTATTCCCCAGGACCTGTCTCCGGATGGGGAGAGAAACAAAAAGCCTTCCAAAATAAAGAGCTTATTTAAGAAGAAATCTAAGTAAATCACCTCCAGCAAACTATTAACAGTGGCAACATATTAGACTTGATCATTTTTATTGGTAG